>NW_028262358.1:45655936-45968327 GCF_047370975.1 Nipponia nippon | reverse complement strand
GCTTTGCTACAGGGACCACAACCGAGCGAGTACGCTGCTCTCCGTCCTACTAGGCTGGGATACACCCCAGTAAGGAAGCCTTAGTAAAGCCAGCACTGATCCTGCACCTGCTCCATTGAAAAGAAAGGGAACATCGGTACAGAGGCTGTTGATCTGGCACCATTCAGAACCATTAAATTCGCTAAAACCAACCAAACAAAAAGAACAGATGCAACTGGAATTTAATGTATTTTCAGCTCATTGTTCCAGTTAGATCTCCACCCTACACAGAAAAAGCAGCATCAAGGAAAGGCAGGATTAATACCTCCTGGAAGCAAAAAGATATATTTTGTCAATTGATTACACAGGTGGGAAAATCATACAAGCAGTGGCAAGGTTGACAGCAATTTGGGAGAACTGGCAACATCCCAAAGGCTAAGGAAAGTATCCTCTTCATCCAACGCTTCTTGACATTTCCTCAGAGAACAAGTTCGCAAATTGTGCATTTCTGAGTTCAGACAAAACCTACCAGGCTTGTCAAAAGTATAGATGCTGCAATTGCCAACCCAGGGCTGTGAGACTTCTATAGGTGTTGCCGTTTCTTTTTTTTTTTTTTTTTCTTTTTTTTTCAGTAGAGATGACTCTTGTAACATCTTGACTCCTGAGCAAGATGAATTCTGTCACTGCGCCAATTCTTAGCATGAGGCAATGGAGGGCAAAGATAAGGCTTCAGATGTGTCCCACTTCTATGTCAAAATACTGCGACACAGACAAGTATTTTAGTGCTGTACATTCCCTGAATACTAAACTTCTTTCTGGTACTATCTTGTGCTATACAATATGGTTCTTTTTATACTTCAGTTTACCAGTGTCCTTTTTCATTTGCAGTTAGGCTGGTAGGGGAAGAAAGCCCCTCACAAAAAAAAACCGATTGCGTTTTTCCAATCTTTACCCAAGTATGTAGCACATGCGAACTATTCACACAAACCGGGATTAGACGTCCTAGAGCTAAGATATATTCACACCTTTTTCATCCTGAAGTGTTCTTTATCAGAACTTAACTCACTATTTATCTTTGCAAGGTTTAAAAAGAATGTTTTATTGTCTAGCTCAGTATTTTCTTGCCATCCTCAGAGATGACGGAGTGGAGAGTGCACTTATAAAATTTGCGGATGACACCAAGGTGGGAGTGGATGCAAGCACTTCAGAGGATGGGATCAGAATTGAAAATTATCTCAATACATTGGAGAAACAGTCTAAAACTAGCAAGACAGAATTTAGTAACAACACATACAAAGCACTACATGAAGAAATGAAAGATCAAATGCACAAATACAAAATGAGGAATCATAGAAGAGGTGGAAGGACTGAAAAAAAGGATGAGAGAACTACAGTAGGACTCAAAGCAAATATGAGCAAAGCAGGTAAATCTCCCGAAAGGCAAATCTCATACTGAGATGTATTATTACAGGAGTGTCATATGCAACAGGGAATTATTCAGCTCTGCAAGGCATTGGTGAAAACCCAGCTGGAGTATTTGATCTAGGGTGGCTTTTAAAAAGAGCAACAAGAATATAGGACATTTAGAGAATGTGGCCTATCAGAAACTGCTCAGATAATTAGGCTGGTCACTCTAGAAGCTCCAAAGGGAGATTTTATAATAGTTTTCCAGTATGTGAAAGACTGTCCAAGAAAGGACAACAATCATTTATTCCCTTTGCCCAGTTTTCGGGAAAGAATCCACTAGATCCTGCAGAATGGCAGCTAGATAAGGGAGGAAAATCCAAGGCTGGCTAATAATCCTTAGGGAGACTCAGGACTCTATGATAGCGGAGGATTTTAGGAATAGATCTGGCAGTGCTGCAGGTATATTTGATCCCCCTTGAAGCGGGGAAATTATCTCAGTGGTTTCATGTAGCTTCTCAACATTCTCAATCCCATTTTATCAACAGCTCCATCCAGTTCCTTTTTGTTTCCAGCAGCACAGTGTTGAAGCTGAGCTGCAGGTGCTTTTCAATTGCTTCAACACCGGCAGTTACAAATTCAGGATCAGACACCTTTCCTTTCTCATGCTTTTGTTGGACAAGCAGGGACCATTCTCATCATCTAACTCTGCTCCCTGCTTGCATGCGTGGATTTCCCAGCAGCGAGAGTCCCCCAGCGTACTGCGTATGTTCCCAGCTACGTGACATGGGTACGCTCGAGTGGTCACAGATATCCCCTTTCCAGTCACTCCTAGATCTTGTTCTGATATGGGACTCTACTCACAATATTTTCTAGGTCACCCTGAATTTTTGTCCTCACTGTGGTTGAAAGCAGAGAAGGTTTATTCAGGGTTCAGCTGTCCATGAAGACCCTTAGGCTCCAATCTCTACCCCAGGATCCACCCCACTGAAGGCAAAGCCTGAGCTGTGGGGTGCTGCAGCCCCCCAGCCTGATCCGTGGGCTGCTGCGCAGGTGCTGTGTGAGCCCTGAACTTCTGTGAGTCCTGCACCCCTGCCTGCCAGGGCCCAGAAAACGAGGAATCCGCAGCATTGTTCCAGTCTACCCCCTGCCTGCTGCTTCACAAGGAGTCCCGTAAACCAAAGGTCTCTGCCAGAGCCTGAAAGCCCAGCATCCCTGGCAAATCTGCCCTCTCCCACTGCACTGCAGACCTGCAACAACTTTACGACCCAGGGACCTGGAGGGAAGGACCAGACTCTTTCCTCCGTGCAGGTTTGTAATAGAGCACAAGGGAGTGCCTGTGCAGCCAGAAAATGAAGATACCACCCTCACCCCACCTGCTCCCTGTCTTAGTGGTGGGGAGTAGCATGGGCAATGCTTGTCCGGGTCTCTGCTCTGTTGTGTGCTGCAGACTGTGGTGCAGTATCCACGTGTGTGAGATAATTTCAAATTATGAGAAACGGTTTAGCTGCAGGAGCATGGAGCACCATGCAGGCTGATTTGCCCTGCTTCACAGTGGCTCTTACAAATGATTTTGTTCACAGCCCAAAAACCCCAGCAATGCAACTAGCACAGAGAGTAAAGCTGGATGGCAACCTCAGGACGGAGACCGCTGGAGGTAAACAGACTGGAAATCTCCCTTGCATCACCCTGCAGTGCTTTTGTTATGGTTGGAGGATATCCCCCCCCTTCTCCAATAGACAACAGAACCTGTGTGAAGAAGTAGTAAAGCAAAATGTAGAAGCTTTCATGCAAGTAATTATTTTCTTGGAAAGTATAAAAAAGTGCAATTTCCTGTATTTTCAGAAGGCTTTTTTTGTTCAGAAAAGATTTTAAGTCAGAATAAAGAAAGGCTCCTGGTGGAACTCTAATTTGCTCATAACAAGCTGAGGGGCTTCTGATACATCAGCGTGCACAGAAAAGCTCAAGAAAACTTCTGAAGAGGGAGAGTCACACTTGCACCCAAAATGCAGGGGCTCATGGGCACACCAATCAGCCACCACCAGACCTGACCAGTTCTTCTTCTGCCTCTCAGCAATCATGCATCGCAGAAAGTGAAAAATCAAAATTTGTTTCCACAACGTTCTGGCACCAGCCTTTCCACAGTAACACTGATTTTGCTTTTTTCTCTTGCGCTTTCTCAGCCATCCAGTTCCCCATCTACCTCACCCTCCTGCCAGATTCTGATCCCTTCTCTCATTCAGACCAGCCCTTTGCTCTGTAGAGCATCCCCTTGGGTTCACTGGCTTACCCACACTGAACAGCAAGATGTTGTGCATAAGGACAGTAAAGTCTGGTTCTACTTGCTTTTTACTTCCATTCACGACCTATGTTTTCCCATCCCATAACTTCAACATGTTATTTTTAACATTTTTTGCATCCTTCAGCATCTTCCTTTTTCTCCTTCCTTTCACAGCTCTTAATTTTCTATTTTCTTTCTTCCCATTCTCCAATTCCCTCTCCCAACTCCCCCTAGGAAAAATGAACATCCAGTAAAATTGTCCTTTTTTTTCCCATCTCTTCTTCTCTCCTTCTCTTCCAGTCCTTTTCGCTAATTCTATCCTTTCTTCCACTTACTTTTCTTACTACACCCAGAGACACGTTTCCTCAGCCATTTACTTATTTATTTACTTGTATGTTTATTGCTTATGGTTACTGTCCTTACAGAAGCCCTCACATTTTTCACATTTCCCATCAGCTCCCAGTTTTGGCTCATGTCTCCTGCAGCTGGGGTAACCTTCTGTACTCCACCCCTCCAGCTACGAGTACACTACAAGCCAGAGTACCAATTGCAGGGGATAGAACACCTGGTTTTGCATTAGCTCAGTATTAAAAACAGTAGGACTATAGTTATGCAGGGTTTAGTATGGACTGCAAAGTCTGTCCAGGGTCTTAATAAATACATGGGGGCTTAGCTGTGGCTCCGCTCTGTGCCACGACAGCTACACGAGGCCCAAGCGAGCTGTAAGCATATCCTTGCATAGTAAAGGAGCTGTAAGAGGCACAGCAGGGAGCTCACAACCTCCATGATCAGGGCATGGCAGCCTTTAGCCACCGGTAGGTTACCCCATCCCGTCTTGCTCCAGAACTTTCTGAGCAATGCGGAAACTCCGCTGGAGTCCAAAGGGGGATGATCCCAGGGCTTTCCCAGGAGAAATGGTCCTGCTTTCCTTATGTACTCCTTCCCCACAACTCATGATAACCCAGCACATCTCTGCCCAGAGTTTGCCAAATGCTCCTTGCAGAGCTCACAAGGAAACAGTCTTCCCCCGGACGAGTGGGACCTTTTGTAGCCCCTTGGTGAACACCATCTAGGGGTCCAAGCAGGGAAGAAGGTAATGCAGGTTAACTTTTTGGTTGTGCAACACCTCACATCACCAAGTGCCCTGATTGTGTGTTATTCACATCCAGGAGAATTTTGCTTTTGTGTTCAAAGGAATAAGAGAAGCCTTGTGGCATTTGCTTCCGATAAGATACAGCACTTTTTCAGCATGCTAGAAGGGGGATAAAAGAAATAAGAGAGAGAAAATAAAAGGAAAAGCAGACCGGTGTGATTTAGGAATGAGGTACTGGAATTCCCACTGCAGCTGATTTAAGTCCCAGTTTCTCAGCAAGGCCAGGTCCCCAAAGGTGTTTGAAGGTACAGCTAGCAAACGAAACAAAGAAGAGTTTGGTACCTAATGCACCCGCGTGAAACCCTTTGATGGTAAGCCCTGAAGATAAGGGAGCGAAAGCCAGACTCACCAGAGCACAACACGCCAATTTAGCTTGGCTGAGAGTCAGGCTCTGCGTGCTTTTCCTACATAGTGTACAAAACTGAGCTCATTGGCAATGCTCAATAGATAAATAACAATAACAAAATTTGAAGCATAACCACAAGGATACATAGAAATTACTTGTGTGTGGAATTCCCTTAGATATGGCACGTTGCCTTCAGCACAGGGAAATACACTTCCATTGGAAGCTTATAGTATCTGTTACTTTTCACCAGTTATTCCAGGGTGATAAAAACAATAATCTGAGACTGTGGTAGGTCAAATAGTGTATAAATTATCAGGCAGACTATATGGCAGGCCCATAAAGCAAAAGGATGGTGTTCTGGGAATAATGACTGAAGCATTAAAGAGATCTGAATTCTTCTCTTAACGTACGGTCCAACCTCTGCATCTTGATGACCTGCCAGACTTGTCTATGGTGCATCACGTGTTATTTGTGAGAGAGGACTGGGGGAAAATAAAAAGGCTGGATGAGTGCAGAAGGCACAAAAGCGTATGTTGATGGAACAACATCTATCTCAGAAATTGTCCTTTCTTCTCATGTTGTTCAAAACCACTGCAGTGAAACAAGGGATTTCTAGTCGCAGGATACTGACATGGGAGATTTTTCTGTGGATCTGTACTATTCTTTTGAGAATGAGTGCAAGGCACAAAAGAGTAAGCTGCAGCAATAAAATGCTGTGCCATGGGTGATACAGATAAATAATTCAGGGCTATGGACAAGCAGATGAACACCAGCTGGTTCAAGCTGGTATCAACTGCATCTCATATTGCAAATCAGTGTCTTGGATTGGAAGCTGCTTGCTGTCAATAGACATCTCAGCTATTCACATTCAGGCACTTCAGGCAAACCTTTTAGAGCCGCTGCCTGACCTAGTGCAACCAGAAACATTGCTGCGTTGGAGCAAGTAACTGGCCATCCCTCTAGCTTGGCTTCAGGTCTCCAGCTGTGACCAGAGCAGCACAAGACATCCCAGCAAATTCATCCAGGCAGCTGAGCTCTGCCCTCAGCTCGCAGGACCTCTGAGCCCCTTGGTATACACCTTGAAGGGTGATACTGGTGCCTTGCAATTGTAATGGACTCAAGCTTGCTCCTGCCATAAATAAGGGTGATTTCCCACAGAATTCAGCTGGGAGCAGGATAAAGCCACAGGATCATATCATCCCTGCTGTGGTGATAAGAAAATATTGTTTAATTGTTGTTAATACTATAGTCAGACAAGAATCATGCTGTCATACAAGCACGTGAGAAAAAAGTCTCTAAATCAAATAGATTTAAATCAGATTTAAGGCATATCATCAAGTGCCAGAAGAAAACACTTAAGTAAGGAATGGAGAAATTAAGAGAAAGATTAGAAGTGATAAGACACTCGTGTTCTGGGCACAAGTAGCACAGTTTTATTCTTTAGAAGATACAATGAGGAAATACTGACCCATGTTATTAGCATCTAATAAATATTTATTCAGAACAGTTGACTCTGCACTTCACAACTGAAGTGAGATTTCCAGAGGACGAAGTGGTATTTTTATGAATGAGTTAGAGAAGTTTATTCTGTGTATAGCAGAGAGCAAAAAGAAAGTGCAAAAGTGGTCTGCTGAGATGGAAAATCACTCATTATCCAGTCTTGTCTTCCATCACTCTGTAGAGAGGAATGTTTATCCTCTACTGCTTACAATGCAGATCTGCTTTAGGCGATTTCTGACCTGTTCGCCCTGCTCACATAAAAGCCACTGGCTGCAATATATTGATGGGTCTGGACCAGATGACGTGACTCTCAAAAACTGAGCTTCCACATCAACAGGTGACAACAGCCCTTTGGCCAACATCTGACGGAGGGAGTGAACCTGGGATCTTCTGTATGACAACCACCAGCTCTTTTCAAAAAACCCAGGCACCAGCAGAGGGGGTGTCTTGTAAAACCCACTCATCAGAGGTGAGTCCTTCTGCTTGGGGGGTTTGCCGTGATTGGAAAGCAGGGCGTACCCGACTTGTGTCATGGACACATCCTTCCAGCCCAGGAGGACTGCGTGGGAGAAACACAGAGCTGAAAGAAAGTTGGATCTAGGGCTTGTGATACTTGGATTTTCAGTGTGGTGTGCGGTTTGGGGTGGAGGAAAATGAAAAATAGCTCCAGGTTCAGGTAAAAGTGAACCAGAACAAATTAGAGGTTTTGTGAAACAAGTAACAGAATGAATGACTTTTCCTGAAATATTTTATTTGAAATAAAATATTTTGTTTCCATCTCAAATGATGTTACATCATCATCATCATCATCATAATTCCCAGGATTTCCCCAAACAAAACATTCTACTTTGAAACCGTGAACACAAAGTATTTTAAAATCTTTGATTTGACAAATTTGACTGAAATTCATTAACATCTTGGTTCTCTTTCACAAATTCCATGATTTTCTGAGTGAAAATTTACTGTTTCTCAAAGAACTGCACCTCTTCATATTTGCAACCACTCTTACCCTCTGTGCATCGCATAGAGGCTTGCAACACACACTTGTGGGGGGCTCCAAAGATGGTTGCCAGGCGCTTCCCTGTTCTGTCCTGTGACAAACAGTTACTGACTTTTCTGGGGGTGGCATTCAAACAGTGCTCTCAAACAAACACTTAATTTAAAAGTACTTAAAATATGACACAGGTCCCCTGCTGTGACGTTCTAGGCGTACAGTTTCCAACAGCAAAACTGTCATTTTTTTTACCACCCTTCTAACACTCTGCAGTGCTTTCTTCTGTCTGAATTGGCTGGGTTCGACCCTCAAATAGCAGCACAGCAGTAATAAACACTGTATTCTCAGTGTCATTCTATCTCAAAAAAACCCCCCCAAGATTGTCAGCTTTATGTTAGTATTGATATACATCTATATTTTAGTCAAATCTGCACAGTTCTTTCAGAACTGAATTTGGGGTCTTTTTTATGCTTCCAGGTCACTGTGTCTCTACTGGGATTCATCAAAGCACTACGTGCTGTGCTGGCGGTCTGCCACGTCGTAGCTGTAAAATACTCTAATCCAGACATTTAAGTACTGTTTACAAATTGAAAACTGCAAGAAGAAGTAAAAAAAGTAAACTCTCCTCATTAAACAATATCTGATTTTGCTTAAAACTTGCTGCAGCTGGAAACAATATGGGCAGAATAATACGGGTTTGTTCATGGTGTTGCCTTCAGCTGGAGGAACGTGCTTCGGGAGCGCGAAGTGATAGAGCTGAGCACGAGCCAGCACCAGCACCAGCACCCGCGGGCTTCTGGCTCTCGCTCCCCTGCTTCAGCAAATGCCACCAAACGCCTCCGCTGACACGGACACAGGGGTGTTCACAGGGAAGTCTTCACGGGATTTTTGGGAAGTAGGTTACTGCCATGCGTCACATCTGCCTCGGGTCATCAGGTGCTCCAGGCGTCCTTAAACCTGGTATCTCTCCAGCCACCTTAGGCATGGAAGATAGGTTTCATCTCAGTTGTGTTTAGGGCTTGTTGATATGGGGACGTTCAGGAGAATTAAACTGATTTATCTTTGGAAGTGGATTAGGTGCTGACACATAATCAGCAGCAGATTAAACACTCTCATTCAGAAATAGAAAGCCCCTAATTCAGTTTATCTGAATTCACTCTGGAAGTGAATTAGAGCTGGGACTGAAGCACGGGGACGGCAGGCTCGGGTGCAGCAGCCGCCATGCTCCCCCAGCTCTCCCCCAGCCGCTCGGCAGGGGCTGCCAGCCCACGCAAAGGGTTGGAAAAGGAGGGGTGGGATGAAGCAAGCCTCTGCTCCTTCCTCACCACTGTAGCTCACAGCCCGCATCTCGGGGCACTGGGTCCCAAGTAGGGCGGTTTGGGGTCTCAGCGGTCCCCCTACCACTGCATACCGTGCCCTGGCCAGGTTGATGAGTCCCCAGACCTATCTTTGGAAATCCTCCTTTCCCCATCCTCTTTCAATATTTCAAGAACTGAGGTTCTGGCAAGGTCAAAGAGAAGTCCAACTGCCAGATTAATCTGATGCTGAGAATGAAATACAAAGATTTGGCATAAAGGCACCAAAGCTTTTGAAAATTTGCCAGCAAAAAACTGGTACCAAAATAGGGCAACAAACCCTGCAACCTGTGTAGGCTCCAGCTAACCCTCCTGCACGACCCACAGCGGACTCCTTCTGCTCGCCTTTAACTGTGCCTGTCTCCCAGGAATGACGAGCATTTGTTATTAAAACCCAGGCTGCTGTGTTTTATTTACTTCGTGCTACAAACAGAAAAACAAGAGTCAGCCCTCTTCGTCAGGCCCATCTATAGCACACACATGGCTTTCTCCTGAGTGGAGGCAGCCGGGGACCCAGGAGGGGAAGATCTCTCTGGGGACCTACCCTGCCAGCTGCAAGAGCATGCCCTTCAGCCTGAGACACCTCAGCACCCTTTGCTAAAGCAGTTTCTCTTTTCCATCTGAAATCCCGTGACCTGCCATAAATAACCTCTTTGGCCCAGCCGATGCCAACGAAGCATTGTGCGGAAAGCGGCTCGCAGTCTGGCACACGCTCTCTCACAAACAGCAGTTTACTTTCGTTTAAGGTCCCCGGTTTGGGCCTGCCTTGCCCCAGCCCAAAAGCAGCTGCTCTGCTTTCAGACGCCTGCCCGTGCTCCCAGCACAAGAGCAGCTCCCCTCCCGCCTTGCCTTTTCCAGATGCTCGCAGCAGTGCATTACGCTGAATAATGGCAACTTAAAAAAAATTGGAATCTCTTCAGACTTCAATTGACCTTAAATATAGGTTCTGTTTCTAAAACCCCTTCCTCAGCAAAAGTGGATGTCTGGGAGAATGGGTAATGGAATACAGAGGATTGCTGCTTCTCACCGTGCTTGGCAATTACCAAAAATTGTTACTGTTTGACGGCAACTTCTGTGTGATTGTATACCCATAGCAGCGAAGGTGTTGAGTCTATTCCATGCTTTCTACGAACGTGCCATTAGTTAACTGGTAATGCTCCACGCTCCTTCACTGCAGCTCACCCAAGCAAAACAGCAGTTGAGTGCAGATCCAATTATAAATATTTTACAATCTGGGAACTCATAGTTTATTACTAGGCAAGTTTTTATTTGTACAGATCCCAGCTACAGTCACACATGGAAATACCACCCGTAACCATTCGCAGATTATTCCTGTGATATGAATTTTCATGATTGCTAACAGTAAAATTACTTGCAGAAAGACGGAGAACAAACAGGTGACTTGGGACCATCCGCTAGCATACAGACACTCGGGTTGTGGCAGTCATGGTGGCAATAGGTGCTTATCTTGGGGTGGCCTTACTGCTTTTATATTATGTAGCTGTCTCTCACCTAAGTGACTGCAACCTTCGTATGGCTGTACATCATCCATCAGACACACACACTCACATACACTAACACACGCACCCCTCTTTTCAGCGGCTGAATTCAGGAGTCCTAATATGCAACCTATTTGTTTGATTTGGTGAATCTGAAAAGAATAAGTACATGTCTGAAGTGCAGTAAGACAAGGAATGGTATACCAGCCTATTCAACACTGCTACATACTCTGTCTAAATATATATAGAATGCTTAGACAGAAAAACGCACACATATATATGCATAGAGACAGACAGGAAGATGTCATTTATACGTATGTGTATATACGCATATGTGCATATATAGAGAGAATATTTCAAAACTAAAAAGGAAATTTAGTCACACAGCTTCTTGATGCTAACTGATACTGTATGTCTATCCGCATACACACATGTGCACACACTGCTGGTACTGTAAAAACCATCTGTGCTTGCACTCTATAGCAATTTTAGTCACATTTCCCATGGAAATAATGATTTATGAAATCATTCTCCTTCTGCCTGCTTGCTCTCCTTGCAGTCCCAAACCTTTTTAGCAGCTCCAGGCTTACCTGTAGACAGCTAATTTCTTACAGAATCAGTGAAAATACGCATCCAGACAGGAGAAGGCCTCGATCTGTATCGTGACTGAGGTAAAGGCTGTAATATGACCTTGCCCTCACTTTAACCCACAGACTCTGCAAGAGAGAGCAAATTTGAAAGTCCAGCAATCCTGGGAAAATTTAAATGGGAACTTTCATTCAGCCACCAGACCTGAGCCGATGGGAAGGCTGGCTTCATGAGTTCCAGTGCTCATGGCACTACTTTGTTTCTGTTGATCTGAAGGAGGGTGTTCCTCTGTCCATTTCTAGATTGGACCTTTGGCAAAGACACTCATTCTGTACAATTCTGGTTCTACCCAACATTTTCCTGTCTGTTAAGGGGCTGAATGACTCAATTCCAGAGATATGATTTCAGATTTTGGGTGAGTGACATATACTTATGTCAGAAGGAATTAGACCAGGGCTTAACTTATGGGGGAAAAAGGGTTCAAGTATAATGATGATTTCTGGGTCTGGCAGCTGGAGAGGAATTAAGCATTAAAAGAATTTCCATGTCTGGTTTTCTTGTTCCAAATCCTGAACCGTATCCCCTTCCCAAAGACATAAGGCAGGGTGAAAATGATGCACACAGTAGCAAAATTTGCCCACCACGAATGGAAAGGGAGGTTTAGAGCCCACACAAAATAGTGGGAGAGTCTCAGCTGAACCGGAGATTTATGCATCCTGGAGGTTCTTCCAACACGATGGGAAGAAGGTGGTTTCATGTTTCCCAGCCCTTCTCAGACTCCTGACCAAAACCCATGCCAAGCTGGGACAGCACAGTGTGAATTGGCTCCCGCACAGCAGTTTCCACACCCCATGCTCCTGGAGACGCAGGGGCAGGAGCCCAGGGACTTAACACAGCAAGTGGCTCTAATTGTGGATCTCTAAACTTGCTAAAAGTTAGACACCTGGACCTCCCGAGACCCCTCCTGGTGAAGGAAATCGTGCACTTCCACACTGCATAAACATTCCCGTATTGTGAGTTTTGCATGTGATGGCAAGATAGAGCTCATTGGGATTCAAGTCACCTCATTCCCATTAATCATGTTAATAATTGAAAACATATGTTCAGCTTGAAAGCACAGCAAGAGAGTTAGGCAACCCTACATGGAAGTGCGCTGTTACCCAATTCTAATGATACTCATTAACATACCCTTGCCAGCCTCACACAGAAAATCCTCCCACCAAAATCAGGTGCAGTATTTGCTGTTAACTTCTTGTATTCCAGCCTGGCAAAGCCCTTCCCCAGCCACTTGTTTCACCTCCGAAACTCCTTATCAGTTAAGTCTGACCCTTCTCCCACAGTGAGGACGAGGTGCTAGTGGTGAGCTCTTCTGTACTGCTTTGTAAACTGCTTGCACAGAGAAGCATTTGGGCAGGGCTGCTGACTTTGCAGGGCTTGTTCGGCCACGGTCTGCGCCTCCCTCTCCAGCAGCTGTGTCACAGGGACAGGCGCTACCCACGGCCCTGCCACCACGCTTCAGCCTGCGGGTTGTGGCCCCTGAGGAAGACTGTCAGATTCCCAATACCAAAATAGCATAAACAAGCTTAAATAATCACAGGCATTGATACTGCCCTCTCATTGCTCCTATTAAAGTGAAGCCAGTGTTTCCATTATAAACTGTTTTGCCAGTGCTTGCATGATGTAATCATTAAAATTAATTCCAGGTGAAAGCCTGCAACACAAATTCTTACCGGAGCAGTGAATTTCAGAACAAACCTTACTGCCATAGGCAAGCAATGTTCTTTTAATTCAGCATCTCAGCCTTTCCCAGTTCCCGAAACAAAAAGGGGGACCTTTTGCTTTGAACAATGCAAAGCTGGGCTCTTCTTGGGCCTGGACACACTATCAAGTTACCATGGCAGCTCCAGAAACCGCAGTAACTCCATCGTGTGTCGGAGCCCTGAGGGAAGGATGAAGGAAAGAGAGTAAGTTTGGATACAGGTGGAAGAAAGGATGGATGGTTTTTCTTTTCAGATACACTTCTTACCCCGATGTGCATATAAATCTCTTCTGCTGCTATTAGTAACAGGAAAGAAATAAGCCTGTTTTTGGAAATGAGTTTTGCAATCCTGTAACAAGAAGACAGGAGGGGAAAAAAAAAAAAAAGAAAAGAAAAAAGGAAAAAGCAAGCCTTGTTTCAGTATTAATAATATGGTTTACACAGACTTCGAAATCCTGACAAGCAATCTGGTTTAGATTGCATACTGTGTTCTCATCAGCCCTTCTGTCCTCCTACACCTTTTCTCCATTGATCCATAAACGCAGCAGGAGTAAATTCCTCCTACCTGGATAGCAGTCCTCAGTTGCTACCTATACTTGTGCTGGTCCTTATCTCAAAGGAACAAAGCGCCCTGCGGGGAAGCTCTGGACAAGGAGACGGAGGGTGACGAGGGTGGTATGCATGATGTCCACCTAGGGCCACTGCTGGAAACAGGAGCCCGGACAAAATGGAGCCCGCAGCTGACCTACTGGGACTGTTCATATATAGAGATGGGACTGAGGCTCCAGCAGTGCAGAGGGCATCTCCTGACCTCCCTGGTCATGCCTGCTCTCCTTCCTATCTCCTGCCAAGCGGCTCCCCCCCAGTAGGCACTGGCAAGGGCAGTGCTCTGTTTCTGAGCTGTACAGCAGCAGAAACGTGCAGAATAAGTCAGGACCCAACTGTTATTTCATCTTACTTGGGGGATGGGATTTTGCAGGCTATAATGCACTGTCAGCTCATTTCTGTCGCTCCCAGAGCTGAATTTAAGCAAAGGGAGGAGATTATCTCTGGGGTGCTGTTTGGGGCTGAAGGAGTTAATCAGTGTTGAGACTTTTAAATCTTATGCCTGAAGAGGGGTGTCCCACAGCTTTTGAAAGTGGCAGCTGAGTGCATTACAGACAGTATTCTAGAGGGGGTGAGAGCCAGCAGAAAAACTCCCGGTGTTCCGATGCCTACAGACCTCATCCCGCACCCCTCAGCAGGCTGGAAGAGATTGCACTCGGGGCTTCCCCGGGGGAGGCTGCGGAGAGGGGCTCCCCGCAGTCCCCAGCCCGCGAACCGCGGTAACCTAACCCTCTGCTGATTAGACCACTCTGGTATTTTTCATTAGCAAATTTTGGAAAATCCTTTGGAAAATATAGGCCAAGGCCTCGAGCAGTGTAAATCAGTGTAAAAGTCCCCTGAATTGTATCATGGGGATCTATCACGTGAAGTGCTCAGGATTACTATTGTATAAACAAAGTGTAAAGTCTTGGGCCAGGCCCAAGGAGCCGGAATCTCAGACAACTCCATCATCCTTTCCCCAGCATTCCTGCGTCCCAGCATGCTAAGATATTTCTCCGTGTGGTTTGCTCAAGCTGCCTGTGCTGCTCATCTCCCAACAACGCTTTAGTGGCGTGCCCTGCACAGAGGCTTCGTTCTGCTTTGAAAGTAAAGCTGAGGTTGTGCATTGACAGTGAGTCAGAAGATATTCCAGCTGTCAAAATGAATTGACAAACGATACGCTGTGTATGTATCCACCTTATCCCCTTACTGGGATAATATTGACTTGCCAACACACCAGCAGCTACTGCTTGTCACAGGTGTCCCTCCCCACGATGCACATGCTAGCTGGATTTTAGAGACCCGGGGTGGGAAGGGACCACCTTGGGGCTGCTGAGCCCAGGCCCCGGCGTCGCAGGCAATGTGGAGTAGGACCGAGGGCAGAAGGATGGTCCACCCCACCCTGCGGTACTTCCCAATGTCTCATTATAAGGTCAAGTCTTGTAATAAAAGACTGAAGGCTTTTTTTTTTTTTGCAGTAAAAGGCTTTTTCTCTTATAGTAAAAGAACCGAAGTTCCCACCGAAGGCCCCAGAGGAGGGCTGCCAGACCAGCCCAAGTGGTCTGGGGGAGCAGACCGTGCCTCTCCCTGCAGCGGAGGGTGAAACCACGTCAGTCAGCGCAGCTGACCTGAGGGAGAAATCCCTTTTAGCTCCAAAACTGGCAAAGGGTTTATCTGAGCATGTGAGCAAGGCATACAAGCCAGGCACTTCTGTTATCAGCTTGGAGAAAAGCCACACTAATGACCTCATGCAGGGGGAGCGATATTTAGCCAGAAGGAACAGGATTAGACCTAAATTGTTGTTTCCTCTCTGCTTGCCGAAACTCCTCTCCCTGATTAAAACTAAACTTCTATAGTATCTTTTTCTTCAAGACTCTAAACTTTTTGGCTACATCTTTTCTTTTCCATGTCTGGCGAAGGCCAGAACTGTAAGTGCCAAAATGTTGAGTGAAAGTTTGTTTTTTTCCTGAGAAACTCTCTCACCACTACGGCTTATCCCCAAGCTACAAGCAGTTGAACGGAGTTAAACAGTTGAGAAAGAGGTGGTGATTGAGCCAGAAACACGGATCTGGGACATTTTTCCCTCTAACCCTGGCCATGCCGCAATGCCATCCATCTCCTGAAGACTCTCCCACAGCCCGAGGCCGGCCAAGCACGTGAGTTTCCTCAGGAAAGTCACAGGATTACACACGCCAAAAGCGAAGCCTGTGTGCAACTGCGTACCCGAGCCAGAGGCCAAAGATCCCTCTTCAGCAGAATTCTGAAGTATAAATCAATGGGACCACTCACACACTTAAAATAAGGGCATATGTTTAAACACCTTGCTGGATCAAGGACTTAACCCCTCTTTCTCACAGCTGAGCAAGCTTTTAAAAGGCTTTGAATATGTTTATCATCAATTTTTTTTTTTTGCTGGCATTATTTGGAGCATCAAGACTAACTTAAACCAGTGTAATGGTTTCTAATGTGAATGCCACAAGCCTAAGGGGATAAGTGGGATGAATGGATAATAATAACTGCATTTACTAACCCCATGGCTTTCTCCATTCCATTTCTCTTGCCGGGGGGACCTTAAAATCTTCTCTTTTAATCTGATTTCTCCAACATCCTTGCATGGGCATCTCAGGAAAACAAACAAGATTCAAATCACAGAGCAACCACATGTACAAGCGTTTTGGCCCCGGTTTTGATCTGCTCTTCCCAAAAGTGAGCCTGACCCTGTTTACCCTGAAGGTCGTAGTAAAGTTCCCCACTGGCGTCAATGGGAGCAGGAAGACTTGTACGTATTAAGTCAATTATTCCAGCTCTCGGGATCCTTTCTGGCTTTCTACCTGTCTCCTCTCACAACCCTGTCCAAACTGTCTGCTCCTAGTCCTGAAGCTGGTGGCACTTCGCAGGGTACGGAGCAGAGGCGATTCTGGGTGGATTTCGTCCAGATGAAGGCGTTTTCAAGAAATCCCGTATTAAGGTGACATTCAGGTCGGTGTGCGTAGCACTGCAAGACACCCCACATGTTGGGGAGGCTTGATGAGTTTTGCTCTGGGTACAGGTGTCAGGGGCCTGAAGACACTACCACCACCCCCATTGGATGCTATCCCACTTTGCTGTCCCGCTCTCCCAGCATTTCCATGGCTGCTACAGTATTTCACGGGGACTGGGGCAGAGTCACCGGGCTCAGTCAGTGCCAGTCTTGACAGAGCCAGGCCTGGCTGCTCACTGCAGCCCTGCTTGTGAAGGTACAGGTGGTGGAGAAAGTTATTTTGTAATGTCTTTCTCTGTCCTGTCTCCATTTTATTCCACCCAATAAGTTGCTCTACAGCATAGCTTGGGATAAGACCAGTCCTGCGTTCCCCTAATACATGGTGACACACATGGCACAAGTCAGGTTTCCTATAGGAGAGCTGAGGAGCCTTTTGGATTACATTATTTCTCTTTGCAGATACCCTTGGGGTTTACTGTTTTTCCTTTCGTCCCTTTTTCATTTGCTTGATTTCTTTTCTCTGTGCTGCATCTGTGACATTTTGTTCAGGGTTGCAGTGAGTGAACAACAATTTAGGATGATGAATTACGGATTAAAAGAAAAGGCTGGGCTATTTTGGAATCACTATTCAGTGCCTTCTGCAGGGACAAAGGAATTCCAGAATGATGGTTTTTCAATTATCTGTGTTGAAGACGAGGGAGAAAGAAGAGAAGGAAGAGAAAGCAAACCAGGGAGGATGGGAAGGAAGAGAGGGAGGAAGGAAATGGAGGCATGAAAGAACAAAAGAAAGACAATTTCTTCTGTTGGGAGCACTGAGAAAGCACTCCACCCTCTGATGAGTTTTCCCTACCAGACTTTCCAGGGTAAATACTGAAACCCATGTGAATTTTTTGTGGTGCTTTCAGAAGTAGTCCCTTGAATCGACTGGGAGCTACTCACAGGAGCACAAGCTGCCCAGCACTTGCGAGGGTTGCAGAAGGCTGTCCTCCTCTACCGTGGCTGAGTTCCTTAAGCACAGGACTATGAAAAAACCCGTGGGGTGCTCTGCTGGAAATTTGCAGTCCTTTACTTAAAGCCACAAACAAACATTTTCTCAAGTACTCTGAACAGTATCTGCGTAAATACTCCTTCCCTTGGCTGGAAGATTAGGGGAAAAACAATTGCAATTTTGTTGACTTAACTTCGACGTTTGAAAACTATGAATAACAAGGCATGGGGGAGCTTCTGTCGTGGAATAGAAATTGCCATCTAATTCCACTGCAATTTATTGAGCTACAGGCATTTTTAAGGAATGCCGTACAGAAATGAAAGGACGTCATTGAATAGGGGATGCTTTAAAGTAGATGATTTGTTGCCCATTTGGCAAGTGAAGCAGCGTGGCCTCTGAGTTACGGCACTGAACTAGCACTCAAAAATCCCGCTGAAGGCCCACTTTGCTCTCAGGCTGTGGACACAGGCAGTGGACAATTGAACCTTGCCATCCTGGAGCTCCTGACTCCCATCTGCAAACTGAGAATGCTCAGACCAGGACATGCTTCAAGATCTTGGGGCAAAAAGTGCTTTATAGGAATATGAGGGTGGCATTGCAATAGCTGGCTTTTGGAGGAGAATCGTACTCTCTCTGTTCAATGGCTTAATATCAATTTGTTCTGTTTAACAAATTATCAGCAATGTACACATTTCATGCTCCACTCCACCAGTTTCTGTGACCCTGGCAATACAAGTGTCAGGAAGACACAGCTGTGACTCTCACCAATTCCCCACAGCCTGCTCCTACAGCTTTCCTCTAATCTCAGCTGAATAGTTTCATTACATGACATGTTAACGCACCAACAGAGCTGGAAAGGCTGAGTGCACCTCTAGGTGTACACAATGTAAAATCATTAGGCTGCTTAAGAAGCTTCCCAAATGCTTTCTGTCAGCAGTTAGATGGCAATTACAGAATTAACTGGAACAGATCATGTCTCCCCCTCGCTGACCCGTAGCCTGCCAACGAGGGGATACCATTTCAATGGAAAAAAGGTATCACCTGTCGGAAGAACAATATAAACATGAATAGCATATGGAAACCATTTACCGGCTACCACAGTATGCACTCACCAAATTCGAGTACTGCTCAGACCAAGCTGGGGTCCACAGACCCGCTGATACTTGTGTTGCCCTTTCTCTGCAAACCATGTGGGCGAATAAAACTGTGAGGGGACCGAGACTTTCAGCCACTTGTGCTGATGGGGCAAGGCCATCAATGACTGAGGCAGGTGGGATGGGGTAGGGCGGTGTGGGGCACCCTGCCTGCCCTCCCCACTGCCTGGGACTGCGTTGCTGGTGGAGGATGCTGCGATGCTGGAGGCAGAAGGCGAGACCCCTGTGGTCCATGCAGAGCAGGGAGGCTCTCCAAAGTGCTGCTTGGAGGTCCTGAGGGAGGACCCCACTTCAAGTTACTAGCTTCAGTCACTATCCCTGCCTCTCCCTGCGTGCCGGCCACTGCCAGCCCACTGGCTCGCCTGCCCTGAAGGGACGGCTAATGGAGCTGCTCTGGCCATGGGCATGCTAATCCTAGCCAGATGTTTCTCAGAGTGATTAAAAGCCAGGGACACAGCTTGCAATTTCATATAGGGCCACACACTTGCTGGGCTATTACTGTCACCTCACCCTCATCCCCACACAGTAAGCATAATCCTTCCCCAAGCCATCACACACGTAACAAGTATAATGGATAACCTCCTTTCCTGGCTTTTTAACCTTTCCTTGCCCTCTCCAGGCCTGGACCTTATGCACCACCTTTCTTTCTTTCTTTCCTGTATCACATCCCAGAGCTCCTTGTGGTTCCCAGTGGCTCTGCCTTTTCCTGTACCTCTGCCCCACTCCTCCTCAATGCTTTCCCTTGCTGCTTTTCCAGAAGCACACTGGGATGCTGCTGCCCACTCCACCTTGGTGCCATCTGTCCAGTCTCCTCCTGCCTCTGAAGCAGCTTCCTCACTACCTACTTGTTCAGCTAACTCCTTAGGGTAATGGCAAGAAAACCCCAACATCCACCAGCAAAATCTGTCTTCCTCCAAATGTCTCACTCTTGTGGATCTTTTCCACTCTTATTATTCTGCATTGCTTTTACTTGCACCTCAGTGTGTTGCCTGGAGAGGCATCCGCATCTGGAATGCCAAACTCACAGCTCATATATAGACCAAGTACAGGCCACCAGGACTGTTTGCCTGGTCCACAGTCTGCTCCTGGCATCCTCTCTCTTGGGAATGACCGAGGAGGAGTTGTCCCAGCAGCTCTCAGGGCAGCTACAGCAGACAGTGCGCTGCTACCTGCCCTCTCTGAAGGCACTTCTCGGAACGAGGGTGATGGGGACCAGGCAGCATTAATTGTCCTGGTGATGGTCACCTCCTGGGGGCTCCCCAGGAATGGCAGCAACATTGTGGATAGCACACACAACCATACAGTTGAAGGGACCCTGTGAGCCATCGAGACCATCAAACCTCATCGTACGCTAAACCTACAGCCCTCCTGACAGATGTTCACCTAATCTGCTCTTACAGACTGCCGGGGTTGGGGACTGCGCACCGTCCCCAAGCAGCATGCACTGCAAATGACCTGTGCTTGTGCAACACATTGACGAGGGGCTGGGATTTACAGTGATAGACGGTAAGGTGCATGGGCAGGAGATCCGGTCAGATAGAAGAGAAATGGTTCTGGCATCCAACCCACCTGACACCAGAATAACAGCATGACCCACCCAGCTGGAAAGTTTGGGCTCACTGCTTTATATTTGTCTAGGCAAGCGCCTGTTAAGTGTTTTTACACTCTTTGCTTGTTGTAAAGAGCCATGTGAGTTAGGGGAATTGGTTAAAAATGTTCAGCTCTGGTTTGTTCCATGAGGGAAAAATACATCATTTTACATTTTTACATCTTTTCTTTCACATTTTTTTTCCTCCAAAGGGGGAAAGAAAAAAAAAGTCTACTGATGGAAGGGCATTCAAATAAAGCAGAATTATTTTTTTTAAATCTAAAACCAAACATAAAAAAATAAAAAAAAAAAAATCTCTTTGGGTTTTGTTTGCAAAAGCACACTTATTTGTCTCTGTGTGACATTCCTAATAACTACAGATGCTTCTTTGTGGTAGCCACAGACTCATTCATCAGCCAGATCTTCTGGGTAGATGTACCAAACCTCCCAAGAGTCACCCTTTCACCTGCGCAGAGAAAGATGCGACAGAGCAGAGACCATGGGCTGGGCCTGGGAAGAGGGGCAAAAAGCGCTCAAGGAGGACTGTATAAGGTGCATAGCTACTCGTTCTGCCAGCATGCATCTGTCTTGTAAATATGAAAATGAACTCTTCAATACTCCAATTTTTATTCTCGCATAGGGAAAAAAGTAAAGGAAAACCAATTGCCAATCCATAGAGCTGCTAAAAGGGCAGCTGTGAAGGAGGACAGGGTTTAAACGACTCAGGGCACCTAAAATCATGAGCAGCTTAGGAAAATAAAACCAGCAAGAATGCAGACAAAACAGCTGTCTGGGCTGCAGCTGGGTCCTGTCGAAGGGAAAGCAACGGGTGTCAAGTTCACTTTTCAGCCCTCTCCATCATTGTTCCCTGTGTTAACAAAGCGGTCTGGAAGGGAAAGCAGCGCCAGAAGAAAGCCCGACCCTCTTGGCCAGCTCAGTCCCCCGCTGGCTGTCCCAACCATCGCCTGGCCCAGGCACCACGAGCACACATGGGCGTCTAAAACCTCTGCCCTCACCAGGAGCTCAACGCCACCCAGCCGAGACTCCCAAAGCCACCTGGGGACAGGGTCCTTTCTGGTGCTGCCCGAGGTGCCCTCCCATTCCCAAGACATGGGCAAGCTGCAGGCAGGTGGAGCAGTGCCCGGGGACGCCGGGCCCCTCTGGGCCACCAGCTACAGCCCCGGGACATTATCCAAGGGCATCTCAGTTGGCTCTAAACATCCACGTGAGGCTTACTGGATCAAGCCCAGTGATTTCCCAGTCCCCTCCAGCAGCACAGGCAGGTTAAGCTGAGTGCATATGTAAATCGATGCAGAGCTGAGGCTGGAGATATTTAGCTCCCAATGTGAGCTAAATTTTCTTATTTCATATGTAAAGTGCCCTACACATTTTTGCTGATACACAGACAATCATTTTAAAAGCCAATGGACCTCCTCACCCTACCTCAGGTACCACCTTCTAATCACCACATAAAATTTCATCCTCTGTATATAAAAAATGTATGGCAACAGACTTGCCTGCCACATGCCTGCAGAGATAATTAAATGTCGATGCCAGAAAATATGAAGCTGGAGGTTGGCAAAATTTCTCTATGCCTTTTCATCCCCAGCTTTTGAGTTCATGGAGAAGGAAAATGGGAGTTTGGCAATGACGAGAGATTTAAGGGAGTCTGTGAGAACCATTTTTTCTGTGAGCAGAGAGGGAAGATTTAGTTAATCTTTTTATCTGTCAAGGTACTGCACTAACTTATGCATAGCCATGAATTTCACTTGGTGTGTGATATTATACTACATGACTGCCGATAGTTTTTTGTAAAATATGTTGTGGCTTATTGAGTTGCTCTACCAAATCATTCACTTCTCCGTTTTCTCCCTCTTTTTTTAATAAACATCACCTGCCATATATTATGTAAAGGCTCTCCCCACCTCATACACCACAAAGCAGTGGTGTAAATCCAAGCGTGAAGACACAGAGAAAAGAAACAAAACTGGATATAAATGCCACCAGGCCTGTGTTACTAGCCATCAGTTGAAAATGTAGGATGAGGTTAAAAAAGCACAATGGCTAGAAAATGGCCTGTTTCAGGTGTGTGCTTTGGGGCAGAGGTGGGTGATGAGCAGAGGAAGAAGATCGCAGCAGAACCGAGCCTTTGGCTGGACACCAGCCCCACGGCTTCAGGCCCTGGCCAATGTCTTTGTCCAGAGTCTGCTCTGCCCAGCCTGGGAGAAGACAGCGAAGCAATATTGTTGGACACAGCACAGGAGCCAGGGGCTGCTGTCCACACGCGCGCAGGGATGTGTCGGCATGATCCTGCTCTTGATCTGTTGTTTTGCCGTTTCCTCTCCCTCCTCGCCCTGATGTTCTTGATCTCTTGCTGGATTTCAGCAGCTCCCTTGCCAATAATATCATTGGCATCTCAACTGTTTTCCTCATGTTTCTTCTTCCACGTGCTTTTGGTGATCTCAGCATCACGCCTGGACTCCCACCACTTCCTCTTTCAATTACTGCCGCTGTTCCTGGCTTCTGGGAGAGCTCCCCACGGCTCCCTCCCTCCTGCACTGGGCAGCTGGGAATAACCTGCTTCGCATCCCTCCTTTTCCTCTTTCCTGCACAGTCACAGCTCTCAGTCAGGGATGTTGCTTTCCCTGCAGATGTCTGCTTATTCTACCTGGCTGTGAACAGCCTTTTCTGCTTCACACGTGGGAACTAAGGATATGGAGATTATACATTTTCAGTGTTCAGATATCACTAGGGACAGGAGTCGGCAAGGGATTTACAGGCAAGTCCTTAATGATCTGTTCTAAATCAGGCTGCAGGACTCCACCCTCCTCCTCCTCCTCCTTTATCTCGGCCTGTCCATCACTCTCAGTGCAGGCAACCACACTCTTCTTGTCTCCCCTGCATGTTTATTTCCCATCCCTTCAACTGGGAGGTCTTCTGTGTCCTTCCTTCAGCTTTTGGGGCTTCAAGGCTCTGCCCTTGGTTCCACCCTCTTTTCTTTCTGCATCATTTATTTTACAGAATATGAGGCAATCACCCAGCGAGAATCTTACCCTGTTCCTCATCATCTCACATGTCTGTTGGTGCAACATCCATTTCTCTGGCTTTGACTTGACTAAAGCAGCCCTGCCCTCATCCTTTCGTAAGGCTACTGCTGCAGAGACCCACATCCTGAGCTCGTAACCCTAAAGCTTCACTATTGCTCTGACGACTATTGTTCCTTTGTCTCGTTCTGCTCTCTGGATGGGTTTTTATCTTGAAAAAGTAAAGTATTCAGGGCAAGGACTATCTTTTTGTTTTGTCCTTGCACAGCACGTAGCACAGTGGGGCTCCAGTCCACAGTGAGAGTCTCAAAGCGCTGTTGCTAATCGAAGTGATGAAATGATAAATACACCTAAACTGGCAGTAGGTGTAACTAGCCTGATCTAGTTTGTCTCTCCTGCTCTCACACAGGCAGTCAAAACTGACTGACAATGCTGTCGCCAGTGACGAGATTTCAGACTTACAAGCCATAGTAACCAGCCGTGGGGACAGCAAGGTACTGGATACCTATGTACCCAGCCGCCAGGTCTGGTATCTCTACACCTACCTGCATAATAAATTTACACAGATGAAAAAAACGACTAGGTACCTCTCCGATAGTTATATTGAACAGGCTGCAGGCAGCTGGGTTCATATCATCTCAAATGTCTTCCTCAGGTTGTTGCCAGTGAGAAAGCCTACCCTTACTTTGGCCATAGACTATACTTTTCCATGATAAATCTCTTCTTCCATCAGCACTCTTCCTGCATACTTGCTAAAAATGATGGAGAACCAGAGACGTTTTACAAAATAGAGCAAAATGAAGTTCATTTGACTGAGTTTGAAATGGAGCTCTTCTCCTTTTTCCTCAAATACTTATTTTCATTTTACTGGATTTTACCACAACCACTTTTCTTAAACAACCCCCTTTTTCCATTAAATTATACATTTGTAAGATTTTTCATTGAGATGCCAGATGATGCAGGAAAAAAAGCTGTAGCATAAACATCTTCCAGAAGCAGAAAATGTGTTGCTTGCCTTTTGCAGAGCCAAACAGCTCTGTGCCCAGTCCTCTCTCTTTTACTTCCTCCTGTCCAGTGGCTCGAGAGGAAGGCAGCAGCCCTCCATGCTCATCCAGCAACCTTCAACACGAGTGCTGGAGCGGTATTCGGTGTTAGGAGCAAGAGGGTGGCTGGAATCAGATGTCAGCGACGCTGCTCTGTGACATTGTCCGGGGCGCAGCATGCGGTGATGTATGGTAGAAAAAACGTATGGGGAAAAGGGAGGAGAAAGAAGAAAGGTGTCTTTTGACATCGGCAAATATTTGAAGTAAATATAAGTTTAATTTTGCAATCTATCTGCATATGAAACCGATGCCGGATGTGGCTTGTTTGGTTTTCATCTGCCAAATACAACAAATACTATCAGGGTGGAATTTGGCCATACTTACAGTATTCCAGTAAAAAACGATGGGCTAACTGTGGGTACGGAAAAAAAACAGTACAGCAATCTTAGGAGTTTATGGGAAGAAACATAAGTAACTTTAGGACATGAAGAGCAAAAGGGGGAAAAAAGCAACCAAGAAGAAAGAGAATAAATATTTAAAGACAGCAAATGTCATCAATATAGTGGAGGAATGAAAACTACAGAAAAATAATGGGTCAATAAATAGAGTTCTTGGGAAAAAAAACTGACAAAGGAACTAAATGTTTTCCTTGCCCCTGAGTTGGTTAAGAAAATATATTAACAATAAACCTGCGGAGGACATGTGTGGGTACTAATGAGCACGAACCGGAGATTATTGAGATTAATGATGCAAAAGAGCCTCTTGTGTAGGATACAGATACAAAACGCCAGGCAAGTATGAGTTAATCCACAGCCAATATTGGAGATTAGGGATCAAACAGCTGGACCAAAAACTGTACATTCTGAGAGAATTATTTATTAATCATGAGTCAGGAGAATTTTTTGAAAGGCGAATCATATCAGACAGATGTGGGTTTTCTCCACAAAATAACTTGCTTTCGGAAAAATGAGGTAAAAATTGAGCTGGATTCTCAATAAACTTCAAATCATGTGGATGTGACAGCCAGGGGTGACCTTGAAAAGCCTGTCCTGACAGAGAGAGCACTGGCTCCTGTGAAGGTCAGAGTTCAATACTATCGGTCCTGATTTTCTCGGGGCTAATACAGAATGAATGAGGAAGCACCAGAAGTTTACTACAGATGAATTTAAAACTAAAAGCGTGATAAAATTTTTGGTGGGCCACAGAATTAAATTTCAGGGTAAGTGCCATATCGTTTCTAAGAGAAAAAAAAAATTCGTAGGTAAATGGATGCTGGGGTGAAATTCAATTTTCTTTGCAAGAACTGGCGAAGCTGAAGTCCTCTCTCTGTCTGTCAGAAAACAACTACTTTTGGAGCCACGTTATTACTGATTTTGACATAAGAATAATGTGCAAAACATATTTGGAAATGATACTAAAACAGAGTGTTTGAGACACACAATGCTGTACATCTTAATTAGCGTAGTAACCTGAGCAACAATAAAAGGCTCTGAGTTACAAATGAATAGCTGTAATACCGATCTCACTTCTGCTGCCATAAATTGGGAGTATTTCTAATGAAACCAAAGAAATTCCGTTGATATAAAACATGCACATATGTGTAAATGGGGCCTGGTTTTGTATGACTATGTAATTAGAGAACATAGTATCCCCCCAAGGATATAAAAAAGAAAACTGTAACCTTAATTATGGCTTTTTTTAAATTCCTTTTTACAAACTGAATAATTATCTTCTAGTAAGTTTTGTTTTAAGGGAAGATAATGACAGGAGCTAATGAGTTGCAGACAAGCAAAAGCATACAAAATGGGGCTTGAAGAAAAGCGAGAGGGGACAAGACAAACTGCAACCCTCTCTAGTAATGTTGTATGTTTAAGCAAGAATTTCTAATTGAGGTCATTTCACTCAGCAGAATTAGAACACCAGCCGAGGGGAAGGCGGAATATGTATCTAAATAATTTAAGGAGGATTATTTTACGGAGAGAGCAATCAGGAGGTGACACAGATATTCAGCAGTAATGGAGAGGTCAGACAATGCCAATGCGAGCAAAATCCTGCCATCCACGTGGAGCTTTAACTGATGCACGTTTGAGGTTAGCCAAGAACCCAGAGTACTGCGGGGAGCAGAGAATTTGTCAGTCATCACATTTTTCTTGCAGTCTGGCTGTGCAGAGCCATTCGTATTATATCGATTTCTGGGAGTGCTTTTGCCCTTCTTTGGTGCACATTTTCCACATTTATAGGCCATAAAACCCAGATAGAGTCACAGCTTTGTAGATGTTATTATATACATTGTATTGTTTATAAAAGAGGAAAAGATAATTCAAATTCATATTTTCCAACCAGTTTTGTGATAGAGAAATGCCAGATCTCTCTTCAAACTCTCCCCAGCAGGAAGAAAACATGGCAGAAACATTTCAAATGGCAGAAAACTGTGTAATTATGGAGACTTCACCTTCCACACCTCATCCAAGCACTCTGCCCAGAAGGACTGGTGAAGTTGTATTTCTTCTTACCTGTGTGAAGACACTGCTGAGCAATTATTGTGGAATCTTGTAGTCCTTACCTGAAAAAATAAAAATCACATCAATTTAGATTAAGTCATCTCATGGTTGGAGAAAGAAGGTCTCGGTTGCCGGTTTACACAGTCATGAAGTGACATGAAAAGCTAATATCCACCAAAATTCAGGAAAAGGATTTATGAAATTTCATAATGAAACTTGGTACTTGTTTACTTTTCAGCTTTCATCTAGAGCCCTCCAGACACCTTCAACATGTCATGCCCCATGTTATCCCCATTTCACAGCACTTAAATTTAGGCAAGGGTTCACACGGACTGCCTACCATCCCAGCAAAAGAGCTTGAAAGCATGGACGAGCGTGGAGCGTCCTGCCCTTGGTTTTCCTGCTGTGGCCTCCGGACAATGCTGCCTCCTGTTAGCTCTGTACGCGCACGCACGCAAAACACACAGGTGCAGACACTGAAAAGAAAGGACCTCTCTCTCAAAGAACGGCCTATTGAGGCCGACCGACTTCGCATTTAGACTTCAGCCTTCTTGGCCTCCACCCAGTGCCTGCTTCCAAAGAGCTGGGAGCCCAAATCAATATTGTCTATAACTTCTCAGCTTGGCAAATGCACACATAACAAACAGGCACTTTGTGTGCTTCTGCAGAAAGAAACAATCCTGCATCACTGAAGATCATTTCTTCTGCCTTTCATTCTTTGACTTAATTGAATCCTGGCTTTGTCCCTTACTGCTGTCATAGAAATAACTGAGACAGGAGTGTCGTCTAGCAGTCCAAGCAGGAAAAGCAAACTAATTACAAAATTGTAATCCTAATCCTAACATAACTTGCTTGGTCAAATCTTAATCCAGCTCCTATCGAAGTCAAAGAGTCTTCCTAGATGGTCAGGAATTAGGCTGGACAATAAAGATCTCTGCTTACTATCAGTCTGCAAGCTAGCTGCGTTTAATACTTTTACCAGAAATAAATCATGAAAATCACCAATGATGATGTTTTTATCCGAGCCTAAAAATACGGGAGTATGAAGTACTGAGGGAGACAACTCATTTATACATACCAGTCTGGGCAGTTTGTAATGTAGGAGCCAGATCATGTCCGTAGGAACAAAGAATAAATACGGTGACCGTTATAAGCTGGACCGCAGGATACTGAAAAGGATGGGGGTGATCAGCTTGGACACGCAGCTGGGCATCCCATGCAGTAGTGCAGTTTTGTGGGGGACACAAGGAAATATCAAGGAGGTGGAGGAATCATCTGTATAAAGCCAGTGAAACTATCACAGTAATACTGTGCCCGTTTCAGAGACTTACTTGTAAATGTGTTGGTTAGGTATGCAGAAGGGATCAGTGGGGCAATTTGGTCTCCTGAGGTGTCCATGGGCTGCTTCTGGAAGGTCTGTAAAAGAGCACAAAAAGAGCAGTAGGCATATGGAAATTTTTAGAAGTCCATTTACTGAAAAAGGTGAAAATTGCTGTTCCTGTTTGACCTCCTATATAAAAGACCTTTATATTGCTCTCTCGAACAAAAGACTTACAGTGACAAAGTGTCTGCTAGAAACCTTGGGAAGCAGTTAGATGGCTAGGAACTCTCAGTGGTAAAAAGAGTGAATCTTATCTCAAAATGGAGCTTTGTAGTGTCAGCCTCAAACTGTTGGATCTCGTTAAGCCCGTAGGGTAAGGAGCCCTCCAGGATCAGATTTCTGTTCTTGGTGTAGCTATGCAGGCTTCAGCCAAGTCCTTTCTGGGGTTGCTGATAGCCAAGGCAGCATCCCCCTTTCTGTAAGTGCAGCCTACTCATCTTCTCCCTACAAGTATCACTTCACTTTTGGCTGTACTGGAGCACACAGTATTTGCGGGCTCTCATTTTAAGAAGTAATTCAGTTCCGTGGTGCGTCTTCTTCATTATCCTCATACCCCAGCCTTCGGTAATATTTATAGATTTGCTTTTAGGTCGTTCATACAGCCAAGGGTTAAACAGCACAGGTCAAGAAAGCCAGCAGTTGCCTACTGAAGATGGTCTTATACTTAACAGCAGGTTTTGGGCCCAGTCTGCTAACATATTTTTAATCCCTTTTAATATGACATGTTATTTTGAATAATTCTCAATAAAAAATGTTCATTACCATAACAAATACCTTAGAGAAATGTGAATACACTACCCCCAACACCTCTGCCACCAAACAAATATGCATGGTACCATGCTGGTATTGAACATTTTGTTTCCCTTAAGCCTAAACTGATTACTGTTAAGTACAGTTCTTTTTTTGCCTTGTTGATAACGAAATTGCATTATTTTTCTCAGGCTCACTGTCTATGTCAGGCTGATATGCCTATAATTACCAATATCTGTATCTTCTGTTTCTCCAGGCAAGCAAGTCCTTCTAGCGTTCCCATGATTTACCAAGTTTAATAGCCCACACATCTCCTCATCCAGCTCTTTAAAGCTCTTGCTGCAGCCAGACCTACTGGTTAAAAACAGCCAACTTATTAGCTCTTGCTTCACATATTGCCAAGTTACTGTTGGAAGGGAACAGATTTCAGCTTCGCCCTTGGTGAATTCTTCATGCAGACTTTTAAAAAAAATGCTTGGAACAAGAAGATATATTGAAAGTATTTGCCATTTCTACATTAAAAACATGTTTTTACAGACTAGTATTGTTGTTAGGATTTTTTGTATTAAGAGACATACTAAAAACTTTCTTTTACTGCCATTTGCTCTCTTGCCTTAGGTTTTTTCCTTGTGTCCTGTCACTTCACTAAGACATTTTCTGGTTTTCCACCCTTCTAATTTATATTCATTACTATCTCTTTTCCCTCTGTGTGTGTGTGTGTGCATTTGTATTCAGCTACATTTGCCTATTTCAAGCCAGCCTGGTTCTTCTTACCAGTGCAACTTTTTTTCTCTTACTTGGGCAGCTGTGTGGCTTGCAATAAGCGATTGTATAAAATTCCCAATGACACTTCCCATTTTAAGACCATGAGAACAGCTGGGTGCGGTGCGATCAAAGGCCCATCCAGTGACCCTCCAGCAGCGGCCAGCTTGCCTGGAGTACAGACAACCCGGCAGCAGAAACGCAGCCAGAGCCTCCCCATCTCCCCCTCCGTCCCCCCCAGCCCTTGGTGTCCCCCAGAGCGGTCTGAGCCAGCGGCGGGGGCCTTTGCATCCCACGGGGCTTGCTGGATCTTTCTTCCCTTCCTTTACCCAGTGGCTTTTGGAATCCGTATGGACTTTTAGCAGCCACACAGCCCACATGACAGGAAACATGTGAGTTTGATTAGAGGACTCTTTATGTTCACTCTGTCTTTTCATTCAACGCCTCCTCATCATTGCGCTCCGTCATTGCCATTCACCTTTTCTGCATCATTTTCAGTTGTATTCTGTCGCCTTCCCTCCTCAATCAACTCCTTTCCAAGCTGATAAAGTCTAGTCTATTTAATCACTCCTTGAATGAGATTATTTCCACCTTATCTGTGATCACTCTTCTTGTCCTGCTCTGAACTTTTCTACTTCTTCCTTACCCTTTCTGAGGTGCAGGGAAGCAAAACTATGCATGCTACTGTGACGTCTTGCATTTTAAATTCTTTCTCCAGGATGATTTGGCTTTTAAAGTTTTTCAACTTCATGAAACTGGGCTTTTAAACTACCAAGTTTTTCTGTGTTACTGACTTGGACTTTAGCTTCTTTGAATATAAGAGACACTCAAGCCACCATCACTGTGCTCCAGCAAGCGGCAAGTTTCAGCTCTGTGCCCAATGCACCCTTCTTGCTGAGTTAATGCCTAATTTGGAGCCATGCGAGGCTGGATGCAGTACCCAGGCAGGGAATTGCCAGCTATGGGTTCTGGCAATTCTAAGGAAGTTTTGCATCTGCCTCATAAAAGCAAAAACCAGAAAAGGTTCAGACGGAAGCTGCAAGAATAATCCGAGATGGGACAACCTGGCTGTCTAGTAACAGACTAACGAAGCTTAATGTTCCTAGCTTATTCAAGAGAAGATAAAAGTTGACTTGATCCTGACTTACAAACACCATTATGAAAGGGATTTCTGATGGATCTGTAATCTGGTGGTGTAAAGGCGTAATAAGATCCCGTGGCTGAAAGCTGAAGCAGGACAAATTCAGATTAGAAACAAGACAGAAATGTTAGCAACAGGGGTAATTATCCAAACAGCTTAAAGGGATGTACTCTGTTCTGTAACACATGATGTTTTCAAATCACCATTAGCTGTCTTTTTAAAAGATGTGCTGTTGCCCAAGCAGAAATGATGGTCTCCATGCAGAAATAATCAGAAGAGAGTTTTTAGCCTGTATTAAGCTAGAGGTCAACCTAGATGATCTTAATTACCCCCTTGGCCTTGAGATCCATGAATCTAGAAAAGTGGGGATAATGGCACGTACTTAACTACCTTGTGGTTTGAATGAGAAAAATTGGGAGGATTGTTCACAGTGAATAATTGATTCTATACATTTAGGCCAATTTTTTGCTCATAACGTATCTGGGAACAGAACATTAACTCCTCAAATCTGATTTTCAAATGTGATGGACAGCTATCTTGCCCAATATTTTAGTTAGAATTTGTGAGCTGTGCTGCCTAATTGGCTAGCTAACGGGTAATGTGCCAGTTCACCTCTGTGATTGATTAGCATGAAGCCAAAGCAGACAGGCATACTTAAACATTTCAAATTCAGTTCAAGTGAACATGTGTACGAACATGATTTCGAAATCCATGTTCCTTTAATCAAACTCCACCATGTCATGGCTACTGAGGAGCAGTCAGAAAAACCGTGTAAGTGTCACTAAAGCAGATTCATTTATTTTAAATGCTAAGGTCTAATCAAGCCATAGTCACAACATTATTTTGCTCATCAGTTATCCAGGTCTAGGTCTAAGGACGCATTTTGTTTTGAAAATGAACAAATTCCCTAGCCATTTGCTTATACAGTAGGTAGTACAGTGAGGTCCTTCTAGGGGCTAATGTAATCAAAACAACAAATACTCAAGATACTGGGTATTAAAAAAAAGGCTGCTTTCACTTAAGGCAGGTCGCTATCCATGGGAGGAAGTACGGCATACTGGGAGACAAAACAAGAGCAGGGGTAACTCACTTGGGTTGCAGTTAAATATTACAAAAACAAGACTGGAGTATTAAGATAGGAGAACCACAAAGAGGAACAACTGTTAAAGAAAAAAATCTCTTTCAAAGCAGATCCTCTTTTGCTAATGAAACCCATTTAAATGATTTTAGGACTGTGGAAAGACATCCCTGGTGGTGATGAGGCACATCTGAGAGTGCTCCACTGTGGAAAGAAGAGGGGTCCTCCAGGACCGCAGAGCCGGCAAGTCATGCCTGTGACACTGGACCACAAAGGGAAGGCACAGCAAAAGCAAAGAAGTGGCTGTTCTTTAGGAGCACATAACACAATGAGCTTATTGAACACGGCTTTTACTACCAAGCTTTGGCAACCTGTGCTTGTTATCCATCTGCCTCCCCATCCAGCGTGCGCAGCTGCCCATACCTCCATCTGCAGGGCTCATCCTGCAGCCGGGACCCACTGCAGCAGCTCCCAGGCAGCGAGGCCCAGCCACGGCAGGGGTGGGAGTGCTCCCTCCTGGCCAAACTCCAAAGGGCCTGCTAGCAACATGGACCATCACCGTGAATCAAAAAGATGGCCCCCCTGCAAGGGCTTGCTGTCTCAGGCATGTCCACCCCACTGCCAGGAGATGTGACCGTGATGCGCGCAGACGCAGCTGAGTTGGTCGTGGTCAGACGTGAAAGCGCAGGGAGGTACCCAGACCGCCAGCAAGCTTTGACATCTCACAGTGAAACCTGTGCTTCTGCAGCATCAGACTTTGCAGCCCACCCTGGATTTCAAGCAGTCTGGGTATTGCAACACATACTTCAATGCTGTATTCCAGCTGCAGCGTGGAGATACCCTGCGTAGGAGCCGAACGCCTGCAGATGATTACAGAAGCAGAATTGAGTGCGATTAACAGCCGTTTGGCCTGCAGTGAGCTTGTGAAATGAGCACAGTTTGTATTACACAGAGACGTCAGGGAGCAGCGGGAAAGGCTGTGACAGGCAGGAGGGAGTAGCTGCCTGTGTCAGGGACCACTTCGTTTTTCACCTGTTAGATGGCTTTGCTATTACATCTCCAGCCTGGCGTGGAAATCACGCTTGTTCTGTGCCTCCGGTTCAACGCCAAATTGGAGGAAATATATGGCTGCCCTACTTCCATGCGCTTTCTGATGGGAGAAGTGAACATCAGTTGCAAAACCACTCGGTACTGCCAGCACCTGGGGGGAGTGGTACCCCCTGACGCTCACTAAAAAAGTGATGCTTTGGACCAAACTGATCTCTGCTCTGTCAGTATTAAGAGCTGTAAGAGCATCTGTGCTCCTGGAGACATGCCGTGGTATGCAAACAAGAAATAATGCAATAATTTCCCTTTTCCCCACCCATGAAAACAAACTTCTGAGTCATCAAACCATTGAGATAACTGAGAAATACACGCGGAGGGCAGCGCCCAGCTCAGCCAGTCGAGCACACCTCCTGCTCTCCTGCCTCGCAGGCTGGCAGGCTGCCTTCTCCGCTCCCTGCGGCACACAGGCCACGCATCTCAGCTGCTTCCTGGTGTTCCGGAGATGCAACGTTCAGGTGTCTGACCCATTGCTGCGGGAGCCCGTTTCTGCCCTTGCAGAAGGAGGCTGCTTTTACACCCGCAGAAAGCCACTGACGCCAGCAAAATCCCTCCTGTCATCTCCGGTGACAGCGTCAGGGCAGACGTGGACCCTGACGAAAGATCTGGCCATCAATTAATCCCCAGCAAGGAAAGCACTTACTGGCACATGTGCAGCCTATTTACAATCCCTGCATGCTCTTGGCGCTGGCTAGTAAATGCCCGTGCTGTCAGGCCATACGTCGCTTTATTGTGGTCTGAGCAGCCAGGACAAAAACAACTGCCTCCATGGTACGTTTCCAGCCAGCAAAGCTGCTCTTCTGTTTCCTTCTGGGTTTGGTGTTTGAATTAAGTGGAAGCTGGGTTAACCCCAGCTCTGGATGCTGAGCCACTAAAAAACTGTTTCATTGCCAAGAATAACAGTCAGGGTTTAAAGCGCTTCAAAACCGCCTGTTCTGCCTTCACCGGTGGTGGACCAGTGCTAGATTCCTCATAACGGGTTCAACCCTAGTCATGACTGGGACTAACCTACGTAATGAGGCCTCTGAAAAAACAGTCCCACTTTTCCCCAGATGTGAGCTAACCTCACAGAGGGCTGCAGATGTGGGGGGATTTGCGCGATGGGGAGGGAGGACTGGGTTCCTTCATCCTAAGGATTGGGCAGGGGTGGTTATGGCAGGCAGAAATTCATGTTCATGTCTAGTCTAGGTCCGTTACAGCAACTCCTACCTGTTCTCCTTTTGCATTCAGGAGGTTAACGTGGGTTGTCTAATGGGCCAGAAACGGGCTCCAGAAAAAGGCGGCCTCTCCCTCCCTCCCTCCCACCGTGCTGACTCAGACCTTCAAAGCCAGCCCGGAGCCTTTTCTCTGCCACAAGGCTGGGGAGAGGTTTGAAAACTCGTGGAAGTTCATGGCTTCGTTTTAAGGATTTGGAAGGGCTGTTGCCCTTCAGTGGGCAGACAGAGATGCTCAGGTATAGCTTACTTGGGATCTGTTTATTTGCAAAAACAATCAAGCTATTCCCACCAGCTGCTGTGTGAAGGCCGAGGAGACGGGAGATACGAACGCGAGACCTGTTCTTTGATTAGTGTGGTTTGTACATCAAGGTTTTATTAGCTTTTACTGCCCTACTGACTGCTGCCTGCGATTGCTTCACGCTCGCCTCTTCTCTAACAGCTCCTCTGCTCTCTCCGCTTTCCTTCCCACTGCGTTTATGCGAACCTCTTTATTGTCAGCTCCAGTGAGATGATCAAATTTGGCATCTGTTGCTGGACATTTCAGGTTTATTAAATCTGTTAAAAAATCTTTAACTCTGTAACGTGCGCAGGGCTGGGTAACGGCGGGGAAGCAGAAGGGGTGGCCCCGGGGTCCCTGTGCAGGCACGGTTTACTCTGGTTCAGCGCTCAGTGCTGGGGGGCAGTTCCCGGGGGTGAGCAGGAGGAGGGGCAGGGAGGTGATTTACGGGCTGGCTGCATCCACCTGCCTGCCCACAGGTGCTTGCCACGTCCACGCCATGCATACATGCTCCAGGTATGCATGCTCACCTCCGAGATTTTTATGTCTGTTACTTAGTGCCCGTGCCTCCTTTTAAGTGTTATTATTCAATGTACTACTCTTATCTTAGTCATTGTCCCAAAGCCTTTGAAAGGCCAAGGTTAAGGTGAGGACTAGGTCATCTCTGTGGTTTTTCCTTCTCCCTTTTTTCTAACCACAAACAGCTCTTAGTCCACTGTTTATGAGCTCTGGGGATTCCAGGAGGTTTCTTGCCTTCTCCTGTTAGTCTCACATTGAGCCTTTTTTCTTATCTGCCTGCACTTAGACTTCTGCCTTCTGCTGAGCTGTGGAGAGCTCTCAGCTCTCCTATGCAGGGGTCTGCTTGGCTTTGCTGAATGCCCAGGACCTCATCGCCAAACCGAGTTAAATGCTTAAATAAATACCTCCAACATCTGCCTGTTGCAGATCTTGGTCCTTTTTTTCCACAGCCCTGTTAAAAAAGGTGTGCATAGAACAGGTTTCCCATGTGGGAAATAAGCATTTTTTCCTCCTCCTTTCCCCTCCAGCAACCAAAACCTGGAAGAACTGGGATATTTCACTCCAATTTTCCCAGAAATTTGCTACTGAGCTGAAAAGCTGCATGAAACTTTTCACACCAGGAAAAACATGGGCTCCAAAAAGTCATGAGAATGTGGAAATGAGAGGCAATCACGGAAAGTGCTGTAAACTTCACACAGAGTGGTCACTGTTGGCAATTTGCATAATAACCCTGAGAAATAAGCTATTATGCTTCATGACAGCAGCAATAATTAAATGCCAGAGCTGGTCATTACAAGAGTTAACCACTGATTAATTTGTCTGTTTATATTAAAAAACAGGGTTGGTTTCACTAACTAATAAATTGGCTGTGTACAGCTGTTACCAAAAAGATCACTTGTTAGATAATTGCTTAAGTCATTTTTAAATTGTTTTAATTAAGTTTCAGTAATTGGACTCCCCCCAGTTTATTTTCTCTTTTTTATGGAATGGGGAAGAAATAAACAGGCACTGTGTAAGTGTAGGTAATATGAGGCAACAAAAGTATGATTGGAAATCTATAGGAAAACAAATACCCATTGTGATCCTCTTGTCCTCCCAAAGGCTTGTAGGAATCTAGAGAAAATTAGATTTTAATTTTATTTTATTTACTTTGCCTCACGGAGACTTGGCTCCTACCTCACTCCACTCGGTGAATTCATAATAGGGACAGAGATGCTCAAGTTGGTAAATCTTTGTGTGCTCATTCAATTTATTATGCATGATATTAGCCAGCCAAGTGATGTTGTGGGGCTTGACGATAAAGCCTCACTTACAGCCTCATAGTGCCAGGTCCCCTCTGGAAACTTGCAGATTGCCTTTCTCTGCCTGCCCTCCAAGAAGGGCTCACCCCACACCTGCCCTGAGCCTGGTGGGAGGCAAGGGCAGGGGGCAGCCGTGCCCAGGACAAGAGGCGAAAGTGGACCAGCGCCGATGGTGACAGCAACAAGGCTGCCTTCCCCAAATCAGCCTCCTGATGTTGCCAATGTGTCAGATCAAACGAGCCTTGCCACGAGAAAGTGAGAAAAGTTCTTTCGTTCCTGGAAATTTAATTATAGGGGGGGCTGCCATAAAGGGCCTCTTTAATATGTTGTTGCTCTCTGCATTGCCAGTCATTGCTGTATAGCCTGCTCTTAAAGAAGACTCTTGGGCATCATCGCACAGGGCTTCTGCATTGTCTGCCCTATCCATAAGGTCACTCTGTTAATGACTTCATTGATCCATACCTTTGCATGGTTCAATATGCTATTTTCTGCCACACTGTTTCAATGGTGTGGAGCTTAGCTTTGGGACACAGTCATCCAGGCATGACAGTAAGTTTTGCTAAAATACAGTTGTTTGACAGCTTACTGGCTAAGGTTCAATCTTTAACATATTTGCAGGCTCCAGGTCCAGAATAGCAGTAGAGTAACAAGGCCAGAAAACCAGAAAAGCAGAAATAATCACATTCTGCTATCACTTAGAGTTAACTACCTGCACCACACCTAAAAAAGAGACGCGTGTATATATATATATATATATATATATATATATATACACACCTCTCTTGCCCAGTACAAAACCAAAACCATCTAATCCATAAATTCACATCAACAGTTTCCTCCCATACAGAACATTCAATTACATTCAATTTGTATCTGTAGTCCACCTGTGTGGCTCTGCTAATATTGGTTCTTAGAGCCATTTTTCTTTCCTCTTAAGAAAATGCAATTGCTTTTTAATTGAGAAACAGTCTCATTGGGGAATGGCAAACCCAGAGTTATATCCCCTGGAGATTTCAAAGCACGCAATACAATCACCAACAGTGTGAGCAGTGTGTAAACGCTGAGAAACCTCCCTGCTAATCCCTGCTTTTTTGAGCATGTTGGCCTGTCCACACTCACACCTCCCAGCTGAAGCGCCCTTGAGCAAAACAACTACGAATACATCAGAAAAAACGCAGTTGGGTTTGGAAGGGGAAGGGATGGACACTTCAGGAATCATAAAATCATAGAATCGTTAAGGTTGGAAAAGACCCTTAAGATCATCGAGTCCAACCGTTAACCTAGCACTGCCAAGTCCACCACTAAACCGTGTCCTCGAGCACCACGTCTACCTGTCTTTCAAACACCTCCAGGGATGGAGGCTCAACCACTTCCCTGGGCAGCCTGTTCCAGTGCCTGACCACCCTTTCGGTCAAGAATTTTTTCCTAATATCCAAGAAGAGCTGAAGGAGCGCCTGTGCACGGGGCCAGGCGCTTGCTCGGTCCCCTGCAAGGGGAAAATCCCCACTTGCCCTTTTCAGCCGCACGTGGGAAATCACCAGTGAGTGACTCCTGCTCTTTATATTCACCCCAGCGATTAGTCCCGGTGAGAAGCCCCTTGTTCTGGCAATCCCACTCCTGAGAAGAAGACTTTTTTTCTGTTGGACTCAGCCCTTGCCTCTTGGCCTGGGCTGCGACTGCCACCGAGCTGAAGCGTGATGGATTGGGGGTGAAGATGATGCAATGTCTCATTAGTAATCTTACTACAGTAGTTTTCACCTCGTGTTAGTTGAAACCTCCCTGTGGGGCTTTCAGCACAACCGCCCCATCAGACGGCTCCTCGTGTCCATCCTGCCCTAGCAGCAGTCTGACCCCCGAGCCCCTGACAGCCAAAGGAAGAACGCTCACTGGTAACGTTATCTTCCTCATCCCACCAGCAGAAGATAAAAGATAGGAAGGGGGAGAGGTGGGTGGCCTGGTGCCGTCATGGCCCGTGACTGCACCGATCGGCTTGGGGAGGCGGCGTGGGGCCAAGGGCGCGGGTGTGGCCGGGCGCTCTTGCTCGCTGGCAGGGCGCTCGGTGCCCCTGCGCAGCAACGCCACTGGCACGGCCGGCCGAGCCCCTCGTGGGACACCCGCACCCAGTGCCCCTGCTTACCCACAAACACTTTTGCCCTCCCTCAGGCTTCCAGTTGTCCTTCTGTTCACAGCACCGTGACTAATCTGCGTCTCATTTCTCCTTCTTTACCATGCTGCCTTGCAAATGCTGCTTCTTACCATTCCTGTTTCCCAGGTCTTTTTCTGACACCCCTGCCTCCAGCAGCCCTGTAGACTTCACACAGAAGCTGTCTAGACCAATTCATGAAAAGTTGGGAAGCACTTGGATGCTACCACAAGAGGTTAGGCAGGAAAGTTAATCAGGAAATTGCCGTCCATTTCCTCCACAGCACAGTTTGAATCACGGATTGTAAATAAGGCATGAGACGCACTCTGAATAATGAAGAGAAATGATGAAAAGTATGAAATAGCTGATCATGAGATCACAATTTATTTTGGACGGTGAATGTAGGAGAGGTTCCCAGGGAAAAATTAGTATGCAAGTACGTAGGTTCAAGATGAAAGATGGTATCATAATACATATGGAAATGGGAATTAAATGAATATCGTCCAGACAATCCTAAGTCTAACCATTCTTATATTCCAAGAGCTTAATTTTGCCGTTTTAAAATCCTCTTACATTCAGGGGATCAAGGCCTTATTTTGTTAATCGCCTGTATGGAAATGCTCCCAGGGTGGAAAAGGAATTCAGTGACCAATAAAATAGTATTTAATGTTTTTGTCTTTTTATTGAAGTTTGACTTGCCTGTATATTGAAGTGTGGGGCTTCGGCCACTTCTTTACTTAAGAGTAAAAGAGCTTTGCTGAGCAAGAAAGAAAAAAAAAATCCCACAAAAAAAACTAGTCACATAAAAAATGTTCTTTACTTTTCGTATATTCAGCACTTTTCCTGAGTAAAGTTCACAGAACACTCACATGAATAAAGCATTTTTTTTGTCTAATTGGATTGAACCTGGAGAGAGAGGAAACCAAATAAATCTTTAAGTGGAGGCAGGGAGGAATGGGGGAAAATACTTCAAGGTAAATTGAGAAATAGGTAACACTCTTACGGAAATTTCCTAAGACAGAATGTTATTTAATGCTGGGTTATTTTCCTGGACTCACAGATTTAAAGGCAGAAGGTGCCTGATCTTGTTCATAACACAGGTCATAGGATTTCATCCCGCTGGTCCTGCTTTAGGACCATACCTGGGAGTGTGGTGAGCTGATCACAGGCCAGCTTTGCTCCAGCTGTCCAGAGCAGTGGGATGAGGAGGATCCTGGGGCAGGCGGCAGGATTTCTGTGCCGTCCCACCAGCTTGGATCCATCCTATGTCACCACCAGAGGTTTCTTATGCGATTTGTTCCTCAGCAGTGAATTTAGGGCAGCCAGAGTCCTTTTTGGGTTTGGAGGCTCTGGGAGCTGCTGGAAGACTCGGAGTGCCCCATTAAGGGTACCTGCTGCCTTCAGCACCGTGCTGGGAAAGACCTGATGGGTGCTGGGATGGAGCTGGACAGACTGCAGTCCCTTGGTGCTTCCTCAGAGCTGGAGGCCCCATCGCAGCCGAAGACCGGCTAACTACCAGTGTCTTTACATGCACTCAGGATAGCTCTGACAAAGGTGGCTCAGGTATACATCAGGACGAAACAGCAGTGGTCCAGGCTGCAACAAGTACTACGTTTCCAGGCACATTTTTCCACAGCATCCTGGGCTCTAAGCTGCCATGACTTTATTGCTAGTGGTGTACAAATCAGCTGCATTAAGACTAGCTCCACTCTACCTGTGATGGCTGCAATCACAGTCCAGTAGCTTGAGTAGTTTTGCAATGATCCCTTTTGCTCCTTTAGGTTAGCAATAAGAAGGAACAGCTCCCTGCTCTGAGTAACCTTTCTTCATGCTGTCTCACAGCTCGACTTCATTCAGGTACGTTAAGGAGAGCTGGAGAATGGCAGCCCAGTGTGTACTTTATGGGCTGGATGTTCAGCACCCCCACAGTCCTATATTTCTCTTTGCCAATTCATTTCAGGGCTATTGACTTTTGCGGGGATTTAACTGCAGGGTCAACACAAGAGCTGGTTGAAAGAAACATTCACATCAGTGTGCTCGTTTGTAGGGGAAAAGGAGACAAGACTCTTCAGCGACAGCGAGTATCATGGCAAACCCTGTCAGTCAGCAGGCAGCTTTTGGCCACGAACAGAGCAAGGAAGTGAGTGTGACAGCGACACTTGCTTGAGTGCTCTTCACCTTTTAGTTACTACCTGCAAACAAGCTGGTCGGTCTTGCAGACTGGTGTCCTCATTACGGTGATCAGAAACTGCCAGTGTGCGTGCCATGTTGGTAATCCCGGGAGAGAAATCAGAAACTCAGCTGGAACAAAAACCGCTGTCCTCCGCAAGGGTGGCTCCTCCAGGGTAGGATGGAAATACACCAACGGCATGCTGTGATTTGACACAGCAAACACAACTACTGCCCAGGACGTGCGCTGTGGTTGAAGAGGAAGTCAGGATGTGGACTTGTTAATCCAGCATGTCTCAAAAGCGCTATAAAAATAGACTAGGAGTGAGCTTATTCACAAATGAGACGTTATTTTTAGCACTGGGGAGAAAGGAGGTGCAGAAGGCTGTGACACTGTTCTTCACACTTGTTCATTTACCCAGGCTTCCCCCAGAGAGACCAGCAGCCAACACAGGCTAGTAGAGAAGGTTTGCAGTAGGAGAGCCAGTTTACACAATTTGCTGACGGAAAGAAGGCCTTTTGTGGCACTCAGTGCAGCACGAAACATGTTGTTCTTTAGTATGGGGTGAGCTATCTCAGGCAAATGCTACCTATTCAACAAGGAGATGAAGAGGACCAGATGGAAAGATGAATTTCCTTTTCTAGGATCCAAGAGAGTGGGCTGATGCTGTTGCAAGCGGAGATGAAGACTGAGTTGGAGAGTGAGGATCTGGCTGCAGATCTAAAATTTGTTGGGTGGAGGGGGAGAGAAGTGCTGGCCCAAATGTTCACAGAGAAACTGTAGGATGAAGAAAACTAAAGGTACTTTTAGTGTGGCTCTGACCTTCAGCACAGTAACACCTGCCTTCCATCTGTGTGTTTGTTAACTCAAGATGCTCGCGCCTTAAAAAAACACAGACGGGAACACCCCACCCCACATTACGGTGAGAGGATGGTATCCATTTATTGACCATGGCAGTCCAGCTGCCAGAACATCTCCCTGCCAGCACTCAGGCCCATCGTCTCTGACCAGGTCTGTCCCTCAGGTGAGGACAGTCACAGCTTACAGCTACACCAGCCTTTTATTTGTCTGTGATGCCCCGTTCCCCACTGTCCCTGTCTCCTCCCATGCACCAGATCTTCCAACCCTGTCTGAAACCCTTGTCCCTCCCCGCTACTAACTGCTCCTTGCCTCTGCACCCTCCTGACATGAATGCATCCTTGAAATCCTTCCTCACCAGCTCCTGCATCCCGCTGCGTCTCCACAGGGTCATTCCTATCACTCATCCCTGGCTGAGAAGCATTTCACTCCACCCTGCCACCGGCAGGTAGTGTGCCCGTGCTGCCCAGCACTCGGCACTGACACAGGTTGGTCTGCTGCTCTCCCCCTCTCCCGAGATAACCACATTTCAGAGGCAGCTGTACGGCTTTTTATAGATGGGACTTAATGTCACTTGATGGACCACAGGACTATTTTTGTGCCAAGTTAGCGCAGGCTTAGTATTCTGCGCGTGTGAGTGCTTCACCCAAGACTAGTTGCTGAAATATAAATACCACTCAACCAAAGTTATTTAGAACTTCAGTCAGATTGACCTGATCTGAGCCAATTATTTTCCCCGTCAGAATTAATTAGACTGCATATAAAGTGAGTGAGATGTGAAAGACAGGTCTGCAGAATTACTTATTCCATTAACAGTTGGTTTGGGGAAAAAAAAAAAAAAAAAAGAGGCTCTGTCCTTGACTTGGCTTTGTCACGGCCTCGTCAAGAAGAAGGGAATCAGGGTCTTCGCATGGGAAGCTGCTCTGCTGGCAACCACAGTTCGTTTGATGTTAGTTTGCATCAACAAGCTCCCTGCTCTCTTATATTCATGATGATAAGGGCTGGCTGTTTAAACCCTGTCGCAGAATCCAGACTCCCTCCCTGCTCAGAACAACTGTTGCTCAGACCTCCTCTGCGGAGCTAATTTATTGCCAAAGAGAGCGAAATGTAAATAGTTTGCAGCAGGTACGCGAGCAGGCGTTTCTTCACCGAGTATTACTTGGAGAAGAGCCAGTCGGTGCCTGTACACAGAGCTGGGGGGAGCAGCTTTTCAAGCATGGGAGAAAAGTAGGATTGGCTTCAAAAGCGATGATTATTTTATGGGAATAACTCCAGCAAGGTGGGGAGAGATTGAAAAAGTCATTTTTTCAAGCTCAAAACTCATACTCAAGTTTTCTTGGGACTCCTTTCTCCTCCAGAGCTCAAAAAAAAGTGAGAACAGCTCTGCAGCTCCAGTCCTATGTGAATACTTGTTTCTGGGGTGACATACATCCCAGTATCTTAGGACAGACAAAGCCTATTTTTCTTTTACACACAGACCATGAGAAAAAGGTGCAGCTGAGACATAGGGCTGGGGCCAGCTTCCCATCCTCTGCACAGGGAGAGGAGTTCACGCCATCCCACTGAGCCGCCCTGTGCCCATGCCACGGCTGCTCCAGTGCAGCAGCTTTCACGCAAGATGGGAGGTTTGGTTGCACCTGGGTTTGTAGGGACTGGGGAACTGTCCCCAGCCCCAAGAGCTAACAGTTTACATCTCACAGCCAATAAACTCTGGCCCTCTGCATTCACCATCCTGACAAAATCCACCTGGGCTCTCCCCGTGTAAAACACCGTCCCTGGTGCTACAGTCGGACAGGGGGATTCTCTCCAGTGGCAGAGGAGTCGCTTGTGCCCTCTTCTTTTCCAAGACCAACTTCTTTCTGATCTCAGAGCCTAGGTGTCCAGCCTTGTGGGAAGGAAGGCTGGGAAGACTTCCCAGTCACCACCTTGTCCCTGCAAACAGCTTCACCTTCGACACGGTTTCATCCCAGCATGCTTCTTCCTCTACCGGCTCTTTGAATGTAACTCCTCACGGGCAGGTTAATATGAACAAAGCAGTGACCTACAGAGCATCTGAGGGTTGTAAAACATATTGCACATAACCCCGCAACACCCACGCCCAGGCTGCAGGGCAGGCCTCCTCACAGCACAGGGCCGCCACTGCCACCTCTGCCAGGGACAGACAGAGCTTGGGACTCTGTTGTGGTACAGCAGAAATGAAAAGTATTAATTCCTATTTTGTGAGGTTATTTTAAGCACCGTTCTTTTGTTTCCTGAAACACGCTAATGCTTTGTAGTTAACTGTGATTTGGGGAGGCGGAATGGACTATACAGTCTCTGAAAATCTCTCCCCAGTCCCATAGCCTGGCTTGAGAAGGAGAACAGAGGGATCTTGCAAGGTGTTTGACTTCATCCCCTGCACCCTCCCACCTGCTGTGGAAAGCTTTCAGTGAAGGCAGTTCTGCAATACCCTTCCTCCTGCCATGCCCGGGGCTTACAGCTCTCCTACAGGCTCTTGTTACACCTAATCTAAGGGTACGTTGCTATATAGTAAGCCAATTATTTCTCATCCTACCTGTAGGAGACAAGGAGGAAAGTGAAAAACAGTTCTCTCTGTATTGAAATATTTGTGATTCCCCTCAGTCATCTGCTTTCTAGACAAAACCAAAGTCCCACTTATTTCGTGCTTTCTGAAACTTTTCCTTTTTTTTGCTGCTTTGCCCAGATTGTCTCTGACATGATATCCAAATCTGGACACATTGCACCAGGTGGGATCTCAGCAGCACTGGGTGGAGTGGCATAAGTAGCTCTCATACTGTCTGCCTGCTAACACCTCCTACCCAAAGACCCACCTTTCTCAAAACACCAACATATTATCGGCTTGCTCAGTTTGCGGAACACCAAAACCCCAGCTCCTGTTCTTCAGTACTGCTGTCTCAGCACTTATTGTGCAATCTGGTTTTATGCATTTGATTTCTATGTGTAATACTTCCAACTTGTCGCAAAAGAATTCCATCTCACTGGGTCCAGATCATTTCTCCAGCTCATCGAGATCACTCTTTTTCTTATTTATGTCCTCCAAACTCATTATAGCTCCTTCCCAGCTTGATGTCTGCTGCACATGAAGTCTTTTCCATCATCCACCCTGATAATGAAGACAGTGAACAGAAATAGTCCCAAGGAAAAAATTCCCCTGTAGAATTCAACTTGAAATGCCTTCTCATTTTGACAAGAGACCATTGCAAACCCATCAGTACATTTTTTCAACCACTTGAATGCAGCTGCATGGCAATTTCTTTTCTAATGAAGACTCACCCAAAAAAGCATTGAATACTTCAAACACCTCTTCGTCATGCTTTATTTGTTCTCTGTGTCCATTAAGTAGTGGAGTTACAACTCCCTTTGCCTTACTCCTACTCCTCATACATTCAGAAGAACTGTTTATGTTGCCTTGTTGCCTTGTTTTTAATCTTTGCAAGCTCCTTTTTTTGGATTTCAAGTAACGAAGTACCCCTGATGCAGCTATATAGGGTTTACTGTAAACTCTAATGCTCGTCTGCACTGAGACAAGCTGCTGATTTGCTTGTAATATAGCCACCAGCTCTCTGCACTTCTTCACTTAGAATTTCTTCCCAAGAGACTCTGCCTAACTGCTCCCTGAATTTGCTGAAATCTGCTTTTTTTTAAGTCCAAAGTTTCATTCTGGCACCCTCAGACCCTGAAATAGCCAGTGATTTGTTCCCCGTCCACGGTTTCAGCAGAAGATGAAACAGACACAGAGAATGTCCAATTCTCATTTCATAAATTGGCCCCCTCCAGGATGGAGATGGATGGGCAGGATAATCTGAAAACTGCTGCTCTCTTTTCTGTGCTTGATCTGTAGGTAAAGGACTTTGACTTTCAGAGTTGTACATCCAGCAGAGTTGTGAGCACAACGAAGAAAGGGGGAAAAAATCCTATCAATCAAGGGGGGGGAGATGGAAAGATATAAGGTCTCAACTGACATGTGAGAGAGTTATGTTTTAATTTGTTCTTTGAGAGATGGACATGACTAGCAGCAATTTAGGATTACCAGCTAACTTGGGCAGCTGCCAGAATGGACAGAACATAATTTGATATATCCAAATCAGCTATCAAGGGACAGGAAGTTGAAATTAATCTAGTGGGATCAGAAATCATCCAGAGACTTTAACATCAAATGAGAAACATTTATTCTAACATAGCTCTAAAATGAGGAGTGAACACCCCAAAGCACACCAGGAAATTCACTGACCAGGTCCCTTCAGCTAACTTTTCATACGAGTGCCCTGAGAGGAGGAGGCAAGTAGCTTTTGGTGCTGGATAACATATCAGAGTCATTGCGACAGTAAGAGAAGCTATTTGTTTGGGACTTCAGGGGAACAAGGGGAAAGTTGGCTTTTTCTTTTTCTTAATAAATAAGGGTTAAATACTGCAAAAAGAGGTTTAGAAATATTTCAAAAACTAATTATAGTATTTTATCAACTTATAGCGGAAAAATTACTTATGTGACTTTCTCAGGAACACTGGCAATGAGCCACATCACAAAAATACTTCTTTGCACATACATCAAGAAGAGACCAAGTACATTTATGATACATATATTAATTCTTCCTAGATACCACAACCACTGTTCAAGTGAGGATCACAAGCCTGACTCTGAAAGCTGTTGAGTACCTACTGATAATTTCCACAAACTTGAGGAAGAAATGTAGACGGTCTTTGACTTATTTATGTCACCTGGGAATTTTGACAACCCCTTAGGCACCTGGATACCTTTATAAACCTAGACCTCTTTCTCCCTATGTCCAGGACCAAGCTTTGTTCAGATGTGGGTCTCAAATGTCAGGGCCATTCCACTTCAGGGAGGATTTCGGTAAATGGAAATGTGGTCTCCTTCAGATTTGGGAATTGCTGCTTCACTGGTGACAGAGCACCTTTAGCAAACACATCAGCTGAGCTACAGAAAGATTTGTCAGGGTTTTTCCAAGCAGCTGTACTAATTTGGAGTAAGGAGTAACCTGGTTTTCTGAAGTAATTGCTTCTCTGTTCTCTCTCCCTATCTCTTTTTCAGAGGCCCGTTTGCAAGCAGCTTGGCCTGTTTCTCATTTTCATGCCAAATTGTTTCTTCAGGTCCATCCCCTCTCCCAGGCTGAAAGAGAAGGAAACTGTCAGGCTGATGTTTTCTGACAGCCCTACAGGGCGTAAGGCTGGGGGCTTATTGACTGCTTTTGAAGGAAAATAAAGCCCAGCCAGGCTGCCTTTCAACCAAAAGCCCTGCCTCAAGAGGCTGTCTGCCCAAAGGAGGGGGTAGAGCAGAACCACATTCAGCAGCAGCCTGCCACTTCTCTTAAATCCCATGCACAGGCTTAACCAGAGCAACACTGGAGATCAGGAGCTGTAAAACCTCAGGCCAACTCCAAGCCATTCAGTCTGGCTGCGGTTAGGCAGCAGCAAGCCGATCCTTCAGCCCAGCTCCTCAGGCCTGCCCAGAGACAGAAGGCAAGCGGACAGGAGGACGCGCTGCTCAAGGCTGGTTTGAGCATGCCCGTGGCTCTGCTTGCAGCTGGACCGTGCTTGGTCACCAGTCCTGCTAAACCGACTGCCAGCCACGCTCGGCCACTCTCTAATTTGCAGTATAGACAAGGCCACATACACCGCGAATGCAGACCGTGCGCTACAGTTTTATATTTAGATGACATTTGCCGTGGGTTAGTCTGACGGCATGGACCCACAGAAAAGACGCCAACCCATAAGGTCAGAAGTGAAGTTACAGTCATGCGTGTGCTTTCAGACTGCAGTGAGTGTGAGGTGTTTACCTCACCTTCTTTTTGCCATAGGATGAGGGTATGAACATGGATTATGAACATTAAGTAGCTGACAGGCTTTAAGCTGACTCTCCAGCTTGTTCCTGGTAGGATACTCATTTGCGCTTATCCTCTGGGTCCTTGGGTTTGGTGCTTGCTTGTCTTGTAGAGTAATTTGCATTTTGGTATATGTTTCCAAGAGAGAATAATGGCATTTCCCATGTGCAAATGACTATAAAGTGCACCAGGGAAGGGAGAATTAGAGCCTTATCTTTTGAAAAAATATCAAAAAAGCAGAGGAAACTTTGGACTTAAGCCAAAGGACATTTCCTCATTTTGAATCTAAAATACTAAGAGAATTGTATTAAAAACACAATCATGGAAGCAAAAAGCTTTAGCTAAGGTTGTGTTGCTAAATATTCAAAATCACCTTCTGTACAAAATCTTACCCCTTCAAAAAAATCCTCTGAAATTAAGATAATATATTCATTACAGTACTCAAAAGATTTCAATTTCAATTTAATGTCAAGGTTGAGAGGTTCTGAATAGTACTTCTGGGGAAAAGGGCAACTTTACTATTAAAAAGATAACACTTTACTGCCTGAAAGTGATTTCCAAATACTGACTAATTCAGATACAGAATAACACAGTTGCACAGGACAGCTGTGATTCCCCTTGCGATTCCCATTTCATAGTTGGGAAGCTGAGGCACAAGTGTTGAATACTTTCCTCAGTGCAACAGTCAATGACAAGGCAGGACTTGGACAGGACTCCCATGCTCCAAGTATGAACATGCTATGAAGACTCCACACAGGTTATCAGAAGCTTTCCTAAACGCCTTCCTGCATAGAAGACTTTAGTAATATAAACAGGTCAGCTGGACTTTCTGTAGCCCACCAATCTCCTCCATGTCATCTGTTCTCCAAAATATAACCTACAAACGAGAGTTTTCAGAGACGCAGGTAAAACAAAAGCGACTCAGACCAATTCCTTGCATCATAGCACTTGCTTCTTGTAAAGGATAATTCTGGTCAACATTTAAAGAGAAGCAAATTTTGCCCATCTCAGGGGACAGCAAAATTTCCTAAATCTAAGAGCCATTTCTCACCTTCTACACTCCCATGTAGTCAGAACAATCCTAATTCTGCCTTCTGGTAGTGAAAGGGTGTATAACTGTCTCAGGGGGAGGAAGAATGGTTTCTTCATGACTCATATGGACCATTTGGACTCAAGTGGTTTTATTTATTTTTTCACATTAAGAGAAAAAAAAAATAGTCACCCACACAAAAGCTGTAGATGCCCAAAGAATCCATTTGACTGGCTGCAGTACCCATTGCTCCCCTTGGCTCACAGAGAAGACTCTGCCTAGCTCCTGAGGTTTCTGCGCAATAAGCTGTGACTCCTCCTGGGTCTTTGAGCCTGGAAGTGCCAACTGGAGGAAGGCTATGGCCCCAAATGCAGTTCTGTGAGGAGAAAAGTTTGTAAACAGTAGCTCTGGAAGCTGCTGGATCAGTCTCCCATGCATTGGACAATGTGGAGGGTGCAATGAAAGTTGGAGGTTGTCCAAGAATCACGCAATTGCTGAGCTTTGAGAACAAAATCAACCTACAGACAAGCCTTCAAAACCTTCAAAATGAGACCTGCTGTTTTAGGTTAAGACAAAGCTCTAGGACATGTATGAGTGTAGGTTCACCACGTAGCCCTCTAGTTGAGGTAAGACATCTATCTCAGTTCAACTATTATTACATCAAGCTGAAGAGGAGAAAGTCCCAAAAGACCCTGCACCGGTCTTTAACAATAAAGGACACTTCTGCAAGTGACTGTCACTAGGGAACAGACCCTGTGGTAATGTGTTTTCTCCAGGAATAGGGAGGAGTTTTGAATAGAAAGGTCCAGGCACAATCTCGTTCTTGATGGCTCTGAACCCCAAGGATCTTGCTCTGAGCCAAGGGGATATCTTATCCAGTTGTACTTGTGGAGAGGAAGAAAGGGGTTTTCCATCAACTTCTAGAGTTTAAGGTTGGAAGGGACTCTTCCAGCCGAACATCCTGCACATCATGGGCTATGGATTCTGCCCAGTTCCCTTCTGCTGAGCCTGACCACATATGTCTGACAGCGTAGGCTGTGTCCAGGTAAGGCTTCTGTTGACTTTTGACATGAACCACTCAGATAAAAGGTGAATTTCTTTCTCTCCCATTTTCTAGAGGTAAAAGATTGGGAGAAATACTCATTGCCCAAATCAGCAGAGACTCACTGGTCTCCGAGATATAAGTCTGCTAAGAAAATGACCATAGACAAACAGGACTGGAACATACTGAATTGTGTTTCCACAGACAACATTGTTTAGTCAGATAAAATCTGACTTTATGAGTCACTGCCACTTCCATTGTGCAAACAAATGGCTAAGCTCTTGTGGAAGTGGATGCAATTCCAATGGCTTCACTGGGATGAAACCTACTAACCCCAGACTTGGATTTGACTAAGTGCATGCAACATTGATGAGTGTCCTACAAGGAAAATGCTCAGCAGCATTAAATTATTCTGTGAGATCTATGATGAGCACTTGATCAAAGTTGTGCATGCTTAACAAAAATCCATTGAAAGAATGTTCCTTAACAGGTAGACAGCGCATTAATGAAAGAAATTATTTTCCTCAAATTATGCCAGAGGAGAAATTAATTACTGGGAGAATGGGGGAAGAAAAAGATCTCCACCTTCTGCAATCTGAGAGTACTGTGCTATTTTTGTCTCTTGAAATCTAATTTCCATAAAACATTTCTGCAGAGTGCATATTTTCTGAACATGAATTCCTTGCTGCTGCCTTGCTAATATGAATGCCGTAATTCCAGAATAAAGAGACAGTGCCCTGCTCCAAAGGCCTTTGACTGGGAAAGGCTGTATTTCAAAGGGCACCTACAGTTCATGCCATGGCGTTGTAAGTAACCACTGCCCAAGCGGGAGTCAGACTGACAGAGGGAGGCTTAAACTCTCCAAAGGTAGGTGGGGGGGAGGGTGTATATTATCTCCAGTGGTATAGGCTTAGTTCATGCCCAGAATATAAATACAACTCCCCTTTGATTTTAATGTCCCCTGCCGACTCATACTGATGCCAGATTCTGGTGTAACATCGTGAACAGCATTTGCTTGCAGCTGGTTTCAGTCGGTGGAGTTTACAATAATAATGACGTAACTTGCAGAGTGTTCCTAGAAGTATGTGTATGCTTTGAGCAGTGCTGCTTGAATGCTCCCTGCTTCTTCAACTCCCCTTCAATATCCTTTTTATCCCATCTGCGCCACTTTCCTAACCTCCTGCCACCCAGCAGATACCAGAAAAACACTTGCGCTTTTCCCAACTGACCTCATGTTCAGAAGAACAAGTGTTTCAGATTGGCACACTGAGACAGGGTCAGCCCCAGTGAAATGTCTGCCTGAATACGCCGTGAACGCTACACCGAGCGATGGGCTGCAGGTGAAATTCTGCCCTTGGGAAGTGAGACTCAGGCTCAGCGTCTGCTCCTGAGACCTCCACGGCAGCGTCACCCCCGTCAGGAGTTCTGTGGCTGCTGCTGTGGGAGATAACTGCCTCCCACCCCAGTCTATCTGTGGAGTGAGTCAGCTCACAGGCACCCTGGCTTCACCCCAGGAGGATTGCTGTTAGGTATCATCTGCAGTGAAGAACAAAACTCCCAAGGGTTTTATGATTGCCACCTAAAAATGGAGGGAGATACATGGCAGAACTTGTAGCACTTGCTTCGGGGGGACTTGAACTCATAATCCTGTCCCACATCATCATGTGGTATGTGATATGAGCTTGAGAAAACAGCTGCTCATCATCCCATCGTCCCTTACTATTTAAATGCAGCACTCCTGCACCTACACAAGGTTTGGGTCTGTCAGCGTTAGCCAGTCTTCTCCCCATGGGTGGGAGCCCTTCTCCTGGCATGCACGATATGGCAAGGGGTACGGCAGAGGTGCCAATTTCCACAGCGGGCAAGTGAGGCAGCCCTCACTCGTGCCCTGACCTTTGAAGAGCCATTGGCCAAAGGAGGGAGGAAGGAAAGCTCTCTCCATTGCTACTGCAGGAGTGAGAAGAAAACAGAATTTGGTGCTTGTTCTCTGTGGTTGGTATTATCCCTGGCATGAGCAACTAACCAAAGCTCAGGGCCCTTCAGGTTGTTTCTGTTCTTAGGGGAAGCTGTAGCAGTCCACTGAGTCTTTGATGGATCCCTGTTCACTGACTAAGGCCACAGAAATGTCTGGTTTTCCTGGACATCGTAAGACTCAAATAACAGGAGATTGTCCTCTGCCCATAGCCTTGACTGAGAAAGTCCCCCACCTCTGGCATTGCTTTTGGTGCCAGGCTCCCAGCACCTTTTCAAGCAATGCTGAAGACTTTCTCTGCTGCCTCCGCTCCCAGTTTCCATGGGCAGCTTCTTCTCCTCTCCCAGGCATGCAAACTCCCCTCACTCACACTGTGCCCTGGGCGTGTCCTCCATTTCAGGCAATGACCACTTATTTCAGCTCCTTGACTGTGAAGAGGCCTTACCCTCTCCATCAAGCTCTTGGAAGAAACACCTTATGCTTCTCATGCCAGAAGAAAATGTAAAATATTACATATATTGAATTAATGCTTCAGAGGCTCATTTACAGCCGTATTGCAACTGCACAGCAGTAATCTGGACGTACATAGCAGCATGACTGTCACCATGGGCTGTCATGCACTCAGCTTTGCGAATGCAGCAGTTTGCTTACTCTCCTCAAAGCATAAACCAACAGCCTCTGTGCAGAACAAACCCGCAGGCAGCATGCATGGCTGTACCCCGGAGCACTGCCTCTTTTCTTCACTGGGGCCAGAGGAGGGAAGACATGCATTAAAGGGAATTACCCATCCAGATTCATCTGGCTAGTGTGCCACGTCCTCAGAAGCGGCCTCCCACCAGGCCGTGCCAGCAATGCCCTACCTGCTTCCACATCCCTCACTCCCAGGATGAGTCACCAGGCCCTTTGCAGGCACGTTTCCACCCTGTCAGCCAGCCACGGCTCAGGCTCGCACTAGCACAGAACATTCCCGGGTTCATAACAACCCTCAGCGGGTGACACCGCTTCCTCTCTTCGGGAACAAGTAACTCGGCGTGTCGGTTCAAGGTGGGACACTGGAAGGCTCTTCAGTGACTCTGCACAGGGCAGGACTGAGCCCGGCGGCCCTGACTCACAAGCAGGATGGTGCAGTGGGTTTTGCACTCAGGCGGTTGCTTTGCTCCTCCTTGGGAGGCCCCTGTCCCTGCTCCAGAGATACCTGAGGTGGGACCTAGACCACCATAGTCTGCTCGCAAAAGCACGGAGGAGAAACAAAATGGGTGTCAGAGTGCAAATAGAGTGGGAGCCTCCTTGGAGTGGACTGCGGTGGAAGAGGGAACCAGATGTCTCGAGGACGCTGTCCTCACTCACAGGTCAGAGCCCTCTCTGAGAGCAGGGTCAAAGTGATAGCGAGACCCCTGTGAAACATTCACAACAACATTTCTGAAGTCTTCAAATGTTATGCTTTCACCGTTCAGTTTCTTGCAAACAATCCCATTTGGAGGCATGAATTGTAAAGTGCTGGGGCAAGGTTGTTGGAAAAAGGGATTTTTGAATTTCAATGGACTTTCAAAGCAGACTTACTGTTAAAGCCAAACTCACACCTTTCCTCCACTGAAAGTTGTATTAGAATGAAATCCAGGTGTCAGACAGGCAAGTTGGGGTGAAAAAGCCCTCAAAACCAGAAACCCAGCCCTCAGCCTCAAAACTACCCACAAAACTACTTTTATTTTTCCTTTCATTATTGTTATCTCAGCTATTAACATTCTGCTGGTACCACCATTAGCATACGAACTGGCCATGTCCCTTCTCTTAAACCTCTCTGCAGAAACAAAAGAAATACTCTTGCTCGTGGTAAACACAGCAGTGCAGGTGCTCCTTGCAGATAAGGTAAAAAAGCAACTTCAAACATTAGTAATAACTTATGAAGGCCATGGCTGAATTTTTAATAGCTGAGTACCAGAAACAAGTCCTGGGATATGAGTACATATTTCATATTTGTCTTTATTCAAGCACAAAAATCCAGGTTCAGAGACAGGTTAAATGAAGGGATTTCTCTATTGTAAGACAAAGCGGTACTGAGGTTATGTTCAGGTCTATCGGATGTGAGCGTCTGGTTTGTTTTGCATTACAAGATCAAACAATATCAAAGAAGATGCCCATTTTGGGGCTAGCAGCTGAATTCCAGCAACAGCAAGAGGCCACTAGAGAAACAGTCTCATTTCTGAAAAGATATAAAAATTATTGCTCTGAATCACTCAACACCTCGACCAAGGCGACAAGCTGTGGCAGGGTACAGGCACACCACAGCCATCAGCCAAATCATATGCACCCGGCGCAGAGAAGTAGCACTGAAAACACCTTGCTCCTCCATCCCACCTCCTCCCTCCCAGATAAGACAGACCGCATTGTCCTCAATCCCACCAGCAGCGCTTCGCCACGTGCCGTGACCACTGCCAAGGTTTACTCCCACCCTGACGGTGGGTGCTGCAAGAGGGAAAGCCAGACTCCGGCCCCTTGCAGCCGAGCTCTTCCCACAGCACCGATGCAGGTCCTCACTTCCCAAATTGTTCCGCATCCAAGCGCAGCAGGCCACACGCAGAGCTGGCAGCTCGCACAATCTTCTGCCCCCAGGCTGAAAAAAACTCCTAGGTTTTCAGAAATGATGCTGTTGTGGAAACCTGGCTCTCAAACCCCACGTCCTTCTTTCCCAGGTCGGGGGGAAGGTGAGGGGCAGAGACGCTCATTGGGTGGTTTGGGGGATATGGAAGTTTTGTGTGAAGACATCTGCTTCAAAACGTCTGCCTCAGGGTGACCAGGAAAGTTGTCTCATGAATGACTACAGCACTGGTTCCCGGTCTGGGCCCTAAAGGCATGTGACCGGGAATTTTTAAAACTAATTAGCTACGATTAAGTGTTTTACATTTGTGTCAGCCCCACACATTGAATTATAGTTTCCCAGATCTTTTATGTGTTGCAGCTGAATTTCTTTTTCAATATCAAAGACTGCATTCTTTTTCTTTGTAATGTATTTTTAAGAGTGACAAGAGATCGATAAAAACTTGTAATTTAGAGATCCATAAAACCCACATAATTTAGCTTCATATACCATGCTTTAATAAAACAAGACATACCAGTCAGTCGGTTTGCACGCAGGTATATACATCTACGTCTCTGGTTTGGTTTATGTTAGGCTTTGTGCTTTTAAGCTCTGACAGCTATTTAACACTTTATTAGGAAAATCAAAACATAATTAAAATATTGTAATGCGAGTCTCTTCTCCTTAGCTTAAACTAAAAATAACGGCCTGCCTCCATTTTTCGCACAGGAAAGAAAGAAAAGGAAGCGTTAATCATTCCGCATCCCTTGCATTTTTTATGGGCATTTGTTGCAGTTAGACAAACAAGCAGCGTTTTTCTAGACTTTTCTCTATAGACCCAGATGACTCTGGCAGTCAGCAAGCAGCCTCAATTATAAATAACTTCTGGTTACTTAATGTGACCCCATCTGGGAAAGGCAAAGCTGTGAAGCAGAGAGCCCCGATGCTCTCCACGGGGATCTTCTTCCCCACGTAAAGGACAGAGCTGCCAGCTAGACACAGAGCTCAGAGCTGCCCGGCTGCTCGACAGTGACTTGGTGTGAAGAATCAACCGGTCGCACAAATACATCCCTCGATCACAGCCACAGTCGCACCAGGTCAGTGGAAGAAGCCAGGAGAAAACTTTCCTTCTGTAAAAGTGAGTGGCAAGCTGCTGAATCACTCTGGCAGGCAGGAGTCAGCATGTCTAGGGGAAGGGAAAGTCAATGTCTCCTGGAGGCAATATTAGTAATAAAAACCAAGGCAAGGACATTCAGGACTCAAAAGGATCTTTACATTTAGTAAAAAAACATTCAAAGAGTGGCTCCATGCACAAATTAATATTTCAGGAACCGTAAAACAATATTCATTTTATATTTATGATACAACATTATTCATCCACTAGGGTTTCAAAATATTTTACAGCCGTGCACTAAGAAAGCATCTCATTTGCTGTGAAATGCAGCCACCTTGTCATGGGAGCACAGCAGCTGACGGGACTGTGTAGGACACAAGGGAAAAAATGCTACCAACAAGGGAATTTGGCTGAGCTCAGCACTGCTACTCCTCTTTTTTAAGTCTAGGATGGGCCTATGTATTTGCAGGAGCTGAGCTTAGGGAGACAAGACAAGTGGAAAAATTAGGTACAGCAACCACAGTTGAATAGGAAAGTTTTAGACGAGTCTTTGTTGAAATCTGACTGGTCCAATGCAGGTAAATAAAGATGCAATAACTTATGCAAAACAGATTTTATTGTCCTTCTTCCTAGTCAGGTCATAGCAGAAATGAGCAAGGTCTGTCAGGAGCAACTCGTGTTTTGTAACCCAGGGCAAATCCACAGGAGCCACCACCACTGCAGCAAGCAAACCACTGGGGACCCCTCTCCCTGCTGGGGCTCATCCCCTCCTCAAAAATAGGAGGGGGAGCATCCATTGCTTCTTCTCTCCATCCCTGGCAGCCTTCCCTCAGCAGAGGAAAAGGGATGCAAAGTTAACCCTTTGTTTACTGTATACTCAGTATTCACCAGCCCATATGTATATCCACCCATTCCATAGACTGAATTTATGTGAACAGTTGATTTAATCAGTAACAACCAGTAATACCCTTCAGAAGAAAAAATGGAGAATGCAACACCTCTGCCACCAAACTAAATAATCCTGCATGCATAAATATTCTTGAAATATACAATTTGTATCAGAAGCAACAGAAGCTGTGATATGGGATATGCTTTGTTACAGTCTGATGTAGACTAAAAGTCAAATAACGCACTGTCAGAGACAGACACAGCCCCAAATACAATTTTCATCTCAAAATAGAAATACAATAAATAAAACAGGCAGCGAAGACCATCTACATAACTCGAAGCAATGCCATGTGTTTGGTTTTTTATGTGTTTAGGTATATATATGTACATATGCATGTACCTACATGAACAGTTAAAATATGAATTTATATTTACTCAGGGACAGAGTTTGCTTTTGGTCTCTCTATGAAGATTGAATATTCCTAAAATAACCATTAGAAATCAAGAGAGAAGGGAAAGGAAAACAACCTTCAATTTTCATTTGAAAAATCTTCTGCTTATTGATAGGGCTTTTCTTTGCTACAAAATTTGCTAGGAAAAAGAGGAAAGAAAGTGTCAGCTGCACCTTACCTAGGGCAAATGCAAGCATAATTTGGTGGAAACATAAGTTAATGGGCATTGAGGACTGTTGATTCAGAGCATGGCAAAGAGCACAAAACCTCCTATAGCTCTTAAAAAAAAATTACGACCAACATGGGCCACTGGAGGGCTTTTGACTGAGGTATGAAGTATTTTACACAACTCTTGCTAGCTGCATATGGTATCTCAGACAGCACTTGTATCTTCCTCAGAAAGACCTCAGAGCCCTCTAGGACAGCAATTCAGGTCCTAGGTGCTAGCCCTTAGCTCTCCAGTCTCTTTGGGGTGTGGGTAGGTGATTTATCATGACCTGGACAACAAGCAGTTATCCAAAGATCCAGATGAAGTCAAGTGCACGCGACCCATGCGGCGGAAGTTTGTATGGAGTGCACCAACATCATATGCCAACTCATGGGCAGTAATGACCTGGAAAGATGAAGAGGGACAAACAGTGGATGAATTGGCTGGCCGTCTCTAGCAATACGAAGAAAATCTCTCTTCCTCCTTTGTCTCAGCTGTGGAGAAACTATCCCAGAAGGTCCAGCAACTTGAAAAGGATAGCATGGATCAGCATCTCAGCTATTAGGAGTAAGTGTTCCTCTGCTCAAGAGAGAGGATATAGAGGGTACACACCACAGGGCACCCTATGGTTTTACCTGCATGACCATGGAGAGGACATGAGGAAGTGGGATGGAAAATCTAACCTCGACCCTAGAGGCAGGGGTATGTGAGCTGCAAGGAAAAACAGTCACAAAAGGGGGTTCTTCCAGGAAAATTGCTGCTCCAGTCTCCAGTGGGCAGTTCCCCAGACAGAGTAGAAGGGCTGATCTTACTTCTGATCTTAATGAAGGGACTTCTGATTCATATTTACAAGAAGCGAGTAACGAGTACTACGATCAGGACTAGAGGGACCCTGCCTCCAGCCAGGTGGAGGAAAGGGACAATCGGGTGTGCTGAACTGTGTGGATTCGATGGCCTGGCACATCAGCACCACAGGAGTATAAGGCTTTAGTAGACACCGGTGCACAGTGTACCCTCATGCCATCAAGCTATAAAGGGGCAGAACCCATCTGTATTTCTGGAGTGACAGGGGGATCCCAACAGCTGACTGTGTTGGAGGCCAAAGTGAGCCTAACTGGGAACGAGTGGCAAAAGCACCCCGTTGTGACTGGCCCAGAGGCTCCATGCATCCTTGGCATAGACTACCTCAGGAGAGGGTATTTCACGGACCCAAAAAGGTACAGGTGGGCTTTTGGTATAGCTGCCTTGGAGATGGAGGAAATTAAACAGCTGTCTACCTTGCCTGGTCTCTCGAAGGACCCTTCTGTTGTGGGGTTGCAGAGGGTCGAAGAGCAACAGGTGCCAATTGCTACCACAGCGATGCACCGGTGGCAATACGCACCAACCAAGACTCCCTGATTCCCATCCATAAGCTGATTCATTGACTGGAGAGCCAAGGAGTGAACAGCAAGACTCGCTTACCCTTTAACAGTCCCATATGGCCAATGTGAAAATCCAATGGAGAGTGGAGACTAACAGTAGACTATTGGAGCCTGAATGAAGTCATGCCACCACTGAGTGCAGCCGTGCCGGACATGCTAGAACTTCAATATGAATTGGAGTCAAAGGCAGCCAAGTGGTATGCCACAGTTGGTATCAGTAATGCGGTTTTCTCAATCCCTTTGGCAGCAGAGTGCAGACCACAGTTTGCTTTCACCTGGAGGGGCGTCCAGTACACCTGGAATCGGCTGCCCCAGGAGTGGAAACACAGCCCCACCATTTGCCATGGACTGATCCAGACTGTACTGGAACAGGGTGAGGCTCCAGAACACCTGCAATACATTGATGACATCATCATGTAGGGCAACACAGCAGAAGAATTTTTTGAGAAAGGGAAGAAAATAGTCCAAATCCTTCTGAAAGCCGGTTTTGCCATAAAACAAAGTAAGGTCAAGGGAGCTGCACAGGAGATCCAGTTTTTAGGAATAAAATGGCAAGATGGACATCATCAGATCCCAATGGATATGATCAACAAAATAACAGCCATGTCTCCACCAACCAGCAAAAAGGAAGCACAAGCTTTCTTGGTCGTTGTGGGTTTTTGGAGAATGCATATTCCAAATTACAGTCTGATCATAAGCCCTCTCTATCAAGTGACCTGGAAGAAGAACGATTTCAAATGGGGCCCTGAGCAATGACAAGCCTTTGAACAAATTAAATGGGAGATAGTTCATGCAGTAGTCCTTGGGCCAATCAAGATGTCAAAAATGTGCTCTACATCGCAGCCAGGGAGAACGGCCCTACCTGGAGCCTCTGGCAGAAAGCACCAGGGAGACTCGAGGTTGACCCCTGAGGTTTTGGAGTTGGGGATACAGAGGATCTGGGGCCCACTATACTCCAACTGAGAAAGAGATATTGGCAGCATATGAAGGGGTTCAGTCCGCTTCAGAAGTGGTTGGTACTGAAGCACAGCTCCTCCTGGCACCCTGACTGCTGGTGCTGGGTGTTCAAAGGGAGGATCCTCTGTACCCGTCATGCAACTGATGTGATGTGGAGTAAGTGGGTCATACTGATTACACAACAGGCTCGAATAGGAAACCCCAGTCACCCAGGAACCTTGGAAGTGATCATGGACTGGCCAGAAGGCAAAGATTTCGGGATATCACCAGAGGAGGAGGTGACACGTGCTGAAGAGGCCCCACTGTATAATAAACTGCCAGAAAACGAGAAGCAATATGCCCTGTTCACTGATGGGTCCTGTTGTATTGTGGGAAAGCATCAGAGCTGGAAGGCTGCTGTATGGAGTCCTATACAACAAGTCACAGAAACTGCTGAAGAAGAAGGTGAATTGAGTCAGTTTGCAGAGGTGAAAGCCATCCAGCTGGCTTTGGATATTGCTGAAGGAGAAAAATGGCCAGTACTTTATCTCTATGCTGACTCATGGATGGTGGCAAATGGCCTGTGGGGGTGGTTACAGCAATGGAAACAGAACAACTGGCAGCGCAGAAGCAAACCCATCTGGGCTGCCGCATTGTGGCAAGATATTGCTGCCCGGATAGAGAACCTGGTTGCAAAAGTACGTCACGTAGATGCTCACGTACCCAAGAGTCAGGCCACTAAAGAACATCAAAACAACCTGCAGATGGATCAGATTAATGAAGAATGAACTTTAATGAAACCGAGCAAAGTGCAGAGGTGATGGAACCAGAACTGGCTTCAGCATGCAACAATCCAACACCACACACCATCTCTCCTGCCCTGAAAGACTGTTATGACAGATGGAGGCCAAAGTCATGGACTAAATGGACTCAACGGACATTTTAGAGGGATGGCCCACAGACTAAGGGAACGACATCTGTGTGTATATATTTCAAAAGACAGGAAAACTGGTGGTGATTAATTGGAATGGGTGGGACCTGGGCATGATGTAGATGGTATAGAATAAGGGGTGGATGCTGTCCTGGTTCCAGCTGGGATACAGTTAATTTTCCTCCTAGTAGCTGGTATAGTGCTGTGTTTTGGATTTAACCTGAGAATAATGTGATAGCACACTGATGTTTTAGTTGTTGCTAAGTAGTGCTCATGCTAAGTCAAGGACTTTTCATCTTCCCATGCTCTGCCAGCGAGGAGGTGCACAAGAAGCTGGGAGGGAGCACAGCCGGGACAGCTGACCCAAACTGGCCAAAAGGCTGTTCCATACCGTATGGCGTCATGCTCAGTATATAAACCCGGGGGAGTTGGCCGGGGGGGGGGGCAGCACTCACTGCTTGGGGCTGGGCTGGGCATGGGCAGGCGAGTGGTGAGTGGTTGCATTACTTGTTTTTTCCTGTGTTTTGTTCCTCTCTCTCTTTTTTGTTGTTTTCCTTTTCATTAAAATTATTACTATTATTGTATTATTATTTTATTTCAGTTATTAAACTGTTCTTATCTCAACCCACAAGTTTCTTTTCTTTTGCCCTTCCAATTCTCTCCCCCATCCCACCGCGGGGGGAAGGGTGAGCGAGTGGCTGTGTGGTGCTTGGTTGCCAGCTGGGGTTAAACCACGACACCCTGTTTTACAAGCTGTGTGAAGGAGGCACCGAGGAAGGACTTGCCTTGACAAAACCTCTCAGCCAGACCCTGCCAGTGCTGGGATCAGTAACCTGCCCTCCCAAAGTCCTCCTCCTCCAGTCTATGTACTGCCATGGGCTTGCTGCCCCCCTCATGCCTGAAACTGCTCTTAATTTTATGGCACTGCTTCTATCTTTAAACATAGACTCGACACACGCTTTCTGAAAACGAGTCCCCCTACACCTCTGTGTACACTGGAGTATCAATCATGCGAGCACTGTGTAAATGCTTGCAGAGTACAGTGGAGTATTTGGTGTAAAAATATTTAAAAGTCCAAAGGTGAATTAGAAATATATCAGATGAGCAATCCAGGGGAAGAGGCTAATTCAACAGAGCTTAGCTGGGACTGTGCAAGCAGCAGAGAGGGATTCCAGCTCTATCTGAGCTCCCAACAAGATTATCTATTTAGTGGTATCATATCACCAAATTTCCAGTGGCTACTCGTGCCTCAAAATTTAACATTATTTCCAGCTTTCTGGGAAAATAGTAACTTCGGTGGGTGACAATCAACATGTACAGTAAAACTTGTATGGAAGAGAAAAAGGATTGCAAGTGGTCTAGCCCATATTTTAGTCCCAGTCCCAGAACCTCTGGTAAACAAGCATTTTCCAGCTCAGTGCTGTGATGCTCTGTTACCTGGGTGCTTCTATTTGTCATGACACACACATATCCAGGCACTTGCTGTAAGGGGGGGGGTCTTTCAATTCAAACATGAAAATCTTTTAAAAGCAACCCACTGCCACTCTATTATAATAATGTTCTCTGCTAGTGAATCTAAGCCCAGGACTCTGGGGACAGTGAACATCTTAATGTTCTTGGAAAGTCATTTAACATCTGTCTCTTTCTATTTAAACCCTGCTGATTGCCCCATGGACTTAATTTTCCCAGCCATAAAATAAGCCAACAATATCTACTTACCTGGTTTATGGATAGAGATGTCTGCAGTAAAGGACTTGAAGAGTGAAGGAATTCACGAAGACGACCTTTCTGCCTGCCACAGGGTTCACCATCTGTGTGAGGACATAGTGTGAAGATCAAGTTGAGCAGCTGAGATATCCGATAGACTGGTTTATACAGACGACTAAGTCAACCACAGGCATAAGGCTGCTATTGAAAGGCACTGCGGGTCAACGGGACGTCCGCTGTGCCATGTAGGATGAGGTGGAAGGGGTGCGGTGGTGGGAACAGCCCCTCTCTGCAGCACCAGCACTAGGGCTTGGGAGAAGGCTTGATGCAGGGCAGAGCATGCAACAGGGAAGCAGACCAGATGTTTGTGTTGAAGGATGAGTCACTCTCCTTTCTCAACACTATTAAAGCTTACACCAACATGAAAAACGTCTCCATCCTAGGCTCTCTGGTCAAGCTGCAACACAAGCACCATAATCTAACCACTAAGCATCTCTCTACCCGCAGCTGCTCTCAGCTGATGCCTCTTGCAGGACAGGGATGTCTCTCTCCTGTGTCTCCCAGGGTAAGGGCAGGGAGCAGATCTGTGCTGCTCCCCTGACAATCACAGAGCCAGTTAAGGACTGCCTTTCAGTGCCACAACTCGGGCAAAAATCAAGAGGCCACATTTCACTCTAAGTATCTAATTGCCTTTTCCTTCCATGGTGCTTAATCATCAGTAAGTACAGGAACAAAACATTAGAAAGGACAGCACTGACATATCCAAATAGCTCCCTGCTCTGGTGTCTGGGCAGTACACCAGTCCTTTTGCCATTCCCCCTCCTTGTTCAAGGTGTCACCCCCTCTTTTAGGGCACAGAACCTCACGCACCCTCAGCCTCCACTGCCTAGCGCTGCTCCTGAGCCTGGTCCACACCACCACCGACACAGGCGACAGCCCACATCATTGCTGGGCTTACTGAAATCTCCTCCTCAAGCACACGACAAGTGCAGCTCAGCTAACTCATGCCTCTGCAGAGGCACCCAGTGCCATCCGCTGAGCGTTTATATACTCTTCAGAGGAGGGAGAAGGCTGTGTGGGATGGGCCGGGATCACAGGTAGGTTTGGCATGGGACTGGTCACAGGCAGGGCCAGATGGCACCGCAGGACTCATCTCAAACACAGATCCCCGCACAGACTTTCTGGTTATCCAACAAATAATTACCATGTCCCTTTAGGACGTGTATAGCATGTGGCAGCCCAATTACAACACATGGAGCAGGAGGGGACAATGCCATAAAACAGCATCCAATAATGAAAATTAGCCTGAGGGAAGGCAGGGAGGGAGAGACCTTTACTCTTCCTTTTCTTTTTTCCTTTCCTTATGTTTAGTTCCTTTCACTTTCTCTCCCTCAGCTTCTTTTGTTGTTTTTTCAATCGTTGCACAATTTTTTCACAGTCAAATATTTTCAGTGTTTTCAGTTCTTGATGGGTACAGGCTTCTCCTTCTGCCAGGCAGGGACAGAAAGGCTCGAGGGCAGAAGCGCTGCCCCTTTCAAGCCAGTCACCCATGAAAGCAGCTCCAGATGACCCACAAGCTCTAAGAACACAGCCCCATCTTGGAGCGTAACGCTTTCGTAAGGCTGCTTATGGTAATAGAAATTCAGCATTCACTATGAATAATCACAGATTTTATTTATAGTGACAAAATGAGAGGGCCTTTTATGCAATATTCACTCAGGTTACCCAGGTCAATAGCAGCCTAGTCATAGTGACTCATACTGTGGAACTAAATATTTTACACATAGCACAGTTATAGTCTGAGCCTGGCTTGCCTTCAGTAACTGCCTTGATCTTATTTTTCTCCTTCCCTCCCCAAAACAGTCTAGAGAATTCAAAGTATCCCATACAATACAGCACCCGGTTCTCCTTATCCTGTGTCAGACATGAGTTGGTGATCAAAGACAGAGAAAGGGGTGCTCACGCTGTCCTTTGGAAGAGTTTTGCCTAGTGATCAATAGGAAACAGGGGCACGTGTGTAGGATGGGGCACCCCAGAGGCTCCCAGCTGCGGTGCCAGGACACCATCCTTGCAGGGTCAGATTGTTGCTGCTCTTACAGTAAGGTCACTTGAGGACCCAGGTAGCTGAGTGATTCATGCAAGGCCGTTGAGAAAACCAAATAGAAGAGCTGGGGACGGAGTTTTGAAGCTCTAAGTACAAGGCCCCACCAGGAAATTGCCTGCAAGTTTTTATGGTTCAGACAACCGAAGGGAGAGTGATCCTTGCTGAAGCCTTTTGCCCTCCCTTGACATGCAAGAAAGGGCCTGTGCCTTTGGTCCAGGCACAGGTCCTGCTGTCCCAGTGTAGCTTCAAAGGACATGTGCTAAAGCATCCCCCACTGGAGATGCAAGTTGGTACAAGGGCTACCCTAAAGCAAAGGCTGGAATAAAAGCATCAGAGAAAGAGCACCATTTGGTCTGGAGGACTTCCCTCACCTGGGACCTGAGAGTTCTGCTGTGAAAGCTCAGGCCAGTCATCAGAGGGGATTTGAGCTCTGTACGGTCAAAATCCCTAAAAGCAACTGCAGTGCGCCGGTGTGTCCCCAGTCCTGGGAAGATCCACCCAGCCTTGCCCATTAGGTAGGAACAGAGAAGAACCGCTGCACAAATCTACCAGAAACGATGGGAAAGAAGAAACGTAATGGGGACACAATTTTTTGTGATTATAAATTACCTTCTTTATAAGCTTTCATGCAAGGATGAAGTCCCTTATTTTTTACCTTATGGAGTTAACTTTGTCTCTCCCTGAACACACGGACCCAAACTACAGGCTTGAAACACCTTACAAGTCAGGGCAAATTGGGAGCAACCCTGCTGGGGGCCGCAGCGCCCCAGCCGCTGGAAGGCAATTCAGCCTCTGGTTGCCTCGCATCACGTTGGGGTATTGATTGACCCCCGCGCTGCCAGCACGCCAACCGCACTCTGGCACAACAGGCACCAGGGCAGAAAATTCAGTGGCCGCGTCAGCCCTAGGAGGCGACGCGTGCTCTGCAACTGGTTTTTAAGCATGCCATTCGAAAGTCTTCCTGAGACCACGCAGCATGCAAGCTGCAACCATTTTTCACACAATCGTATTTTCAGGGTGTCTTTTATTTTTCCCCCCAATAAAACTGGCCAGAAGAGAAACTACACTGAGACAAGGACTGAATTGCTCTGATTCAAGTCTTTCCCATTTGGAAGGGGCATTATTGGAACAATGGATATAATAAAGTGATGCTTGTTTACCTGACTTTTCCATTAGCAGAGGAGAATTTGTGGGAGGTGTAAACTTTTCCAGACATTCAATTTGAGCTGTTTGATGAAAGATTTTAACTACAGCATCAGGGTATAAAAGGGTGATTTACCACAGTTTATTGCTTAGTTAGAGGAGAACATTTTAAGTAAGTGCGAGTAAGAGATCGAGCCTACAGTTTCTTTCTACACATTTCAGTACTTAACAGCGCATGTGATCTCTGCGTTATTAGCCAGTTACAAACCCAGACCACAGTCACTATTTCCAGGAGGTCCACGACAGCCCCACTAGGTCTGCTCAGGGAAGGAAAGGCTTCACTCAGCAGACTCTAGTTACAGAGAGTCTGCTGGGTCCTTCAAGGGCAGCAACATCTGTGTTGGTGAAGGCATCATTGCTACATGTCACGTAGCATCTTTGGCCTGAGCAATGGAACCTCTTTTACTAAAAAAACACGAATGTTCAGCTAAAAACTGAGGTAATCCTTTCCCTCTCCAGCACAGCCACTTTTCCAGCAGGGAGGTGCAAAAGGACTATCCGTTTACTCTGCAACCAAAACGCTGTTTACCTCTGAAGGAGCAACAGCTCCCTGCGGCTGCCCTAATGTGGCCAAAGTGGTGTGAAAACAAAACTGTGGTGTAAGACTTGAACCACAACTTGTCACCCACCATCCAGGGACTCACCAAAGAGATTTATTGTGCTCTCTTCTGTCCAGCCAAATCTGTTTGGCTGCTGAGTAAAGACAGCTCTTTGCATTTTTTGGGTGGATATGATAGCAGAAGACAGCTCTCTCCTACAGCGACAGCGGTCATCTCACTGAGCACGACTGCTCTCATTGTAGAGAAGGATCCATAAAGCAGGAGGAAGTTGCAGTTCACCATATCGATAAACCTGTTGACAAGCCAGCATGCTCTAGAGGAGCCCAGTACAAATGGAAATAGAGATCGGAGTTGGTCAGGATGCTCCCCTAATGGTCTGAGTATCAGAAAGCACTGATAGCCACCATGCTGCCACATGGAAGCATCACTTGCTCTAAGTCGGTTATTGATCCTTCATTTAGCTGCTTCTTGTGTAATCAAGTCTCTAGAGAGGAGAGGGGAGAAAAATAACTTAGGACACAAAAAGTATCAATAGCTGCAGCTGAGGTGCTGAAGAGTTTTAGGGGTTCAGGGTGCTGGAACAAGCACCACGAGCTTCCCTAGTAGAGAAATTACATTCTTACACAAAGACCACCTAGGAGTCAGATTACGGTAACTGCTGCTTCAAGTGGAGTTATAAAAGGGAGAAATTCCTACTCTGGAGTTTAGCCTTTGGACATATCTTTAGAAATAATAAGTCCTGCTGGGGATATACTGGATACAGCAGCCGATGGCTGGCCCTGCTCTCCCAGGAAGGGCAAAGGTGCTCCGCTCTAGCCCTAACACGTTTTGGACCCTCTGAGCAAAAGTTCTGGGGCCTCTCTCCGTTTCGCACTACTGTAACTCACTTCTAATAATGAAATTGCACTGCATTATCACCAGGCTGAAAAAGTGTGCATTTCTATCCTAAAAACCCCGGCTCTTCCACACCAGTGGGCCAGCAGCACTAATAGCTGCCATTAGCTAATAGCACTTGGAGCGTCTTTATGGGTCAGCTGTGAGTTTGTGCATGACATCCATATACGACATGAGGAAAGGAGCTCCCTGTACATGTCATTTAAAAAAAAAAAAGTGAAAAAGAAAACAACACAGGAGGGAAGCCAAATAGAAGAAATACAAGTGATTAGATGATGCCAACGTGGCCAATGCAGTTCTCGCAGTTTTGAAGGACCTGGTGACTTCACGGTTCTTACATTTGGCATTACAAAACAGAGAAACTCTGCCACAGGAAAAAAAATCTTAAATGCAGTAAGACGTCCTTGGAGTAAATGTATGAATAGCTTGATTTGTCCTGTTGGATGGATACACATTGTCACAGTTCACTTCATCTGACAGGACTAAGACTCATACATGGTACAAATTGATTCAGAAAAGAGAAGACTGCCACGTGCTATTACTGTTACATTTGATCATAACAACTATGTACTATAAACAGATTTCAGTGCATGGCTGCTCCAAGGGAAAAAGTGAAGAGAAGCCCAGCATATCCGTACAAAGCAAGAACCACAGACTCTCCTGAGCACGCTCCCCTCGATAGAAGACTTTGAAGGGTGGGAAGAATCAAGTTAAATCCTGTCCTGCTTTCCCCCTTTTGTCCCCTCCATCCACCCCCATCATCACTGCACTTGATGCCCCTAAAGGATTCGCTAAGGGCAAGAGGAGGAGGGAACTGAATCTGTGCTGCATGTGGCTTCCTGATGTTGAACGCAAACACTCTTACAGCTGTTAATGCTTCTCCTGCCCCGTTTGGAGGAGAAATTCTGGTTTTGTTTATCCTGCTGTCACACAAGACAAGCAGGACTTTGGGATTCCTATACACTCTAGCCACTTGTCACAGTTGCACTGCCTGGACATGCAGAATGTCTCCATCTCTGAGGAATGAGAATTCAAATGAGAAGAGGTATCACTGAGGAGTTAATGCAATGCAGTTAACCCTTCTCTTGAATACAAAATTTAAAAAAAAGCAAAATAGACCGTGGTAATACAGAGGCCCAGGTGACATCCTCTGTTCCCTCATTCACCATGCAACACAACAGAGGCTGGACAAAACATTCCCTAAGTCCTGCAGCCAGCAATGCCGCCTCACTGCTGGGAGATTCTCCAGCCAGATGAGGAGAAGCGCCCAGCCTGGCACGCAGAGCCCTGCCCTGTGTTTGAGGAGAGAGGAGTCTGTCCCCAGCCCTGCCCAGCACTTGCAATGGAAGGTCATCCTGGATGCGTCACTGCCTGTCCCTTCCCCAGCAGTAGAGGAGTCTCCCATGAGGAATGGGGGAAAAAAAGACACATTTGTTTACATGTGATCAGTCACTGAATATATTTGCTTTTTTTTTTTTTCCCCATGAATGGCTGTTATTTCTTCTTGGGCACTTCCTGCCAACGAAAGCAGAGGAGAAGGGAAACAAGATATAATCCGGGTGTTAGCAAAAGTCACCCTTTGCAATCAGAAAAGCCCTAAACATCTTCCTTTTCCTTTTTCCTCCTTTTCTCTTCTAAAGCAAACAATCAAACGCAATCCACCAGGGAGAGCAAGTCATCATCAAATCTCTCTGTCTAATCAGCATGCCCAAGAAGATCTTTGTCTTCTTATAATTACATGAAGCACAGAAGTTTTAAGCAGCACTCCTTCCCAGTGTAAATGAACCGGGCAAGAAATCCCTTGGAGTCCCTCAGCCCCTTATCTGATGGCCAGCCTCATTCCCTGGTCACAAAGCAGAAGTTAAAATTGGTTTCATTACTGTTAAGGGCAACCGGTCTGATACCAGATTATCACACTCCTTCCCACCTCTTTCTCCTCTCCTCATCCCAGCACTTGTGGGCACAGGCACGTGCGTGCTTGCACACAGCCCAATTTCCTTATCCGTGTGGCATATCACCGGCAGATTTTGGTGGCTATACAGGTAGAGGCTGTGAGCTAGGTATCTTTACTGAGAAAAATATTTAGCTGTAGCATGGCAAGGTAGAAGGTGAGGGAATTGGAAGGACATAACGAAGAGAGTGGCAGCAAATAAAAAGATGGAGTGGATAAGTAAAGAAGAAAGAGCCTTTAACAAAATTGCACAACAAATAGAGGAATGTGAAAGATTGTTTCTATGGCAATGTAAGACTGCAAAACTGCTGTCTGCAAGCAAACGTATTTAAAATGAAACATGAGGTAACTGAGGTAACAGAGTCTGTGTCACTAATGGCAAAGTGATTTAGCAGCGTTGAGCCTCCAGCGTCCACCACCCCTTCACCGCCAGTTGCAATGTGAGAGCACTGCCCCAGATTTTGGTGTTGGGGACTTTCTGCAGGGGGATAGTAGCCCCCTTCAGTGGCCGCAGCTGGGGAGCACCGCTCGGGTCACGGGGTTGCTCCTCCCTGCCGGCGCACGGCCGTCCAACGCAGGAGGCCCCGGGGAGCACCGCAGATGATCCTTGCTGAGAAAAGCCACCCTGCCCTGCTCCCGCTTCCCCCCAGCACCACCCTGGAGGCCCCCATGGACCCCAACCGTGTGGGGGTACTGGGGGTGTCGACATGGCAGCTTCAGCCAGGCCTGTCTGCCCTCCCTCCCCATCAACTCCATCCACTGGACGGAACAGGGCCAGCCTCCAAGTGGGACTTGGGCTCTTCTCAGGACTAAGTGGCAGCCTCCCGGTCGATGACAGATGGGAAAGGTTTTGGCAGAAAGGTGTGAATCTGGGGTAGGGACCTGGAAAGGGGTCAGCTGGACCAAGGAGATGGAAAGAGCTGCAGTATCCCCTTTCAGAAGTCTTTTGAAGCACAGACCTTAAGAGGAAGCAGGGGACAGGACGGGGTTTGCCTGCACTGAACCGGGGATATCATGGGAAGGCAGGGATGTTCACGGTGGGGTTTCTCAAGCAGACAAGGCACTGAGGTGGCTGTAGGAACAGAGAGGAGCGAGGTCTGGGCTTGGCTCGCTCAGGAGCGCCCTGCAGCAGGTCTTGCGCGTGTCACATAACGGCACCTGCTCTGTCGACGCCTTCACTGCAGCGCCGGTCTGCAGAGGCAGGCAAGAGAAACAAGTCTCCTCACGCATAAACCAGGCTCACGGCGTGGTCCAGCCACACCGCCTTGAATGCTCCCTTCCTGCACAGGTTTTGGCAATCTTAAAAACTGAGCATTTTAGACACACACTGAGCTGTGTAATGGGGCTTGCTCCTCTGTTTCTCCTGCTGACCCCTGTTTCAGCCAGATCACTGCCCACACCCTGCCTCCGGGGCCAGGGAGCCTTTTTGGAAAGGGATGGTGTGCCGCAGCAGGCAGGGGCAGGCACTTTGGTGGGCGCAGGCTGGCAGGCACTCGGCTAGCCCTGGTACAGACACGAGCTGCCTCCCCTCTCATGACACCGGTGTCACCAGCTCACCAGCGCCCTGTTGAGCCCTCCCTTTAGCCTGCCTTAGATCCGTAACAAGAGCTTGTTAAGATCTTGAAGCTGTGTACATATAATATAACATAAAGCAAAACATCTTGCTTTGTATATGGTAAATTAGAATTAATTTCTAGAATTAGAATATTTCAGTCAAATAGACTGAAATAAAAGCTTAAAATAGAGGGGAAATGAACTCAAATACAGCTACCTGGCTGATGAGCCTGTTCCTAATCTGCTACAAGGCAGGCGAGATTATTAAAAAGGAAATCAGCATTTCTTCCACATGACCTTTCTCAGAGACCCTGGCTGCTCCCCTGGAGACGTACAAGACCTTCTTTTCCAAACCAGGACTTGAATGAGAAATGGTCTGGGCGCCTACCACCATGTGGAGGCAGGTGGCCAGCTGCCAGCAGCCCCGGCTCTCCCAGCCTAGGAGACCAGCCCCTCTGGCTCACCCCCAGCAAGCCGTCTGTGTTATACCAACGTTAGAAGCAACAGGCCAAAGATGACAGGTATGCATGTCTAAATTAAATGTTGCTGAGTGGTTCTCGAGTAAAGGGCTCGCGGCAAAGCGTAAGATGTGAATTCAAGTGCAAAGAGATTGCTTCAATATACGTTCTTATCAGTTTTGCTGTTAGATGCCCCTCTTTCAGCTATGTGGCATTTCAGCTCCCTAAACTCTATTACACCCTATTTATTTCCATTTTCTGAACAGTAAAAGCTGTAACCTAGCACCTCAGGCACTGGGCTGAAGCTTTGGTGAGTTGGGTCCGGCTTGTCACTGCACATGCAGCCATGGCAATGCCCTTATTGAAAAAGCAGGGATAATACATCCATGCTGCAACTAAATCCAGGTTGAGCGCCTCATATGGGGGCCCATTGAGTGCTGAGGGTTTATGCTGCTACATGTATTGCCTTTGAATCAAACTCAGCTTTTTTTTTTTCAATGTAAGACAGCTTATTTACTCTTAGTGCTCTTACTCGCACTATGCCACTGCCATTTGTCAAAATGCAGTTGGTGTCAGCTATATTTCTCTGCTGTCAACTTGAGCAAAACAGCGGTGAATGAGGCCCTTTCCCTTTAATTAGCCACCTTTGTTCCCCAAAACAGCGGTATCTGGATATGGTTTCCACTGTATTAACAAAGTGGTACAGAGCCTTCCCACTGCAGCCCCTCTCTTTAAGAGGTTGCACGGACACCACTTAGTTGTTTAATTCTGGCTATCCCCTTTCTGCTAGTTACTGGAGCATGCCCATAACACTCTCAGGTTGTGATACCTGCTTTTATTTCTCAGCGATCCAGACTTCACTTCACCCGTACTCTTCCGTCCAACCTTAAAAGGCAAAGTTACCCTCTGGCTGCTGCTAGGATGGGCTGAAAGGCACCTTTCCTGTCTACAACAAACACCCCAAATTCTCTCTTTTCCTCTCCCATTTGTTTTGGTGGTTGGGGTTTTTTTTTGTAAAAATGGTCCTTGTGGAAGCAGCCTGACAGCCTGCTGGCTAAAATCTGCTGTTTATCCACAGAGTGGGAACGGTTTGTGCCAACGAAGCTTTCTTATTCTCATCACCTACGTGCCGCTAGTCTGCTTTGAAGAAGCACCTCTAGGGGTGAAAGCATACTTCTGTCTCTGAGCTAAATTCAATCCCTGATCTCTTTGCAGAGACTAACAACAAGGGAGACATTTGGCATGACTGATGGGAGCCAAATGAATAATTCATGGCAGATCATTTATTTTGATGAATTTTAGCCTCTTTTTCTGTTTGCAAATTGTCTGCAAGTAGCTTATGAACATCTCAAATGTATATGGGATTTGAAATTAACTGCTGGGTACTTTCCACAAATAACTCCTAGCCTGTAGATTGCTCACGAACCATTCAGCGGAAGCATTTGAAATTTCAAATTCTAGCCACGTCGATCAGCTTTGATTGCTCTCACGAGCCAGAAGCTCATCTACGATGCTGGTGTAAATGCAGAGGAACTCCACAGACTGCACTGGGGCATGACTCCAGGTTGACTTTGGTGTGACCAGCCTCAGAATCTGCCCAGAAAACATTTCTGTTCTCTAAGCAGGTAGCTAACATTTTAAATCACGTGTCCTCAGTGACTTAGAGAGGAGAAAGTAAAACAAAATAATTTTATGTTTACATTTATTTTTCCATGAATCATAAAATAGTTTGTTCCAGTAACTATCCCTGCCAGTAAACACCCATATCTTTAACGTGCCTGGCTATCAGTCAGAAACCTGTCATTTCTTACCTGACGCATTTCCCATCAGTTACCATGACATTCCCACTTCTAGAAATCCATTAAATGAGTTTGCTAAAGCAAATGCAGGACCAGACTCACCCTCAGGCTGTCTCAGCTCCACTGAAGTCAGCGGTGCAAAACTGGCGGGATACAACAGAGGACTAACAGCGGGAAGTAACTTTTGTTTTAATATTTTAACAACAGTCTTGTAGTAAAGCAGACCAAGAGAGGGCTTCAGCTGATGGGATGCTATTTTTGGAAATCAGAAGGAGCTCTCATTGAACTGCATAAATCTGGATACATGCCCTTTAGTGAACGCTTAAGTGATATTCAGCTGAGCCTAGCAGTCCTTGCGCTGAATTCCTGCTGGCTTTCTGGGGACTACCACATCTATTTTACACAAGGCCATAAATGGCCAAGCAGTTGGTAGAGCCTGTCAGAGCCTGTCACATTACTCGTGTGGAGTACCTCCGAACAAATGCCCCAGCAGTGAAAGGCCAAGTCACCGGCCCCCAGACCCGCAGTTGTCAGCTAAGCGGGCAGATAAGAGTCTGTCTTAACTTAAAGCTGAAAATCCTCTCCAATCAGGTTCTCTGGCTTCAGCAAGACCCCAGCTACTCAAAAGTCAAGACACACTATTGCAAACATCAAGATACAACCCATCCAAGCTCTGAGTGACAGCTGGATATTGGTTTTCTCCAAACTACTCTGACTGCAAACAACTCGCAGCACAGCGAGGGGAACGGGGAAACTCCTCATCGATGGGAACTAGCAGCTGATGCTGCTCCTTCTTTACCTTTCCACACCTCTGCCCCTGAAACCCCCAATATCAGACCTCTGCTGCCAGCCTCCCAGCGCTGTTTCCATTTGCCACGGCCGTGCTTCACCAGGCCTGCTGCATCATACTTGTTTTCTCACTCCACTCCTATTGCATCAGAAACCCAGGACAAAGGAGGAGGCAGGATGACAAACTCCAGCACCCTTCACTGCAACGCCAACGGAGGCAGAAGAAGATGCCGTGCCAGGGTGGGGGGTGGCATTTCCTTGGGGCAGAGCATAAATTGTGTGGCACTCCCAGCCCACCCCACATTTGTGTCAGCCTTTTGCTGAAATACTTGTAAGCCTGTCATTGCTGAAGTCTTTTTGGCAGCCAAGTCTTAAATATAGACTCTAATCACAACTGCACATGTTGTACAATCAGCCTAAAAACTGATTAACTTTTATATAAGCTTATATTCAAGGGGCAATTCAAGATGCGGGAGCTGGCCCAGCTCAGAGTCTGAGTCTGTGTCTCTTTGCCGTGCATACCATAAAAACAGTGTATGGCATACTTAAAAGAGAACCAAATTATAAATAACAGGAAATTAAGAGGAAGAACCATGGAACAGCCTTCATAAATTAGGTGGACCATCAGGCTATATTGCATATACATGTGTATATAATCTGATGGAATGAACTGCTGTGAAAATGCTTATTTTACTGAAGAATCTTCACATGTTGTATTATTCAGTAGCTTTATTTCATCAGCAGGGGGGGTTCATTTCGAGAAAAGCGCAGGAGGGAAAAATAAACAACTCCAGCTCATATCGTTTCTGTAGAAGGAAATGGATGGTGTGGGAGAAGGAGGTATTTGTCAGTGCATGTATCCAAACCCATCACTGAGGTACCCTGTGAGTTCAGTTCAAACACATTATGGTAGATGTCCGTAACACAGCTAATGTCATTCGGGACAGCAGTTATACCTCAGGACCTAAGCTGGTTTACAGCTGACTTTCAGCAAAAAAATTCCCCTCTGGAACTGAGCTCCAGAGAAAGCTACACCTTTGCTTGAAAGATGCAGCACTCACCATGCTGGGAGGCACAGAGTTTCACTTGATGGCTGTTTGATCTTTTCTGGTCCTTTAATTGCACACCATGAGCTTCTGAGCAACTGGACATTATTTTCCATGCAATCCTCCCTACAAAAATAATCCCTTTATTGGTCCGTAGTCCCCACTGGTCATATTTCACATCCCAAGTTCCCAGTGCTTCTCACCGACTCCTGGTGCACCGAAAGCAAACTGTAAAGCAGCTAGTGTTTGAACAGCTGCCAGGAAGCGCTCCTACTCGCAGGGCTACTGGCTTGCTTTCCCAGGCAGTGGGTGCTTCATCTTTAAAATCAATCTGATGCATTGGCACAAGCCCAGGGAGTGTTAGTCCATCTGCTGCCTAACTCTCCCGGTTTGTTTGCAGAGGCTTGCCATCAGCTGTTCAAATCCCTCTTTTTTTCCCCTCCAAGGAATTTCCTTTTTTTTTTTTTTTTTTTTCTTCCTCTCCCCACTAGCCTCCACCAGGATCCCAATAATCCCCACTTTACTTTCTCTCTCTTAATCAGCCTCCAGAAAGCCATGGAAAGCAGCTTAGGAGCATACAGTGCAATTAACACTGCTTCTCATTTAGCAGGCCCGGCGAGCACTGTACAATGGGGCAGGTGAGGTGGCAGAAGCTCAGGTTTCTGATACAGTGTTTGGCACGGTCAATCCCCAAGCCAAACACCATTTCTCCATGGGGCTAGAGAATAGGATCCTACTTCCCACACTTTCCTCCCGCCTGTTGCGGTCAACAGCAGACTGCAAATCATTCCTGGCAAGAGACCAGTAGAAAAGACTCCACCAGTCACCTGCTGCCCGGTGGAGGTCTCAGCCAAACTCCCACTGCTTTGGTACTTGCACCAGAAGTACGACTACTGCAATGAGCAAGGAGGTTGGGGACTCTGGAGAAGATAATGCTGTTGGTGGCCAAAACCTGTTCTGTGGCTGCTAGCTGCCAGTCTGAGGGGACATGATTTTCGCAGCCCAGTGAGTGCCTGGAGTCCCCTGGGGAGGGGCTTTCCAAGCTCCAGCCCTCTGCAAAGGGTGTTAAGCTGAAAGAGAGGTTCAGTGCTAAGCCTGCCCCAACAGAGTCTGGAGGGGGATCCCAGCCAGCCCCCTAACACCTGGCTGAACTCGGGTGTCTGCTAGAGGAATGGGGCTCTGCACCACACGTCACACTCCATTTCCATCCCTACCCTCCTCACCGCCTTCTGAAGGCCCCCTCTGGGGAGGAGACCCTGTCCCAGCCAGGTAAGACTGTAAGGCTTCTTGCGCGGAGCCCCAGCTAGCTGCAGGAGCGGGATGTACCTTGTGCATGGGGCCTGACCCTCCGCAATGGTTCTCTGGGGAGAGCAGCAGCCAGCGCCTCCTCCCCTCTCAGTGCAGAGCAGAGGTGAATGCCAGCATGGACAGGGCACTGACTGTAACCCCACAGGGGAGCCACTCGAGGATGGCACCAGTTTTCCTTTAGGGCTTCCCAGGGTCACTGAACACCTCCCCTGGGGCAGGAGGAGAGATGGGGTAGGCTTTACCAGCATCCAGTTTCTCTCTCTGCCCCTTCTCATGCTTGTGGCCCCGCTATACGACACAGCGCTTCGGTCCTGATGTGCCGTGCTCCTGCTGCTCCAGCCCTGCACAAAGACGGCCATTCAGCCCAGACGGCGCAGCGGTTTAATGCTACAGATGAACATCTACCATTGTTGCCAGCGCTGCAGCCCAGAGAAACTAAATGCAAATTGTCTTTGTTCCCGAGCACAGATCCCCATTTCTTCAGCCCCAGGAGCCTAACAAACACCCTCTGTGCTCCCCATTTGTTCTCTGCGTATCACCTGCTTGTCAGCTAATACCCGGCTAGGCTGCGGGATTTAGACTTGGGCGCAGCCTGCTCGTGTGCAACAGCATACAGATAATCTTTTAGGGCTGTAGCTACGCATATATCTTGTACGGTGGGATGTGTTTCAAAATAAAAACATCAAAGATCAGTCAGTGGGTCATCAGGCAACACAGCTAACACGCAGCAGGTTTCCTGCTCATAAGAGAGCAGGATAAGCATCACTGCTTCGAAGCCTGGCCATCCACAACTCCTCACAGCTGGGGCAACAGCAATACCGTGCCTCCAAACCCTGATGCAAGAAATCCTACTTCTCCTGCCATTGTCCCTTCTATCCAGGAATAAGAGGATAAAACTGGGCCAATGACAGTCAGGCTTGAGATCAAAGAAAAATTTCCATTACATTAAACTTTAAAGGTAGGAAATAACTTCCTGAGGATACTGAGAAAGCTCCATTGTTTGGAGTGCTCAATCCTATGACAGAAGGAAACAAACAGCATGAAAAAACCCCAACTTTTTGACAGTACAGGTGATACACCATATAATTTAATGAGCTTGGTTTGCCGAGACACTTCTAACATACTAGAGGCACCCATCCTGTGAGGCCCCTGAACACAGAAATCCCTGGACCCCCCCCAAGCTCCACTATGATCAACTGGATTTCCTGCAAACACAGTCTGAACGCCTGCCTACTGCAGCTCTGTCGCCTTGTGGCTAGATCACCAGTACAACTGAGACAGTTCAGTCTCGTGATAACGAAGATGGGCCCCTCAGCTCACAGTTCAGACACTTGATTAGTTGCTACAGCTCCCGAAGACGCTGCTTATCTGCCGAGCTGCGGTGGCAGAGCGCATACACACTTGGTCTATCACCAGAGTGAGATAAAAATGTATTTGCATAAATCTTCTTCATTGCGGCTTACGCAAATACGCTTTACCTCGTATTTGGTCACAGTGCACTTGCCTGCCTGAGCCTCCAGCTCATAGCAGGTTGTGCTTTTAGATCCACAAATCCCAGGTTCAAGTCTAGATGATGATGATGCCTAAGGCCATGACATTATATCAGCACAGGGCTCAAAATCTGCCCAGAGCTGACAGCAAGACCAAGGTTTGTATTTTACATCAGGCTTATCACCGTGGTCTCTTATCAGCTCTGTCTACCACCAGCCATCGCTTAGCTCTGTAAAGCAACAACATTCAGGTCACCAGCTTTGCAATTTGTGAGCAATGAGGCAGACAAATCTCTGATTTAGAATAGATGAACCTCCAATTGGCTGATGCATAAAATGAGAAGCTTTATTTAAAATAGCCAAATATGGGGTTTCCCCCCACATTTATTTAGAAATCTTCATCATCTGCACATTAGCTCACTAGCTTCCTCAAACACACACAGATATTTGCTCTCCCAACACACTGAGGGAAAACTCCATTTCCATGAGTCAGTTCCTGGTAGAGAGCAGAGAGCGCTGGATAGTCCTCTGCCAAGAGGAAATTATTAAAGCCACAAAACAGCTAAAACCATATGCCAACAAAACATTGGGGTTCCCGTCCCTCCCTCCCTCCCTCCCCGTAAGGGCAGGGCAGGGTTCTTGCAGATGTTGAGAATCTTTCCTTGGCCCACAAGGTGCAGATTAGCCCATTTGATCAATTCTTAGCTGTGGAAATGCCCAACCCAAGACAGGAGGAGCAAAAGGATTAGCACAGCAGCATGGCTTCATGCAGATGGCATGTAAAAGAAAAGCAGTCATCAGACTGACAAGTGGCAGGGCTTATGATTTTCATGCTGTTGCAGAAGACCCCTGGAAACTGTTGTCAGCAGAATCAGAGAAAGAAAAGGCATTTCAGAAGATGTGCATTGAACACGAGAGTTGAAAAAAGTTGAAAAATTTAGAGCAGGTGAAGCTGCTCAGTGCTCTGGTAGAGAGGCTGGCTTTCCCTCAAGCCGTCTGACGCAACATATTCACGTCTCAGACCAGTTTAACATCACGGAAGCCTAAGAGTTATGGACATAGTTACCACATCTGACTGGGGGAATATTTCACACGCAGCACTGAGCTGCAGCTTTGCTTTTCTTTACCAATCACAATAATAGCCTGCATTTCTGGAACCTAAGGAATGTTGTCCAGCAGGCAAAAATTATTTCTGCAATCACTACGCAAACAGAGGAAGTGCATGAAGGGGTGAAACGCTGCAGATGCTGGGATACAGCACTTAGCAAGGCAGATAAGCAGCCCGACAGAGATGACTCTGCCCAGCACCGAGGGTTAGAACCTGGGCATGACGAAGGCTCATAAGCCTAGGTAGGCACAAAAGCTGAGCACAAAGCCACCTCAACCTTTGATCGGTTAAAGGGCAGTGGAAGACATTACCTTATGTAAAGGCTACAACACAGGGAGCCCACGCTTACCACATCGCAGCTTACGCTGCCGTTGCTAACTGGCCACAGTCGTGTAGGGCGCACGTCCAGTGCTGAACACCTTGACAGGGAAGAGCAGCACGTCCTGTGAGAATCCAAGGCAAGGAGAATGGAACCACCCACGCTGTAACAGAAGCCACCCAGTCTTCATGACCTGCTTTTCAAAGCTCTGGAAATCCACCACTCCAGCTAATGTCTGTCAGCTGCAAGAAATTAGTCTCGTTGTGGCCTTGCTTACCTGCAGTCTCCATTGGCTCCAAAAGAAAAGGAAGAAGGGGCTACCACGACAGGGCTTTTTTGTTTTAACCTGTCCTGTTCCACACTGCAATTCCCATCCCAGCTGTCTCTTGTAATAATGAAATAAACACATTCTTTAAGTACTATAAATAGAAACAGCAGGGCAGACCTTGCTTTGAACCGAGTTGCACTGGAAATTTCTGCTTTGCTGTCTTCCTGCATGCTTTCCACTTCAACATTTCCTACTAGCTTTGAAACAACACCCCAAAAACAGACTTGCATCTGAACCTGTGAATGTTTCTTTTTAAGATGGTCCCAAAAGGATGGACTCCCAGCCTGTTTGGTTCCCAGGCAACAGAGTGTTAGTACTGCACCTTAAAGCAATGAAGCCTTGGTGGCTCACCCCATTTGCTAAACCAGGTTGAAAGCTCAGTTCTGGCTATAGAGGAGACTGCATCACAAGCCCTGCAACCATAAGCTTCATTTTGCTCCGGTCTAGCTTCACTCCCTCCTTTCTCTCTCTTGCTGCAGAGTCTGAGCAACTCCATGCTGCTGTACGAAAGAGAATCCATTCTTATGCTGAAGCCCAAGGCAAGGCTTTAAATCCAAGGCATGTCTGCTTTGCCATCAGAGTTATTGCTGCAGTGCTTCTGGCTGTGCTTTGGCCAGCTTTAATCAAGGTAGTTGTGATGGCAGCACCTGTGGTGCCAGGGTAATAAGGGCTAAGGGGAAGATAGCACCCCCACCCAAGGCAATTAGTAGCCAGGACTGAAGCCTGACTTTTGAGTTTTGGCACCTGTGGGAAACCAGCTGAGAGCTAGTGTGCCTGCTGGTGCTGCGGGTGCCTCCACCTGCAGCACCGCCGCATCTCTGGGCAGGGCGGGGGTTCTGGGCAGGGCTGAGCTCCACCCTGAGCGTGCAGGACCAGCAGCGCCCTGGGACAGCAGGGGCAACTCTGTCAGACTTAGCTGCATCCCTGTGAGGTGCTGCCCTGAGTTTCACCAGCCGTGTTTGTCCTGCCTGTGTGCCAAAGAGCACTGCCCCACAGCAGTGGCCAGAGAGAGTAGAGGTGTGTTAGCTTCTCTGCAACTTGGTATTTTATTTTAAACCGTCCTCCCCAGTGGTGTGGGGTAATGGGTCGGGCTCGGAGCCGCAGGGTCTGAGGCGAGACCACAGCTCTGCCCCACTGATGCTGCTGTGGGGAAAATAACCTCTGTCAGGGCGCAGTGAGATTGAAAAGGCCCTACTGTCTCAGTTAATCCAGCAGCAAATAAACTCTGGTCTCTTCTCAGTGAACTTGTTCATCTGCCCCGCTCCCTTTGCAGCCTGCAGGCAGTCCGTGGCAAACTCTGCACAGCTAAAGGTGCCAAGGGGAAATGGTGAGCTCCTCTGACAACCAGGCAGGTGCTTAAGAAGGATCCTTCCGTTCCTATGACCCCGTCCTGTCACAAACACTCCTATTTTAAGTCAAGGTTTTCTTCCTTCAAGATTTCAGATTAGGTTAGCTTTTTCAGTAGAAGAGGATGCTGACAAACATCTTCCTGCTCTGACAGAGTTTGAGTGAAGCTGTGGGAGTGTCAAATCCACATTAGCTGAGAGAATTCTTACTGCAAAAAAAATAATATTTGCTCCATTTGGCAAGCCACTTTCCATCAAAGTGGCACAGGCAGACTACCTGAACTTTAAATTAGGAATTAAGAGATATAAGAACAGGGCTGATTCTCCACATTGAATGAAATCTACATTTCAGACTCATAGCATTTATCCTGTATGCCATCAGCTGTAACATTTTACTCCCTTACTGCCGTATGGAGCTCAAGAACATAACTATTTGCAACTTACTGCAAATCTGCGTTTGCTGGAGAACAGCTCCTAGCTATGTTAGGGTTTTTTTGTTACAACCTCCTCCACGGTATTAAAGAGCCCTCTCATACCTGGTCTGTTGCCTTGCAGAAGTATTTGCATGACATAAGTGAAAAGCCACCTCTCAACCTCCTTTCTGGAGGCTACAGTTCATATATAGTGGCTGGCTTCACAGTTTAAAAAAATCTTTGCAAGCTTAACCAATAAAATATTAATAGATTTTATTATAATTAAACTCATTGGTATTATCCTTGTTGTTGTTTTTCTTGGCATTGATGTTGGTTTAATAACACTGCTGAGAAGCTCTACTTAAAGCTCAGAGAGAACACAGCTCCCGCGCTGAAGAGCTTAATGTCAAAAATTTGGCTTTGTGGAAGATACGTTGCAACTACCCACAGGTTATTGGTCCCGCTACAGCCGTGACTGTATCAAGCTCAATGGACTGTGATGTGGTACGCAAGAGGTCTGACCAGATGATCTAGTAGTCCCTCCTGGTCTTAAGCTTGTGAATCTAAACAAACAAGACAGGAAGAAGACATGAGGTGAAATCATTTAGCAAGCAGCAGAGCACTGCCCAAGATGCAAATCACTAACTCACAGGGCAGCATCCCAACCGCTACGTCACCGAGTCTCAGAGCTTTTCTGGGGGCATGTCCTTATTCAGCACACACACTTTATGCCCTTCCCTCAACGTTTACTACGAGAGTAGGAGCAAAACAGCATATGTATGGTAACATACATATACCACATATTTATATGTGCTTTGAGGGCACAACAGAAAATGCCTGAGGGGTAAAGATGGAGAAAGAAAGCAAGATTTCATTTGCTTTACATTAAAGTTTTCAAAGCCTTAAACCCCCTGACATAGTCTTTCATGATGGTCCTCCACCTTCTGGGTCCTGCAATTTACCCTCTGTGAAATACTCTGCTAGATTATACTAGATTATATGCCTCATTAGATTATACTAGATTATATATCTCATAAAAACACCTAAGACGTTGTAAGCATATGTAAAAGACAAACTTTCCTATCAGCTTTCTCACCTCGCAACTGCAAGCTATTTTCATGTTCTCCGTTCCTGCAGGTCCCAGTTATCCATGACCTCCTTTTTTTGCATTTGTGTGTGCTAGCATAAATGTTGCATAGATGTGCAATTACCCGTAGGTTAGGGGAGACAGAAGCAACAAAGGCTGCACAGCTGCCAGCTGGGAGCTGCAGGGGTAGGTGAGTTACACCTAGAATGAAATTGCTCCTCTCCTTTCATAGTACAGCTTTATTTACCTCAGTCTCTTGTTCTTCTCATCATCCCTGTTCCCTTTCATGTCTTTGCTATTAAAGTTATTAGGAAAATTATTCATTCAATTGCTTGTAGAAGCTGCCCAAAGATAAATACATTCAGCTTAATAAACCTTGTTAGCAGGAAGGAAGAGGAGAATGCCTAATTAATTTATTAGTGATTATAATGCACTTTGAAGATGAAAAGTGCCATGAGCTCTAAGGGCACATTTCTGCCCTCCCAAGTCCCTAGGAATCATGTGCAGAAGCTAATTGTAAACATTACCAATACTACAGCATGGCAGGGAAGAAGATGCACGTACCACAACTACTCCTCAACACCCTGGATCTGCATGCAGAGGTTAACCCATCTTCCAGACACTGCCTGTGTTAAGACAACACAGCTACATATTCTTCTCCAAAACCAGGAATGGGAGAGGGTCAGGAGGAACCATTTAATGCAGTTCATCCATGCTCTGTGGATACACAGCCCAGCTGTAATACCATTACGCTTACCTAGAAAGAACAGATTGAAACTTCAGACCTTGGAAGTTAAACACTACTGTTTCTTACCACTCACACTAATGGGTTTTCCCAGCTCTCAGTACGGTAAGAGTCTCCCCGCAAACACGAGCTGCTGGGACAGTCCCCTTGCTAATAGATGGGATGCAACAGGTCTGGTGATGCTTTTAGAGAAATGGCAGCCTAGGGCAGGAGTGCGGGCAGAAATACTGTGACAGATGATAATCCCTAGCTATCGCAGGGAAAGGGCATATGGGTCAAAGGAGATTTCCAGCGCAAGTTTCCATGGCTCAGGAACAAAAGTATTTCTCCTCCCTAGGTTGCTCCTCATCCAGACAATACAGCACAGGCTGAGATCTGAAGAACAGCTTTGCCTTTTGCTGCAGTAAGAAATCTGCCTTTACAGCAAGGGAAAATAAGTTGCTTAGAAAGCCTCTTAGATGTCATTGAACAAACAAAATACGAGCTGCTAATAACAGGTTTCTTAGACACACATTTCCTTTGCATCAGGTACCAGGAGGCACATACTCTAGGCTCTCATTATTATGGGCTTAGGTTATGAAAACTTTAATGAACATATTTTAAAATGTCAGTCTGAAGAAATCAGGTACTAGCAGCTCACATTTGCATAGCTGTCTCCTGAAAACACTGAGCAGCCTCAACAAATCCTAGAACAGAAAGTAAAATGCACGCTAAAACAATAGCAAGTTTCACATGCATCTGGTGGGAGGACAAAAGGGGCAGAAATTATGCTGTCAGTCTACATATTTTCTGGTTATCACTTGAAATACTGTGAGTAAACCAAATAATGCTGTATCGCTCACCTCTGTAGCACGAAAAAAAAATCATCTCAGTTCACCTAGGTGCCCACAGCGCATTAAACATTCTGCAAACCTCACGAATCCCCTACGGGGAAGGCTCAAGTCTGTGTCAGAGGCCGAAGAAGGTAGGGCCTCGGCAAGCAAAGCACAGAGGTGACCTGCAGCAGATGCAGGAACAAAGCCACAGCAAAGCCCCGAGCTTTGCTCCCAGCTGCTCCCAGGTGCTCGGAATCAACTGCACCCCGTGCCTCATGAAAAGCAGCAGCCACTTGCGTTCGGACAGACCAGCTGTGCTCAAGTGGCAACGTTTTTTGGCCAGGCTACAATCAGCATCTGTTTGTTCTACTGTCTCTTCTCAAGTGATAAGCACGGATGGCTACTTTCCCTTCAGGGCTTTACAGGCTGACAATTATGGGCTGGATGAAGAGTAATAAATCAGCCTTCCCTCCACGAGTTAATACACTGCCCGATAAAGCTGAGGCTTTGTTTGCGCAGGCCACGTAATTTACAGATGGCAGTCGTTGATCAAGTTGTCTTTTATTGATTTGTCAGCTTGTGCCCCAACACAAAGATCTGATTTTTTTGTAACATGGTCATTTACTCTTCCTTTCTTTTCCTGGGATATTAACAAAACCCCAAGCCAACAATACTATTCCCTGAGGTTACTGAAGGGAACTCCCACACGCTGCTCTAAAACCGGCATGAAAAACTAAACACGAATCACTCACTCTTCCCCGGATTGTTGTTTCTTCTGCCACCCACCGTCTCTCACACCTGGCAGCGTTAGGACGGCGAGCGCCCGCTCACAGTTCACACCGCTGCGCACACGGAGGCCCACCACCGAAAGCGGTTTCTAGGTGCTTCTAGTACGCCACATGAAGCGACAGATGTTTAAGATGCACTGAAAACCAGGAACAACCTGGTTTTCAAAGCTGCTCTGCTTTCAGCCACCAGGAGCTTCTTTCCTTCTTGTAAGCTGCTGATTCCTACCCCAAATCAGCTCATTAACAAAGTCATCTCACCAGCAAAGAGCCCTGGCAATAGTCTGACTGCATCCCAGACCTCCATTCCTGCTCCTTTTCTTCTCTCCTTTCTAGAGCAGAAGCAGCCCATGGACCTCATCCTTAGGACAGCAGCGTTCCGCTTTGTGCACATTCCTGAGAAGCGCCAGCGCTGCTCTGTGAAAGCCTGCAGAACCAACCCCTCAAGTGGAAGCTGTAGAAATAAAAGCAGGGGTGCCTGAGCCTAGCGGAAAACTCAGCTGCTGAATGAATTAACAGGGGACATGTCCCCGATTTCCATCTCCTTTTATGCTTTGCCTGCTTTCCAAATCCTCTCCACCAGCTATCCGCAGAAAGACCCCTGTCCTCTGGTTATGGGGAAGAGCTGAAAAGGCACTACAACAGCTTCCCTGCTGGAAAGAGAGGGCCCAGGCTCTGCAGCAGCTTCCACGAGAAGATGTCTAGTTCAGAGCAGATCATACATGCAACTTCTCCCTTCAAGAAGCAATTCTGAATCCAACTTCTACAAAAAGTAATCAAACCAATGACAACTGCTTTGGGGCAGAAGTTGGTCTCCAGCAATCTTAAAAGAGAAGCCCCAGAAGTACATGTCAGAATAAGGTTCTTCTGACACAAACAACTCTATGCCTAGAAAGGACCAAGCAGCCACTGCCGGGAAGTCGTTGCAGGCCTGTACCTCTTACCACTCTATGCTTGCATTAAAAGATGCCTAAAAAAGTAAAAATGGATTTTGCCATTTTCCTTCATTACCATCTTTAGAAATAGGTACAAAAAAGTCAGCGTCCTTCTTCAGGAGGAAAGGGATGGCAATACAGCTTAGGCACTTGGAGTGCCTTTATTTATTCTTCCCAAATTCTCTTGAAGAACCGTCAAGGGGTTTGCTAGAGGGCTCTCCTACACTAAAAGCTCTGAGAAGGTCACAGGGACACACTTTCTTTCACAAATTTTCCAGGCTTTAAAGTCACAGAAAAACCCACCAAAAAACCAACCAAAACTTTCATACTTTAAAAAAAAGGACATGAATACAAATCAGTCCTGCTCCATAGCAAGGCAGGTTTCACTTCCACTTGCCCGTAACATAAATCTTACAGCGTAGATACAATCACAGGAGCATCTTCCTTTCTGGAAACTTCAACCATCTGCAGAATACTTCACTGATGATACAGCAGCAAACGTCAGCCCTGCCAACAATGATACAATGGCACTTTCGTATGTTTCTTATTGAAAAAAATCAAGCAGTCATTTCGCTGAAAAAATAAAGAAAAAAAATCATTTTTCCATGCTTGCAAACACTGTTTAGGACACAAATGCTGTTCTCCACCTGAAGGGCTAGAATCTGCTTCAAGTAGAAAAGCAATGGTGGCACCTCAAGGCAAATATCCTTACAAGTCTGTAACACACAAAAGATTATACCGTCCCAGTATGGCTATTATCACTGTAGACATTTAATGGTTCAGTAATAATGATATGGGAGTCTCCCAAAGTATTCCTTTATTCGTGCTATTATGTTTTAACCCATAAAAGCAGCTTTGGAAGGAGCCTTCTGTTATCCAGCAGCCTCAGACCCGCACCAAGAAGGAAACAAATAGGAAGTTACTGATCCATTTCACACTCGAAGGCAAGTACTCAGTACGTTGTCTCCTCCCAGCAGGTAAGAACAGGAAAAATAAGTTCTTTCTAAACTAGCAAAATAATCTCTACCATCTTGCACCATAATTTTCTTTGGTATTTCTATCCACAATAGCAAGATAAATCAAGCATCAAGCCCCACCCCCAGATAAGTAGAAAAATCAGCTGATTTTCACAGCAGCTACACAAAACCAGGGGATAAATAAAACCAAGGTGATCTTTGCCGGTCGTGACTGTTCTTCTTGCCCATCCTGTCTCTTACGTTACACTTGAGCTGGTTTTGGCACAGCAGACTTGGGCACTGCCCGGGCACGAATAGCGAACGCCGCGCCCAGCGTCAGAGGCTGAGCCTGCGGCACAGCCAGCAGCACCCCGATATCCCAGCCTGCGAGCACTGCCTACGGCAGGTATCCCTGCTCGTGCAGCACCAGCGAGAGAAGCCCTAGGAAGAGATGTGTGGCATCAACAGTTAGAAATCTGGCCAAGATTAATAGTTGCAGAAGCCTGCGAGGACTGTAATTTTAGGTGTACTCGCACGCAGCTAACACTCAAGTGAAACAAAGGTGGTAATCCTGTCCTTTAGCCCCGAGATGGTGCCTCTTCCAAACCCTCACCCTCCCGGTGCTCAGAGCCCATCAGCTAGGAGAGAGGACTCCAGAACCGGGATTTCAGACGGTGCTTTTGTAGCCTTGCAGGATGGCTCCATCGCGTGACAAAAGGGGTTCACTGCACCCCCATGGGACCGTACTCAATAAAACAAAGCCTGCTTTCTCAGCAGGTGGTCCTCTGCCAGTGGCTTAATTTATTCTAGCTAAAAAACCCAGAGCAGTTCTTGGACAAAGACCTAGGATTAGCAAGTGAAATACAGCCTTCTTTTTAACCCCTTTGTAACTTCTACGCAGAAATGCTGCTTTGTGTTTCAGAACTCCGCTGCTCAGCCTGGAGAAGGAGGAGGGCTGTGGGATAAGTGGCAGTTGCACAGCGTATCTGAAATAAAGGTTTAATTGTGGCAGGGTTTCAATTTTTCATTCATTCAAGCACTGTGTCCTATTTATAGCAGGAGTTTGTTATTTCCATCATCCCTGCCACGTACGTCAGTTACACATTTTCATTTCCATGCCAAGAAGTTAAAATTAATAAAATTTTAAAAGTTAATATCAATGAAATAAAACTGATACCAACTCAAGTAGTTTACCTCCTTTAAAGCAATGAGTAAGATGTTATTTACTCTGTGGTCTACACTCAGAAGCTTTTGAGCCATGTGTGTGGCTTGCAACCATATGGCTACATCAGGGGAGCCTTGACACTTAGACGCCAGAGATGCCACCTCACTTCCTTCCTCCCCCGCTCCAAACCTAGCTCTCCTTTTCTCACTCTGTTCTTTCCAGATCCTCTCCCAACGCTCATAACCTTCCTTCGTTTTACGAGCGTATTAACTGGCTTCACCCTGCAGCCCTCCTCCCTTTGGTGCCCATTTGGCTGCACCCAGCTCATACAGGCTTCCCTTCTGGGACCTACCAGGCACTTTGACGTCGCACAGCCCGGTGGGGCAGCAGTAACTGCCCTTCCAAACACTAGCCCCTATCAGCTTTTCAGCTTTGAAATAAAATACAGCCATGGCACACTGGTGTACAGGGTCCAGCTTGGATGGAGTTAACTTGCTTCGTAGCAGCCCATATGGTGCTGTGCTTTGCATTTGCGGCTAGAACAGTGTTGACTGATAACGCTGCGGCTACTTCTGAACAGCGCTCGCACAGTATCAAAGCTTTCTCTCCAAGCTTCTGGTTCAGGATGTGAGGAGGACCATCTCCAGTCCAAAGGATGAAGTTTAGCCAGCACAAGAGGCTCCACGTGGCAAAGATGGAGGAGGTGAGCAGGCACCAGTGTGAGCCGTAGCCTCACAGGGCCAGGGGCAGGCACCTGACACCAGATCCCAGTCCGGGCCCCAGTGGAGGTCTGTGATATGCCAGAAGCGCCCTGCCAGGGCCACAGCCAGCGGGGCAGTGCAGGAGGAGCACGAAGGGCTTTATCTTGGAGGGCGGCTGCCATGCCATGACGCTGCCCCGAGGTCCGGCTCCACCTGCCTCGGCTCCCCCCCAGCCCTGCTCACCTCCCTTGCCCGTGCCATGTGGAATCTCCTGCCCCAGCCAAACTTCATCCTTTGGACCTTACTATGAGGCAGACGGACCCAGTAAAAGTGGTAAGCCACATTCCAGTCTTCCTCTGCCCACCCCCTACCTATAGATTAAAGCAGATAATCATGTGAGAGTATTGAGTTCTTACTACTAACTGCGTGCACGTGTGAAGACTGTTTTACCACTTACGTGAAAGTTTGGATCTTTAGTCTCTATCATTTTCAAGGAAACAAACTTCTGTAGTTCAGCTAATGAAAGGGGGCTATTTGATAAAGCTTCTTACAGGCTCAAATGTGATTAATTTACCACATCTTATTAAATTTCCATCAGGTGAGCTGCAGCAAGTCCAGGGCTTGCTCTTAACCTAGCGTTAATGCAAAGCAACAAGGCTCAGCTTAGACCAGAAAGGTCTCAGACAGGTCTTGGTGCTTAGCATTTGTCACAAGCTAAAAATGTACACTGAGAGCAACCACAGCTCAGATGACTAAGTGTAATTGCTTAATGACAGTAAATCGACCAGAGCTCTAAGTAGTCAGTCTTTGTGATTATCATGAGATCACAGGATAATTCAGTTGGGAAGGAAATTGAATAGGTCAGACGGGATTGCCCAGGGCTGAAATCAAGAGCAAAACCAATCATGGAAAGAGATACAAACTTTCAAATTTTTTACTGTATTTCCACAGTTTTGCACAGTAGAATGTTACACAGCTGTGTAACATTCACAAATTTCTTCAATAACAAAATGTAAAATAACAAGGTACAAAAATAAGCACTTTAACTGCTTTAATTCTGCTTACCATGTAAGCGAGAGCAGGAGTTATAACCCTCACTGGCTTTTACACCAGACTATTGCTTCCACAGAAAAGCACCATGATGTGCCAAAGCCTGAAGCCTGACATCTGCTGCCAGACTGCAGCGAGCTCCCCGGGGCTCCCAGCGAGTTCGCCGGGGCCAGCACAGGTGCAGCAGTTCTGCCATTTGTGGCACACACCAGGACCAGACCTAACAGCACATCCTCCCTCCCCGTTCCCCTTTTCCCCGTTATGAAGACTGGCTGTATAGAGACAGATGCAATCCATGTTTAGAGGACCCTCTTCAGATTTGATCTTACTCGTCATCACCAAACAGCAACTGAGGATCTTCTGAGCACTGCAAGATCAATTCAGAACTGATTGTGCAGCACCAGGCAGGATTCATCACGCAGTATACTTTTCCTCCCCCTGTTTTTTTGCTTTGTGGTAGTGGTTGTAATCATTATACAGGTCCTTAAAGACCTCCCTTACACCTGCTGGTAGTGACGCATTTAAGAACTTGATGTCCCGTTCAATGCAAAGGTCAAGGATGTGATATATCCCTTCTGTAAGATGTTTCTTCACAGCTGGGTGCAAAGTCACCTACAAGAAGAACAAAACTGCATTAAACTTGAAGACAAAAAGGCAAGAAAACATCCTCTCCACAGTCAGTATACATCAAATGCTGACAACATGTTACGCAGTGCATCAGACCATCTGGAACAGCCCATTAGATAAAATCCAAGATTTTGACTTGTGCAGTATTTTCCTGATTTTTGCAAACATGTTTTGCAGAACAACCATGTCCCTTGCAATAAAATGCCCAAGAGTGCTACTATACACATTGCTGCGGAGGCAAAGACACTGACCGTCTTGGAATCATATGAAAACTCCTCAGCAGAAAAACTGTAATTAAAAAAAACTAAAATACTTGCCCTGGATTATGCATTTCAGTACATTCTGTATGTCTCATATTAGCTGTATGTTACTAAGTCTCAGTTTCAAATAAGCACTTCCTTTAGGCTACTCTATCATTCACATTGGCTAGTCAATCAATTTTAACTTACACTTAACAACTTGATATTTATCTAACAATTTGTGTCTGAGGACTTCAATGTACTGCATCCAGCTCTGGAGCCCTCAGCACAGGAAAGACATGGACCTGCTGGAGCAGGTCCGGAGAAGGGCCACACAAATGATCAGAAGGCTGGAGCACCTCTGCTATGGAGAAAGGCCGAGAGAGTTGGGGTTGTTCAGCCTGGAGAAGAGAAGGCTGCGGGGAGACCTTATTGCGGCCTTTCAGTACTTAAAGGGAGACTGTAAGAAAGATGGGGACAAACTTTTTAGCAGGGCCTGTTGCGATAGGACAGGGGGTAATGGTTTTAAACTAAAAGCAGGTAGATGTAGACTAGACAGAAGGAAGAAATTCTTCACTATGAGGGTGGTGAAGCACTGGCACAGGTTGCCCAGAGAGGTGGTAGATGCCCCATCCTTGGAAACATTCAAGGTCAGGCTGGACGGGGCTCTGAGCAACCTGATCTGGTTGAAGATGTCCCTTCTCACTGCAGGGGGTGTTGGACTAGATGGCCTTGAAAGGCCCCTTCCAACCCAAACTATTCTATGATTCTATGATTCTATGATAAAAGAAGCCTTCAAAAAGCTCAGGAGATGTGCACATCCTTGATCTGTTTTAATATCAGGAATCGTGTACCTTGCTCGAAGTCATGCAGAAAGCTGAAAGAATACAATGAATGACTCAGAACTCCATGCCCTGCTCCTGCCATTATAACCCCTGCTCAACCCCGCAACCAGCAGAACCGCCACTGCAACCAGGAACATCAGTGCTGACTCTGGAGTCCCCTGGTCCTCCAGGCTAACTGGAATTTGTCCTGTGCTCACAATCACTTGCAAAATACTTCACTGCCTGAGGCAGGGCTGGCCTCTGGCATAATCACATTATTTTTGCCACAGAACCATGTCTTATCTTTGCTGAATCCCAAAATTAGGTTTATGCCTCCAGACCTAAGCCTCTGTACTCCAGGCCTAATGAAAATTGCATAAAAAGCTGTCATTAAAATTCAGACTTCTCTCTTCCCGAGGCAACTAATAAACTTTCCACTAATGAAGTGCACTCCTAATCATTGTGACAAGCTCCTGCTCTCTTTCTGCCCTAAATGTAAAACAGCTAATATATTTTATTAGACCTGCTAACATAGCTGGGAAAAACATAGGGCAGGCATTAAAGCACATAAGCCTTTATTTGGATCTGTGACCCTGATGAGCTTGCACGTCCAAAAGTTTGTCATTTTTCCCCTCTATGTCAGTTGATCTATTGGCTGGTTTATAACAGATGTTGTTTCTCCCTACACCATGCACTGAATTAACAGAAGAGTTGAGGATCACAACTCCCAGTGAATGCACTGGGCTGGCCTCTCCCTTCCTAGGGCAGAGAAATGACGACAGAACGAGGACAGGAAAACCCACAGCTATTGACAAGACAGACCAGATGTCCCACTTGGGATAAGCAGGTACCTCAGAGCTGCAGTTAATGGAACCGCATCCCTTACATGACAAATTAATCTGGACCCATGCCTTATTTGGGCCATTCTTGCTTTGCAGTGCAGTTTCCTATAAATACCCTCCAATAACACTATGGGAAGCAGAACCAACAATTTAAACAGCTGCCACTACTGGCTGGCAGTTAATTATGCTTCTAAGTGTTTTATGGTCTATGTAGTTAGCACAACCAATTTGTCAAGAATTACAGAGCTCTTGATGTGAGACATTAAATGTGTGAAGAGGTATCTCGCTATTGCCGAATTAAGCAACAGTTCATAGACAACAAGGGAAAAGCACTGTCAACAGTATGAAAGAGGCTATAGATGCCACCCACTCCAGCAAGGAATCTTTCTAGATTAACACAAAATAATTCACACAGATATTTTATTTCCTAGAATAAAGAGGAAGCACTGAGGAAACTGTTACACAACTAGAATCATAGAATCATAGAATCATTATGGTTGGAAAAGACCCTTAAGATCATCGAGTCCAACCATTAACCTAGCACTGCCAAGTCCACCACTAAACCATGTCCCTAAGCACCACGTCCACCTGTCTTTTAAATACCTCCAGGGATGGAGACTCAACCACTTCCCTGGGCAGCCTGTCCCAGTGCCTGACCACCCTTTCGGTCAAGAAGTTTTTCCTAATATCCAACCTAAACCTCCCCTGGCGCAGCTTGAGGCCGTTTCCTCTCGTCCTATCACTTGTTACTTGGGAGAAGAGACCGACCCCCACCTCGCTACAGCCTCCTTTCAGGTAGTTGTAGAGAGCAATAAGGTCTCCCCTCAGCCTCCTCTTCTCCAGACTAAACAACCCCAGCTCCCTCAGCCGCTCCTCATAAGACTTGTGCTCTAGACCCTTCACCAGCTTCGTTGCCCTTCTCTGGACACGCTCCAGCGCCTCGATGTCCTTCTTGTAGTGAGGGGCCCAAAACTGAACCCAGTACTCGAGGTGTGGCCTCACCAGTGCCGCACTACTACTTACTACTACTTTAGGAGTAAGTGACTGTTTAGGCCAGTAGCTTTCATCAGTTTTAGTTTGCAGACCCTTAAAAGAGTTCCAGTAAGTGTGCAGATGCCCATATAAAGACTTAAATCTACCAACATGTTTTTCTCAGCTACCTTTGACGGACCCCCAGGGTCTTCAGATCACAGGCTGAAAGCCACTGATATGGACTCCGAAGAGATGAATCGTTAAAGGAGTTTTTCTCTCCCTCTGCAGAGCAACATGGAAGATGTGTACATGCCCTCTTAAGACAGGCATGCTGAGGCCTCCCTTTCCTCCAATATCCATCAGTTCTCACCAGTTTAATGAGCAAATAAATCATCACCTACTTGTGATCTATCTATTCTGTCAGACAGAAAACACCCCTTTGTCACAGCGTCTGGTGGCTCACTACACCGATTCCCCTTTCCACACCCAAAGGTTCCATGCATACATTACTGATCTGTGGTTTCACCTATCATCCATCACTTTCCATTTCCCAGTGATAAGTATTGCACAAAACTTTCCTAGAAGTCCCATGAGACTTTGTACACTGCTAATACTGAGTAAGTGTCCTTTTAACTTGGAAAGGTCACTTGACAATTCAAGTCAGGCTTTCTGAGTACATGCTCTACATTCAGTTATGAACAGATTTCAGAGTTCAGAAATAGTTAAATAGAGCAGAAGTAGTCTTAACAGTAATTTGTCCCTAGTATTTGCTAAACTACTATGTTTACTATGTAAACAATAACCAACTTACCAGGAACACTAAATAACTTGGCTAAAAACTGAAATACCCCGTTGTTTTGCTCCCAAACCCTGGAAAAAAGCCGGGCAATAGAGAAGGCAGCTGAGTTTAAGCTACACAACCACCTTCATGGTTAGTTACACTGGTTACACCATAATCCTTCAGAAACATAGCACCAGTTCGGATATTTTTGTGGTAAGAGAGCCTAAAATCAAAGACTAAAATTCCTTATTGTATTTCAGCCCATACCCAGGCCAGAGCCACAAATAATCAATTTGCAGGTACTTGCAACACAAGGAGCATTCAAACCCTGGTGAAATATAAATCCATTGGGCTGAACAGAATGACAATTTCAACTTAGGTCTGGATGTGAGAAGCTACTGCCCTGGCTCTGGCATTTGTAATAGTAGGAGTAGTTGTTTTCAGCAAGGATGGGAATGATGTCTTTGGTACGGAAGGAGAATTACTGAAAAGCTAACAATTCTCTGACTTAGTAACATTTTCTCCATTCACTTACTCATTTAGACCAGATTAAAAGACATTTTCCAGGAGAGTTTTTCCCATTACTTTGCCAGATGGGGCCCTAACTGCTATCAATCCTGGACAACTAAGACTAGCTGGGAGAAGAACCTAACTACCACATGAAGAAAAAACAACAGGCAACATGACAGAAAAGCAAAGCATTTCTGTAAATAGGCATTGCATTGTTTTGCCTTAAAAAAACCCACAGCCCACACCTTTAGAAAGTTTTCAGGAGCTGGGTAAGAAAGATTCTCAGGAACTCTTGCTCAAAGTAACACAGAGTCTCGATCAAACCTATATCCCCATGAGGCACAGCAACTTTTATAACTTCACAGATTTTACAAAACTTAACATAGCTGCCTTTGGAACAGGAATTCCAAAGCCAGCACAATACCATGGCACTTTCAAGGCGGATGAGAACATGTTACCTTCTGCAATTCAGTCACATACTGAGCCACAATGAAAGCAGAAAACACAGTGAAGTCCTCCATTTCTGCAGCGATATGAGTATACATCCGTTCCACCAAGTGTGCACACTTCAGTATAATTTCAAACTCATCTGTGTTGCCTAAAACAGAAAGTGAGTTGCAGTCTGGCGTTTAAGGCTTAAAAACACTAGGAAAAAAACAAAGAATACCCAATCTTCCATATGATTCTTGAACTACATGAAGCCAACACCAGCTTGCGCATTTTATCTTCTTTTCTTATCAAGCCACAGCTGAGAGGCCCCCCACACACCCCCACAACACACCAGATGCGTCTCTTCCAATGGTTATTTTATAAGAACACACTGATTCCCACTCCACATGCACTGCAAAGCAAAAAGTACTTGTTATGTATGCTGAAGTCCTAAAAGCAGCAGCCACGGTCCCTTCCTTGATTCAGTCCCAACCAGCACTGTGGAGGCGAGAACAAGGAGACTGAAAAATTATGTTCTCTACCTACAGAAAATCAGAAGACATCTCTTAGAAACAGCATAGTAAGAAAGCCTTCTGAAGAGATTTATTACGTGGAATACAACAGCAGAAGCCACAGCACTGAAGATAATTAAAGTGAGACTGTAGAGATCACCTGAGAATTTACCCTTTCAGTAGGCAGTGAATGAAGAGAACTAACACTAACAAGGGAGAAGGGAAATCTAGAAATTACTTTCATGTTATCTGTTATGAAAATGAAACAATCCAGTTTTTAAACTTTAGGATGCCATGTACCCGTAAGTTTCCTGTGACCCTTGCCTTACGTAAACATATTACAGAAGCTAGCAAATTCTCAAAGTTTGGCACCAGTTTAACATACCTTTTCCTCTATCATTGAGCATTTGTTAGTATATTCCCCCATGATGCATACACGCACTTACATTTGCCCACAGTTGTGGGCAGCATATCAGCTGAGATAAATCTGAACATGGAATAGGTTGTAGGACATCAGTGGAAAGCTGGGATACAAGCAGTTGCAGGCCATGAAGTCAACTTGTCTCAAAAAGTCACCACTATTAATGGCAGGGTATTTGTGTCCTCACCAACATAAACCACAGGAGGACTACCTTAACCACTGTGAACATCTTTGACTTGGCTACTTTGATAATGCAAATTCTTTAACAACTTCCAGTAATAGTCTTTTTTTTTCCCTTCCTTTTGAGATATTTAACTACACTAATTCCAAATCCTTGACCATACAGATATATTATCTAATCCCAACTGATGCTTCAGACATGTGTAATGTTCGGGCTTCATGCTTAGCACAGAATGGTGACAATTCACGTCTGTAGTAAACATAGTTCCAGTCTCAAGAAGCTCCATTTAGTAGGATCTATTTGGGGCTATAACTCAGGCATATTAGCATGTATCACCAGAGTTCACAGCCACCATGCTTTCAGGCACAGAAGTTGATAGGAAGAGCAGGAATTGGGCACAGCAAGCCTTACTGGTTCCTGTCTACTTGCCAGCCAGCCAGTGAAGAATACCTTATTCACCTAAAGCAGTGCTGTCTGGATGCAGCTCCACAGGAGCCCCCGTTATCTTCATAAGCCCACGACGCCACAAAGCTCATCCTCAATTTTACATAAAGGACAGATAGGGCTAATGGTTTCAATGCCACAGCTAGGTTTTGAGGACTTTGCTTCTGGTGTCCGACTGCCCTGTTCTGCATCTCCTCTTCTAGAATACACAAAATTACAGTGTGCATATATAGTGCAAAAGTGGAAAAGATATGGTACCTCTGTCTCCTTTCTGACGTCCTTCATGCATGACGGAAACAACCAGACGGTGGAAACTGTTCAGAAAAGATGGTGCTGCTTTCAACAGAACCTGCAAAGACATGAAATAAAACCATCTGAGATTACATAGTAAAGGGAGTGGACAGGATAGAGGTACATCACCCCATAGTCTGAGGGAAATCAATTCCTGTGAAGGAAACTATGCAGCTTATACAGCCGTCAGGAGCAGAGACTATCTTTTCATTCTGTATCCATACAGTATCTAGCACACGAGAATCCTGGAGCAGGACTGCAGTCCTGGCCATATTCAAATGTAAATAACAAGTAAACATCATAGAGTTACTCCATCTCTCCAAAGCAGCATTTGATTTAGTACCCTAATGTCTAGGCAATTTGTTCTTGCTGGTAGAGAACCTGTGTAGCCAGACAGATTCACAGAATGCAGGGTCCAGTAACACCACAGATCACTGTGTGAAAGCAGCCTGGACAGGCAGCTTTCTACCACAGGGTTTTTGTAAGGGCATTTTAGCAACACGTACTGCCTTGCTTTTATAATTTGCCATTTCCCCATCTTTAACTTTAACACTCTCAGTCCTAATACAAATGCACGAGGCCCCTTTCCTTTTTTCTTCCACCTCTGCCTACATATTCCACGTAGGAGTATCTCCAACCCTGTGCAAGTCCTGGCACATCTTCACTTCCCCATGCCAGAAGGCTGACAAGAACACCAGGATGGTACAATGTTTGAAGGTCACCAACTTCTAACATCTCTAAGCCCTGTTTTCAAAGGACTGCAGAATCTTCATATCCAGTGAGAATGAGGTCCTAGAGCCTGACCCATTTGTGCTTCTAGAAATCAATCATAAAAAAGGGGAAGTTTTATCCTAATCTAGCATCAGATGTTGATAAGCAATCTGCTGCCAAAGAACAACAATGCAGGCATAAAACAAAGCAGGAGAGCAACTGAAATGACGTGTTTTGAGATTCCTAGCCTTTAAAATGACAGGCGGTACAAAGCACTTTTGTATTATCAGAACAAATTATTTCAAAACCACTATTAAAAAACAAATTTCTCATCACTGGCCTCTGTGCTGACTCTTTCTACCTTTTTCCTGTCCTCCCACCCCCTCACAGATGTACCTTCGGATGACACTGCACAATAGAGAAAAGCACTTCATGGACTCCCAGGAAGACACCACGATACTCTTCTGTCTTCAGATGATCCAGAGGGACTGTTAGGAGAATGCTGAATGCCAATGCCACATGGTGTGGATTCAGGATGACCCCTTCTCCTTGCCTTAGCAGAGCTGCTACAGTCTCTAGGATAGGTACAACTATGGTGGAAATCAGTGACTGGTCCTGACAGGCCTCTTTGGTTTGCATCTACATGAAGACAGGAAACAGATAAGGAGGAGAGCATCAGCCATCTATCACTAGCATTCGCACACCAGAGAACCATAATGCTCTGACTTAAGTCAATGGAACTAGACTGGTGTAAGCTGAACTGGCAGGGAGACTCCTGTACTTTAGCCATCCTTCTGGAACTGCACCTTGGGTGAGGATGCTTATGATGTATTTCAAGCAAGCACTGCTGTAAGTGTGGAACTGTAACTACTCCCCAGTCCCCTGACAACCAGCATCTCTTTGCACCTCCTCGCATGAACGCATTGATACAGTTCTCTTCTTTACAAGCATGCAGACCTACCAAAAAAGGGCAGAAATTGCACGCTCATGATTCCCAGCCATTGCAGGGCCAACCTCTGACAAATTCTGGTCTAGAGACACCATCACCATGAGAGAAAAAAAACCTACATCACTAGGTTTGTATGCTGTACAAATGAAGGACAGGAAACCTGGGTTTGGTTACTTCCAGTTAAGTTTCCCATTCATAATTCAGTGAATTTATATCTTTTTTTTTTTTTAATATGAGACTTTTTTTCTTTTTGTTTTGCTGCTGTTGGCTTCTACTGTGGCATGTGGCTGATAGTTGCCTTCTCCTTTGTACAGAAGGAAGGACAGGAGACTCAGACTCTCTTCTCTGCAGCCTAACAAGTTTCTCCCAAGCTCCAGATTACACGGTGCAGTCCCAGAAAATTACCGATAATAAGAAATGGATGACGTACACACTGCACTCACAAGAGGAGATTTACTTGAGGAAGGAGGAGAGACAGAGTCTAGACAAAAAAGTGCAGGTGAATCTGGTATGGATTTGTCTAGTATCCATAACTCTTTTTGTTCCTGTATGCCTCTGTGCATGTTAGATGTAACCACTACAGACTCCAGCAAATAAAAGGGATAGGTAATGAAGTTACAATAAAGAGATACTTACAGCTAAAGCTGTGATTATCTGTGGGCTGGCAAACCAGAAAGCTTTCTCTTTGTCTCCACTTAATGGGCAGCTGAGCAACAATCTGGTTAGCGTAACAGCCGACAATACTTCCTGCAGAAAGCAGATTGATGATCAGTCACGGGTACAAGATGCACTGGCTCCTTTCAAGTACAGAAGAGCTCTTTCAAGGGCAGTGGCAGTTTTGAGCATTACCAGAGCCTTGACACATGAAGTCCTCCCACCAACAGATCTCTTTGGAAATTGTGAAGTGAGCAGCAGCTCAACCAAATTCAATATGCTGAGCAGCACTGGCCCAAATGTACTGCATGCTACATTTTTTTTAGAATCAACTTACTGTACAAAAAGGTGTACATGATTTTTAAGAAAGAAAAGCCTTCTCCCTCAACTGCCACTAGATAACAGAGGGAAGCAGGGGGAATATAGGGACATCAATACACTATACGCTAAGAATGCTGCATTCGGCAGCAGTGGGTTTTATGCTTGCTGGCTGTTATGACAGACTGATAAAAGAAACATATTACAAGCTATACTCAGGTGGCAGGAATTATATGCATAGTACAGGAATTTCAGATACACTTTCAAAAAGACATACCAAGAATTGATGCAGCATAGCCATGTCTATTTCTGACAAATAAGAGAGAGCCAGATAAACCCCCAAGTTTAATCCAAGTTTCATTCTCAAGTCACTGAGCTTTCTACGGAGGGTACAGCTGGCTTTTTTGCCGAAAGTGTTCCATATGTCACCACTGCTGCTTAAGCTGCTCTGGAGAAAGGCACAGTATTTAAAAAGCTACTGAGTGGTATCTGGTTATTACAGAGTAAAAGTCTTTATAGAGACAAATACCAAAAGCACAGGTGCAGTTTTGGTTTTACTTAAAAATGCCAGCATTTCTAAAAGTGCCTTTAACCCTGTTAAGAAGAGCCACAGACAAACAGTGGTTAAATTCACTGACTGCTAGTATCCGTTGTGCAAGAGCTCTGATCAGCAAGTAGAAAAAAATCTCAGCACGGCCTGTAACATCACACCTGTGTGATTTCTGTTGACAATACATGGAATTAAGACTGCTGAGTCCTTAAACTGGACAGGAGGTTTTTCCAGTAGGTTTCCATGGTCTTTCCACCTCTCTCAATTTATATTCAGAATATAGCACAGTCACCAAGCCCTTAACCGTGTAAATTAATTTGACCTGAGCACTGAACATAAAACAGGAAGAGGAAAAAAAATTTATCAGATGTCATTCAGCCAACAAAATTTTTTCAAGATATAGAAAACTGAAGAAAGAAGTTGACAATAAATTAAGCTCATGCCTTACTTTAGCTTTCTGTCGCCAAACATTCCTCATTTCAAGTCCCTGCAGCACCAGCCTCATTATGGTATAAAATTCCTCAGCAGAACAGTTTCCCAGCAGCTGCACAAGCACCTCTGTCAGCTCCATCTCCATACTTTGGATCACCTGGGTTGTGATGGCAGGACCTGCGTATTCAAGACACAAGCACGCCTTAATCAATTCCCAAGACAGGGACTTACACGGGTAAGAACAGCGCGAATCACATCTTAAAACAGCTCTGTGGGTACCTTTTTAACGCTCAAATGCATAGAGGGCCCCACGCTTTCCCTTCACCTCCCTCCCCACTACTGTAATGAATTGCTGTTCTCAAGTATTTCCTACCCTAGGGTTCACAGAACAGTCACCATACCAACAAAAAGCCTTCAGTAGTATGGAAATACTACAACAAAGCATGTGCACAAGCCAAGGGAGCAGGCTAAATAAGCCACAGGGCTTTACTACAAATGCTGGCCAGAGAGCCATCACAAGTCACAAAAGCATTAAGCCGACAAAGTTTAAGTCTTTGCTGATCATAAGTCACACTCCCCACTTACTCAATTATTACTACGTAGACAGTCCTGGACTAGCTTATATCTTAATTGATTCTGAAGGCTGGTTTTTTTAGTTCCACAAGTATCCACAGGATCTGTGGCAATGCCAAAAGTCATCTTCAGCAGGAATCGGTATTTCATGTTATTGAATATTTTACTTATTCATCAGAAATTCTTGCAGCTTTTTTATAGTGATTAATCATGTCTCCAGGCTAAAGCACTTTACCAATCTTAGACTAGTAAAGTGAAGCACAGGATGAGAGAGAGAAAAGCCAGCAGAAAAATTACATCAATTGACACGTCCTCATGGTCCCTAGTTCTACTGTGAAATCCCTGCTCTCAGTGCTCTTAGTGAACCCCACAATGCTGAAGGATCAAAATGCAGGCCAGGGAAGAGACAGACTAAGCCTGTATCTATGTGTAAGTTCTAGCTCAAACTCAACTGTACAAATTCAAGATCAGATTTTCCATGGACAGCTGTTCTCAGTTCTTAACTAACTAATGCCAATATAAACATTAAGATCATGACTGTAGTACACTTCAGCAGTAGCCTCCAAAGTGGGATGCACACACCCCAGGGCGTGCACAAGACAATCCACTGGGGTGTAGGAATTATAATATATTTAATAAATAAAATGTAAAAATAGTGTTTATTAAATCTTTATCTCATGCTTTTTAAACCTCTTTTTGTGTATGCTTTGTAATGTACATAGTATACTAGTAGAGTAGCACATGCATATAATTTATAAATAAACATATATTGAGGCTGCGTGTTCAATTTGGTTTTTTTTTTTTACTGATAGGTGTGCACAATCAAAAATGTTTGGAGACCACTGCACTAGAGCATGTTAGTAGTAAGTTCAACAAATTGCAACTGTTCAGAGAAGTCGAAGAGAACAGTTATGTCTATGCTGGGTTTAGTTGATTTCGCTTTCTGAATCAGACAATATAAGGGAGCCATTAGGTCACACAGCTGGCAAGAGAGGTTTTTCATGTTATTTCTGGCCCTGGCTCTTTATTTGATGGGGATAAAGGGATTGATCTGCCAATCTCCCAGAGACTTTATCACAATTACAGGTGTTCAGCATCCTTAACAGTTAGGCCATTTCCACTGTTTTATAACCTTGCCTATCAGATACAAAAATAGACAAGCATTTTACTGTAAGGTCCTCCGAGATCCTCAGGTAAGACATATCAGATCTGGCCTGGTGCACATCAGCTGCTTCAGTGGTGCCTACTGTACCAACTACGTGAGTAGAAGGATGCCGCACCTTTAGCCCTACATCCAGAAGTATTACCGCATTCCAGTTACTGTCAAAATGCTCTACAGTGATGAGTAACTGAGAACCTCAACTCATACTAAGATGTTTTCATCTTCCAGATCATTATTACCAAATCAGATGGTAGCTGTGGTTCAGGTACCACAACATTGCCTCCTTGAAAATTTTCCTGTTATGCATTTATAGGATAGCCTACTGCTTTAACACAAGTAAATAGATACAGACTTTTCAGAAAGCTCTGTGTTTTGCTAAATGGCTTTCAACTCGCCTCTGTGCTGCAAAATTAGCAAAGGAAGTGGAGAAAGGGAGTTTTCATACCAGTGAGAAGCTTTTTTATAGCAAAAACAACGGTGATTGCACTTTCTTTTCCAGGATACAGCTCTGGCACTGAGCAGAAGACCGTTAGGAACTGCAACGCAGACTGAAGGAACTGCAGATTACCTCCTGCACAGGGCAGCTCTCTCAGTATCTGAGAGTAAAACTTTTGGTACAGTTTAATACGGGGTTGCTCCAAAAACCCACTGGGCTCCTTCTGCCAGCCCTTCTTGACAGGATGGCTCAGATCTGCTTTGAGAAGAGTAGTGACAGATGGTATGAATGCTACAGGCAAAGGCTGGTTTTGGGTGTTACTCTGAAGACCGTGTTCAACAGTTCTGACCACCTGCAGAACTACTGGCTCCAACAGAGCAGACAGGACATCTGCAGACTGTAGCTTCTTTTCTGGCAGCTGCTGAAGGTAGAGTGTGACGACATGACACAGTGTGGTGAATGCCATGAGCAGTAACTGCCCAGCTGCAGGATTCCCGTTTTTCCAGCCTTTGCTTTTGGCTGCACCAACATCTGGCTTGCAGCTCACCAGGAAAGACATGAACTTTTCCAAGTTGAGCCTCACACTTTGCCTTCTTTCAATAATCATCTGAAGAAAGTTTTCCAAAAAGGCTTGGACTTCCTGGAGATACTGTGCCCAAACAGGAACAGTCAAAACATCAGTGAAGAATTTGCTAGCTGTGAGCTGGGAGGTCATGACAGCTTCAAGAACATCGCTGGCATGAAACACCTTAAAAACAGAGCTGGCATTCCTGCCAGCTTGCAGGCACCTCAGGAGGTGGAAGGAGGTACTTAAAAACTTCAGCAGTAACAGCTTGCTGCAAGAGACACTAGCCCTGGTATTGGCTAGCAGGGACAGCAGCACCAGAAAACACCGGGTGCAGTCAGAGGGAAGAAGACTGTCTAGTTTCAGAAGAGAAGCAATTTCTAGCAGACCCAAGCAGCTTTCCAGTTGACTTTCTTTCAGGATGACAGGGCACCTGTTTTTTGCTAACAATACTATACACTGGGCAACTTTCTCCAGTGTTTTCCAAGACAAGCTGAGCTCATTCTTCAGCAGTTTGTTTTCTGATGGTACTTCCAACGGGTCAACAGGTCTGCAAGGAGCCAGGATTTCTTCGTGCCAAGGGATATTACCTGCAGACAGCTGTTGAAGTGGCAGATCTACTGAATCCCTGGCAGCAAAGGGCAGCACCCTAGCAAACTGATGGATAAGACTGGTCAGAAAAGCACAACGCAGGACCTTCATTTCTGGCAGAAAGGAGCTATGCATCAAACCAAGGGATATCTTTCCAATGCTGACGGAAGGCTCTGGGTCTGCGCCAGCTTCCTGAGCTTTGGCCAATACTAACGTCTCTAGAAGCACATTTGCAATGTACTCTACATCTTTCAGGGAAATATACGGCAACAGGATAGTCAGGTTGGAGATGACAAGATACCAGTGGGCTGTGGGGTAGGTGAGATCACTTATCGCACTGATATCTCCATCCCATGGTTCAGATTCTCCCCTGCTCATGCTCAGTCTCCCAGACTCCAGGATGAAAGCTGCAGCATGCTGCAAGGCCTGTAGGTCAGCTGTGGTCTGCATTAAGATCATCTTCATTTTCTGAAGTGTGAGCAGTTCTAAGCAATATTTACTAGTGGAGGCAAAACTATTTGCAAGTTCCATGACTCTCTCCCAGCACTGCTCCTCCACACCAGGGAGGAAAGCTGAAATGCCCCCGTGCCTTGCAGCAGATGCAGTAACAGCACCAGCAATTTCAGCTGCTGGAGACACGTATTTACTGCAGCTAACACCAAACAAAGTGTCTACCTCAACCCAAGTGTAAACAAGGAGGAGAGCAGAGTCACTGGCCTTTTTTAGCCAAAGGTCTGACTTCTCTTCCTCTCTTCTAGGAGCTTGCAGCAGCTCCATCAGTGGCTGAATTATGCCCTTCTGCATCTTTGCCAGCAGACTCTGAGTTCGAAGGACCACAGGTGAAGGAGTGACATCATCTAGGCTCCTCATGTTGAACAGAAAAGCGTGCAGCACCGAGCTCACTGACAGCAGCTTCAAGGCAACATCAGCTGACCCTTCAACAGCAGGAACGATAAGGGTCTGGCATTTCTCCACAAAGAGACACAAAATGTCCAGAATCTGGTTGGGTGGCAGTTCAAGGAGGCACTCACGAAGCTTTACTGTCAGGCCAGCAGAGAAGACAGGGAGCCTCAGTTCATCAGCAGCTGGTCGGCAAATGACTGTCAGCACCTCCTCAAAGAGCCGTGGGAACTGTCGCAGCTTGGAGTAAGTCTGAAACATGGTGTTGATGAGAGTCTCCTGGGGCTTCTTCGTACGTGGCTCAGAGACCCTGGCATCAATCCAAGCTGAGGCCACTAAGTCATCCAAGTCTGGCTCTACTATAAGGTGGTTTAATGACATCAAGAGTTTGAGACACCTGAACCAAGCAGGGATGGAAGCTTGGGAGTGACTCATCAACATCTGTGCTAGCTTGCAGTAAAACCCAAATTGTATCTCCTTGTGTCGGATACGGTCACTGGCAACATTATAGATATCACTGCTAAGCACCAAGTTCAGAAGCTGTTCCAAAGCAAGCAGCTCTGTGCTCCAGTCCGCAGGCGAGAGCGTATCCTCCTTCACGCCCTGCTGTAGGCCAGAGAGCCTGAGACAGCCAAAAAGCCTGCTGAGCATGTGGAAACACACAAGGTGGTTTTCTGCCTTACAGTACGAGTCCAGAAAGAGCTTATATAGCAGGGACACCGAACCAGCCACAACAGCTCCATGGAGGGCAGGTTCACAAAAGCCACTGCCCAGCTTGGTCTGCATTGTGTTGACTGGTAGCAAAAGACTTTTCAAAGCTCCTTTCTTCTTCTCCTGGAGTTCCTGTTCTGGCAGTAGATCCTCTTTGTAGGATGAGAAAAGCTCAGGCTGGAATAACCCAGCCTGCAGCAAAGTTTCTACTTGGTTTCGGATTTCCCTGCTCAGGTGGTGACGGACGTGGTTGTCATCTGCTTGTGTCCAGCTCCTCACAGTCAGCAAGTGCCTCAGGAGCAGACATGGCTGGAGCAAGTGACTTGTCACTTGCCCAAACACACGATTTGGGTTGGTTTGCTGCCTCTGGATCAGGAGGTATTGAGCAAAGGTAAGTTGGAGGACATTGAACACCTGGGAGCCCACAGTGTCGTCAGAAGCCAGCTGCTGACATGCCAGATTGGACAGCTTGCTGAGAAGATCAACCAAGAGCTCACACTTCGCTGTGTAAATGATGGAGAGTGACGGAGTAGAAAGAATACCACTGGAACAACTCAGCACTGTGCCAATGTTTTGCTGTGTCTTTTGAGAACAGGCCTCTGACAATCTTTCATTTATGACCTGAAGATTGGGGGGGGGGGAACAAAACAAAAACCCACAGTCAATTTTGCACACAAAGATAAAGCTCATCATAATGAACCAATGACACCTTCTGTGAGCTCTGGCTGCAAGAAGGAAGCAACAGGGACCTGCCAACAGCTGCTGCTGGGCCTCTCATATTGAGGGTCTCAAACTAGAAGCTCCTCTGGCCAGAACAGCGTTCCTGCATTTGTTTGCACCGCAGGATGAGTGAGGAAGCCCTCCTTCAGTATGTGTGCTATCGGCAACAGCGTAAGACTATCCATACTTGATCCTAACAGTTGATCCTGCAGAAAAGGAGTAGGGGTAAATTCCCTCCCTTCTTGCAAGGTCCCCAAAATTATGTTCCAAACAAACAGCAAAAAACCACACACAACACACTTCCCACTTTTGGTCCAGGAAGCTTATTCAGTAAGAATATCCACAACTAAATATCATCTTCATATTTTAAAAAGAGTTAGTTTCCTGTGCTGATATCTGGAATGTGAAGGACTGTTCTCTCTACTCCTTGTGGGATACACAGTTCTAAAGAATTAACACTTACTTGAACTCGCATTTCCCTTCCTTTTCTCAAACTTTGCATTGATATCCCTACGGTTTTCTCCTTTGATCCCCTTTTTATTTGTTCCCTTTTCTCACCTCCAGATAATCTTGTCAGCAAACAAATTCAGTAATAATTTACAAATCTGCCTCTATTCCAGAGTTAAAAATGTCATCCGTCTCCTTACACCTTGTAGTGGACGGTTCATCTCGTCAGCTCAAGCCCCACTGGACTAAAACAGATCCTTAAATTCTTTCTACTGGACCCTCTACCACCTCTCTCCTTGGTCTTTGGGGTGCTCTGGCCTGTACCTCTCACCTAATCTTCAGCCAGACAGGTTTTCATGCCCAGACCACGTTTAAATTTGGCACACTTTCTGTGTAACATCTCTGAAGCACAGATTTCATCCAACCAGTTTTCTGTACTTCACAAATCAATTTCTGCAGGTAAAGGCAGTTTTCTCCTGCTTCCTTCCAACCAGATCACAACTAAAAGGGTCATTTTTCCAGCCATTTCGACTGTCTTTGCAGCCATCCACTCATTGTGCCATTTCTGTGATCAGGAAGCTGAACAAGAAGTTACACTTTCTGGTTCAGTTCTAACCTGTAACTGAAGTCTCCCCCATTCACTTTCAGCAGAGGCTAAAATAACGATATGATTAAGATCAATAAGTGCCACCACTGTTCAGAGTCATCCTAAGGAGCTGCAGGGTCTGCTGAACAGCACATCACGCTGCACAAGTACTCAAGCCAAACACACTGATGAGCCCCACAGTGAGGGAATCTCTCTCTCTCTCCCTAAGACGCCTGGGCAAAATGGCAATATAAATAATATAGAATAGCAACATATGGAACTGAGCCTTTACTTACCTACTGAAATACTTAAACCAGTTCACTCTCTGATAGTTTGAAGAAGTTAAAGACAGAGAGGAAGATTAACTTTGAGGTTACTATTAGAATGCTCTGTCATTTTCAGCCTTAGTGCTGCACAAATACAAATTGCATTGCAGAGCACAAATGAAGAAATTTTTAAAAGCGATCAGATTAATTATTATGTATTCCATGTAACACCCTACACTGTGAGGAAGAGTCACGTACTGTAGAAGATACACACTGCTATCCAGCACGTTACAAAATACCCACGGTTTTAGTTACCTGTGCAATTGAAAAACTGAGACCGATTGTCTTCCCACTCTTTAAGAGATTCTGTAGTCTTCTACTATGGATAATGTTGTCTAGATAAGCCCAGAGCTTCTCAACAACTTCATCCTCCAGTTCAGGTTTCTTATTGTAGTATGAAACCAACGCATGGCTTACCCAATCGAGTAATACCTGTTAACAAAAGGTAAAAGAAGTAATCTTTCATAACCCCCATGTGAGAACAAGACATAAGTAGTACCTCTTCACAATTACAGCACTCGTGCCTTGAGAACTGCTCTGTATCCAAGCAGAACAGGCGCTGAATGAGCAGAGAATTCCACCCTTGTAGGTTTTAACTAAGATCTAAATTCCTAAGAGCTTTCATTCTAAATTCAACAGTGGCTCTGGGCTCCCCCTGTACCCTCCCAAGACAGCTTTCAGGAGTCAACATCCTAAGGCCCTTTCATCAGGGTATAATTCTGACAGTCGATATTGATTAGCAAACGTTGTCTTTTAAATCAGAACTTAAAGAATCAGATGGTTTTCACTTTCTGACAATTGGTATTCCTTTCACATCCTCCTCTTGGTGTGTTTAAATCTACTACCAAGAAATTCAGGTCTAGGAATTTAGACATGTGCAAACTAGAAAAGGTTGAAACCTATTAATTTAAATTATTGATTTCAAAATAAAAGGATGGGGTATGGCTAGGTTTAATATTCCAAGTAACTGAAATAACAGGAATTCAAAACATTGATGTCAGATGGTGCAAACACTAGACTCCACAAGACTACTAGGCTGGAGGAGCAGCAGCACAAGAGAACCCTCACTCAGGGAAACATCGAATGGACCTTCAGAAAACAGGGTCAAAACAAAAGACTCGAGGGGAGAGGGTGGGTTCCAGGCATCTTCCAAGGAGATGTCTGTGAATCCAGACTGCATTCTTTCCACGTGCACAAATCTAGAGCACCGGGAAACATGCGTGTAGCTACCGTCAGTTCTGCCACCCTAAAGTTCTTGTTCTTAACTATGGGCAGAAGCATCAAACTTTAGAGCATCCTGTATAGCATACAATAAACAATGCAAATGACAGCTCTGAAGACAATGGTTTCTCTCCTATCTGGGAGACAGAACACACACACACTACCCTCTCTGTAAGAAAGACTCTTTCTTCCTGCCCTAACGCAGATCCTTCTGCCGAAGCTACTTGAAAGATGATGCTATGGAAACATTTCACACAGCCACACAGAAATCAAGAGCCACCCACCATTCACCATCGGAGCTATATTTGCACTAATACCTAGGGTCAAAAGTTTAAGCAACTAGATATGGATTTTATGAACCAATTCATCCTCAGCAGCAATGAATTATTGGGAATTTTTTGTCTTTCGGTGTTTACCACTAAAAGGTACTTACTTGCTCTTTATTTGGAAGAACGCACTGGTGAGAAATCCAGGCAAAATGGGCTAGTTTGAGTTTGTCTTCCCAAGAAGTCTTGGCGCTTTTCAGCTTCAGGTAAATCCCAGAGTAGATCGCTGCCATGGGGCCAGCACACGGGCCTCCAAAGGCGAAGAGAGACGACTGAAAGAAACGCCAAAGAGAAGGCGGTAGGGCGGGAAGGCGGCCGCGCACCCACCGCTCAGGGCCCAACCGCCCCCCCGCCCGCCTCCCCCTCAGCGGGCCGCACCAGGCCCCGCACGGCCCCGCTCCTCCAGGCCTCTCCGGCGCCCACCTCTCCCCCACCGGTCCCTTCCCCCCTCGCCGGGCCCAGCCGGTACCGCCCGGCCCTCACCGCCCCGCCGGGCCCACGCCGCACGCTCCGCCCGCCCTCCCCACCGACCTCTGTCCCCGCCAGGCAGCGCCAGCCGATCGCCGATCGCGGGAGGCGGCGCGGGGGGGCTCGCGCCCATTGGCGGCCGCAGGGCGCCTGCGCACGGAGCGGCCCCCGCCCCCCTCCCCCCCCCGCTCCGCGCCCTCCCGCCGCCCGCCGCGGCGTGTGTCAGCCAGCCATGGAGCGGCCGCCGCCGGCCGCCGCCGGCCCCCGGGCAGCACCGGCCGCGCCAGCGCCACCACCACCACCGGCACCCAGGGGAGGCGGCAGCGGCGGCGCGCCCGCCGGCAGCGCCTGGCGCCGCTGGGCGCAGTGACAGCGCCCCCCCGGCCCCGCCGGCCCCCGCCTCCCGCCGCCGCCGCCTGCGATGCTCAGTGAGTGGCGGGGAGCGGGGGCCGGCGCGGGGCTGCGGCCGAGGCCCGCGCGGGGCCGGGGCGGGGGAGCGCGGGGGGGGCGGCGCCGGCCGGCGGCGGGAGCGGGCCCGGGCGTCCCGCCGGGCCGCCTCGTGGCGGAGGCCCGCAGGCCCGGCCCGGCCCGGCCCGGCAGGCGGCTCCCGGGAGGCCGGCGGGCCCCGGGGGGGGGGGGGCCCCGGGCACGGGCGCGGCCCTCGGGGGCAGCCGCGGGTGAGGGCAGGGCCGGGCGCCTGCCCTGCGCCCGGAGGTGGCGGGGTGGGTTTGTCTCGTTGCGGTGGTTTTTTCCCTTAAAAAGTGCGTGGGTTTGGTTAGCTGCTGCTGCTGCTCTCGCACCTCTTCCCTTTTCTTTTTCCCCCCCTTTTTTTTTTTTGTTTTTAATTCCGAGAGGGGAAGACTTTCGCTTTCGCGTCCCTTCCGCGGGCGCCCTTCAGTTCCCCACTCGTGAGCCTTCCCCGGGCGGCGGCGGCGGCCCCAGAGGCGGTGGGGCCGGGCGAGGGGCTCCGCAGTCGGGGCTCCTGGCACTGGCCCGGGCTCCCGGCGGGGCCGGGTCCGGCAGCCCCGGGTCCGGCAGCCCCGCCCTGCGGAGGCCGGGTCGGGTGGCGGCGGCTGAAGGCGCAAGGTGCCGTGCTGCGGGCGGGGGCGAAGCCTGTCCCGCCGGGGCGGCGCGCAGCAGGGCGAAACGGGCGAACCGCGCTGTCTTCGGGGAGGGGGGGGAAAACCCAACGCTGTGGAATTGGCGAAGCTTAATCCGTGGACGGTGAGCCAAATCGAGGTCCGATGCAAATGGATACAGGCTCTTCTAAAATCACAGCTGTTTCCTTTCCTTCGCCTGCTCAGGCAAAAGCCTTCTCCGTAGTCCCCGCTGTCTGCAGCGCTTTCCCTGTTTTGCACCACCGCCGCGCCGAGTCTCCATGTCAACTTGCCGTGTTTACGTGCCCGTTCTTCTCAACTGCAGCCGCTGTATGTGTGAAGTCTCTCAGCTCTAGGTTCTGAGCTTCGTATCAGTTTATCCTTATCTGGTTTATTCTGAAACTTTGTAATCTTAGATTAACTTAATGTCACAAAATTAAAAATTAAGTGGTTTAGTATTGTTGGTAGACTCCAAATTTCAGCTGTAGTGATAAGAGATAAAAGACGGTACTTCTCTGTCCACAACTGAGGCCTGAGACACAGTTCTTGGTAGAGAATATTCAAAATGTGCTTTTTGTGGATTGTTTTATTGGTTTGGGTTTTTTTTTTTTTAAGATTGCTTATCCTTGGTTCTTCTCTGATGCTCACAGGTCTTTCCTCAGTCTGTTGGAAGGAAGAGACTGCTGTCCCACCATCAGGACAGGAATGCAGAGTATTTAAAAGTAGCGTTTCCAACACTAGTTTTCAAGCTCTTTTTTGTACGTCTGCTGGTAATATTTCAAGGCCGTGGAATCTGCCTAAACCTGTACCTGAGATGTAGCATAGGCAGGAAATTAATTTCCTTGGCCCAATCCTTAGTATACAACTAATTTCCAGCTTTCCTAGGAAAGAGGAACTTGTGATGTGTTTTGTATGATCAGTCTCTCTGGGTTTTGGGTTCCTCAAAAAAAAGTTAACCTAATATCCTTTTTTTTTTTTTGTGCTCCAATTTCTGACACTGCAGAAGGCGCTGCATTGTAGCTGTGCAGACTCCTGATGTGACCTTTCCTCTCTCCTTCCTTATGTATTTTGCTTATCAGTAAAAGTAGTTCATGACATTAGTATTTATTGTCCTCTCTGGCTGTCTGAGAAGAACGAGGCAGCTGGGACTTCGGAACAATTGTTTCAAGCTTTCTGCAGGCATGGACAGGGAATGCTATTTGCCTTCAGTTTGCTTCATGTTTTGGAGATTATCTTCAGCAATGAGAGCTAGAGTCTTAAAATTGATTGGAGGTTAAAATGGCAGGCTTGTCCTTTTTTGCCTTTAAATTCTGTATCGTTGACCTGTTGTGAACGGGTCTCAGCTTGAACCTAGTTAAAGGCATTTCGGCAGGCCGTCCTTATGTTTATTTTATGATATACACTAATTTTGAGGGCTTGGTAAAGAATATTTGTAGGAATGCTGGTTTTGCTCTTCTTGCACTTTTCATGAACGCTTTCCCTGCTCCTGTGACATTGCTCTTTGTAATGCTGGGGGTGAAGTATAAAGGCAAAGTGAACAAAGAAACAAACACCTGAAATGAAAGTAGGGGTGATAGTGTGTCTGATGCCCATGGGTGTTTCTTGGTGTAGATGCGTTTCCTGTAAGGTAGTTCCTGTTCTGTCACCTGGGAGTAGGGAAAGAAATCTCCTTGAGATCCACTACTGTGACTGCTGGGAGGAGTATACAAGGTATGTGAAGGGAGCAAGAAGCTGCACAGATTGTATAAAGCAGCTGCAAATGCCACGTAGCTAATCTTGGCTGAAGAAACTGGGGCTTCCCTGTTATCCCCAAAGCTCTGAAAAAGCTTGGATTTGAATCAGCTGCCAGCGACCGCTCCTTTCCCAGGCCCTTCTCTCTTGCTGCTGAAATGTCCGGTCCTGATGTTAAATTTGAGACTGCTGGGTAACCTACTGCTTTTTTTGCTTATCATTTAAAATTTACCATTTTCTCTGTTGGTCACCTGCTCGTTCAGCAGCTTGAAAAGGCTGATCTCAGTGCTCCTCTTGTTTATCACTGTCACTTCAAGGGATCCTCTGGAGTTCTGCATCTTTCACACACCAGTTTTTGGTTTCTCTGATCCATTATGAGGACTTACCTGTACTTGCATGCTGTCCCATAATGAATAAGGATTTTCTCACCAAAGGTAACCTTGCACAAATTGATCCCGTAACTGAAGCAAAAAAGCATGGGCAAGGATATTTCTAGATGCTTGCTCTTTGAACCACAGACCTGAGGCCGATTTGCACAGTTTTGACTGGCTAAACCACTTCAGAAACATTTAGTTGAATCTGTTCTGTGCCATTTTGGAAGTGAGTTTCTTTTGAATTATAAGCCAAATACAACAATTTAGATGCAGTCTCTCCAAAATGGTTTCTAGACCTGAAATAAGCATCTATGACAGCATCTCAAATATAATGAAGTTGCTACCCAGGCCTAAGCTGTAAGGCAGACTGCATGCGCAGGCGTTAGTGTGGACCTGAGCAAATCGCCTGTATGTGAGTCCATACTGCTACCTGAAATGCAGAATGGTAATGTAATACGTTGCAAAGTTTAGTTAAGGGTGTTTAAGAGGGTGCTAAGATGCTGGTCCATCCCTGTGTCCACCCTTCTTCATGGTCTTTGTTAGAATTCTGTCTTTCCTACAGTTTTGTGCAACAGAAAAAGTGTTATATTTGAGACAGCGTAAGTCTCAGATATAATTTCTTTAATTGCAAGGAAGATGAAAAGGAAGTTTGCTTTTGGAGTGGAAAAAGTTGTGGTTGAAACTCATGATTTTAATGGGTCTATCTGGAAAAGCTTTGAAAACTCCACACCTGTTGATGCCCCTTCCCCACCCTCAACAGTTATTTCACCTGTGAGAACAAATGGAAATCTCTTTAAGGTTTTTGCGAAAGCTATGCTTTGGGTTTGCAATTCCACGTATCTGTTTAAAGTAACTTTTGCTGAAACCTTGCATCCCCGTCCGCTTGGAACTTCACAGAGGGCTTATTGTTCTAACGACTGGGATAAGCACTGAAGTGTGCATGGGTATTAGAAAAGGCTCATTTATGATCATATTTTTAAAGCTGTCATTTCGTTAGAAATACGGTTCTTACAAGGGGGGGAAGGGCATCCTTGTCTGTTTCTGAGCAGCTGTGTTTCATCAGATTTAGCTACTCAAACCAGAAAGCATGTGCACTTGTAAAATGTATGCAGGTCATTGGTAGCGGGGCTGTAAGGTGTAGAACTATTTTGAGGCAGGCTTCACCTATTATTCTGGTACAATAAAACTTACTTAGTTCTGCTTTATTTAAAGCCTTTTAGGTTATCTAAACTTCTCTGTAAAATCGATGGCTATTGCAAAGGATTGGTGGCAGTCAGGGACTACTCAAAGAGCAAGGGAGCTATTGCATTCATCTTACTGAGGCTCTCTATTACAAGCCAGAAGCTAAAAGCTAGCATTGGGCTCCTTTTGGTTTTGAGATACTACCAAGTGGTGTTTGTGAGGAGGGCTTTTAAAATTTATATAAAGGAAACTTCAACGGATTTTTTTTTTTTTTAACTTTTGTAGGAGGGAAGTCTAGATAAATGGGGGCACGTGAAAAAGGCAGAAGGCTTTGCTTTTGTTGTAATTGCCCTGGTTTTTTTCCTGGGAACTTACCTGACTGAAGCGGCAGAAGTCTGGCTCTGACCTTTAAGTTCCGGTGATAAGCTGTTGCTTCTTGGACTCCCCAGATAGGTGTCCTATTTAAAGCATTATTATTCTGAAATTTCCTTCTTTGTATATTAATTTGTCATTCCCTTGACTCTTCTGGAATGGTTTTGTTGGTTGGTCAAGCAGAGGAATCAGAAAATGACTGAAGAATACCTGAACTGCTGCTGTAAAAAAGCAAGGAGGAGAAGCTTTCCCTTTTTGTGAGCTGTTTTTAACAAAAACAAATGCTTCAGCTCACCACTGCAGTTTCAGTCCAGAATCCTCAAAAGTGTTTTTGATTCCTCCATGAAATTAGTAGAATTAGGCAGCAAAATATCTTCAGGGATCTGATTCAAAGTGTCTAGTTACGCCTTAGTACTGAAAGGCAAATGCCTAAAGGTTTTGTTTCATACTTCAGTAATGAAGGTGTTTGACTTCAGCAATGGAAATACTGAGCCGTTTGTCTTCTACCAGTTTTAGTACAGCTATGGTGTATGTTGATCTTAGTGTATACCTGCACAGCAAGAGCCTCATCATCTCTTTTCTTTTGAGGTCATGAAACGCGTACGCACAGAACAGATTCAGATGGCAGTGTCCTGCTACCTCAAGCGCCGTCAGTATGTGGACTCGGAAGGTCCCCTAAAACAAGGGCTGAGGCTGTGTCAGACTGCTGAAGAGATGGCAGCTAATCTCACAGGTAATCCTATCATATTTTCCATGCGTGCTTCTTGGAAGAGTTGTGACAAGTGTGAGTAAGTATATTGGTAACTATGTGAATTTGTCTGCACGTATGGACAGTTCTCCTTTTGAAATAAAGAAATTTCCCAGTGTGAAGTTGGCGTGAGTTATGAACTTTTGAAGAATTAAAATGTGGACTAAAGTGTTACAAGGTGAGATTCACGGTCAGTGAAACAGCAGGCTGAAATACCCAGTCAGGATAGTGGAAAATGTGTATGTTGTATCCCAAAGAACGTGAAGTCTGGTGAGTAGTGGAGCTTTGGGACGGAAGTGAGAAGAACCTAGATGAGGAATTAAGTAGAAGGAGGAAAATCTGTTGTACCTTTGTACTCCAGGAGAACTCTATCATGTGAAATGGAAGTGATACAGGCTGTTTCTTTCTCTGGCCTAGTCAGCTTTCTAGTTGTGAAAGCTCTGCTCTGTCACTTGAAAAAAAACCCCTTCAATGGATGAGACAGTTTATCTCCCTGCATTTCCCTTTCTCCTCTGTCTTAAAGGCTTCTGAATCCTGTTACACTACCTGCTTTTCAAATCCTGTCTGTGACAGTCTTCACTGTAATTATTATTTTTGTGATAACAAACTACGCTACTGCTTGAGCATGTACAAATATTGAAAGGGTGCAAGCAATGTGGAGGTTACAAAGATTAAATTTACTTGTAAAAGTAATAGAAAATACCAGGCTGACCTTTGGGTGAAAATGCAAGGAGGAAATATTTTCTGTTGATGAAACTGTGTAGATTGTGACAGTGCCCCAGGCTAAGAGTGGTGAAGACCTTAGTTACTTGTGATACAGCTTGATTTGATAAAACATTAGCTGCTGTATAACTGTGCTTGTAGCTAGATAAGATTGGATGTCAAAATGGCTCTTTCCACCTCTAGAGTGTTTTGCCATAGTTAAAATCCAAAGATGAGTGACTTGTGGGTGAATGTCCAGGCTGACTCTCTCAGGGGCCTGAAGGAAATTGGGTAACGTTTCATTATGAGAAGTAACTTACATCTTCTTAGTACTTTTCATTTCCGTGCTGTTTTCAGAGTAACTATCGGAAGTTTGTTGCAACTCCCTGAAATAATACTGGGGGAGATGGGGAAGGAATGAAACCAAAGTAAAATGCTGAATTGTTTTTGATAGGAGATTTTACAGGAGAAGTGGATAGAAAGGTCAGTGTCGAAATGGGATTAGAACGTGGGACCGATCCATACCAGGAGGACACAAGAGTATCTGAAGTAGGAGACATGAATTGGATTGCAAGCCCTTGCATTTGCATATGGCATCACACAGGAAAAAAAAAATGTTTCAGTAAAGAGTGTGAATGAGTGTGTGATTGGGTTCTGTCTTTTTACTAATCCTCTACCGAATGCTATTACTAAATTTCTTATTAGTCTGTATCCTCTTGCCAATGCATGGGTTTTGTGGCTGGTGATTCAGAACTTAGTCATCAGTTTTCGTTAGAACTGAAAATGGTCTGCTCTTATGTATTCAGCTGCTTACTACTGCTTCTTGTCAAACATGCTCATAGTAAGCTGTCAGTGAGTATGCTGCAGTTCCGTGAATGACTGTCGAAAAAGAAAAACCCAGCTTATACTTGTTCCGAGAACAGAGGCTGAAAATACTTTCTGCTGCAGTCATCGTAGTTTGGCAAACTGAATAAAAACTGACTAGATTCTAAAGCCTGCATTGCTTTATTTTGGGGAAAGCGATCAAATATTTTTCTCTGAAGACGTCTTTGCTCGTTCCTTAGAAAATTCACTTTGCTTTTTCTGTTCAGCTCTTTTCTTCTGTTTGACTTTTAAATTAACCAGCCTGTATAAATGGGAGAGTTGCTTACTTCTGTCTTCACTTCTGTGACTACTTCTTTCACAGTGACGAGTGTCCTCTCGTTTTGGTTTTAAATAGTTTTGTTTCTCAGTTTTACCTCTGCATTTCTTTTTGACTTCTTCCAGAGTCTCTTCAGTTCAGCCCTTCTCCGTTGCTTCGTATACTTGCTATGTCTGTACAGCTCTGTTTTCACAGAATCATGGAACAGCCCAAGCTGGAAGGGACCTCAAAAGATCATCTGGTCCAACCTTTCATGGGAAAGGGAGCCCAGATGAGATTATCTAGCACGCTGTCTGATCGCATCTGCAGTAAAATACAGCACAGAGCTTCCTCGTGGCTATCCCATATTTCTCTACAACGCTAGAAGAATATATGAGGACAGAATGAGTGACTTAAGGAACAGCTTCCTCTAATATTGCCCATAGTATACTATCGACACATAGGACTATCTGAAATAATGTAAAATTATACATCATCACACTCACGTAAAAGAGGAATCAGTAGCTGTGAAACAGCGTTTACAGTAGCTCCTCATTTGTTACCTGGAAGCAATGCTGCTCATAGCCAACACATGAGACCAGGACGCTGCTGTCCATTTCCCTGAGTTTGCAGTGAGTTGCTTTGAATTTGCAGTCAGGTTGCATAGCTGGCTGCAGTTACTGGAAGTGAAGTCAAGGAGCAGATGTTTCCAATAGATGTTCTTACGACCACTGGGGAAGGTGGAAAAGAAAGTACCGTAGGTTTATTAATGTATTAGAAGGATATGGCCAGTGTTTTATTTGCACCAGGAGAAAAATACGCCTGAAAATTTCTTCTTTTGTTTTGGAATCAGGTGAGCTCTTGATCCCGTTTGCAGTTCTCGTTGGTGTAAAGTCTTGGGAAGGAAAAGAATTAGAATTTGCACTTGTTACAACTGACTGGTGTGTAGGGTTTGGTTACCATTTGTTTGATGGGAATAAGCTCTAGCATCATTACTGAAACAGTAGGGCATAGTGATTGCCCAGTCAGACTGCACCAGGATAGGTAGCCAGAGATGATGTTCCTCTTTCTGAAGCATGAAGTACATCTTAATTTTGGAATTAAGTTGCTTATACAGAGAAAGTTAAATACGTGGCATGGAAGGAGCACTTCATAAAGCCAAGGACAGTAATTTGTGCTTGCATGGCAGGAGCAAGGTGGCAAGTCATTCCCGTTCCTGCTGAAACGAGGCCACCAGAACTCTGTGAAGAGTTGACCCTCGTATGTAACCCTGTGGCACAGCATAAAAGACGGGCCCTCGTATTTCTGGTTTTCTTTGCTTTTACAATGAGTAGTATGTGTGACATTGAAAACTGCCGCTAACACTAAGCATTTTTGAGTTACTGCATGTGCGTGCATGCAGTTTACTTTCTTATGCTGAATATTGATTATCTAAAATTTTAAGTCGGAATAGCAGAGTTTTTTACGTTAGCCATTAAGTAATACCAGTATGTGAGCCTGGAGTTCTTACCACCTTTGAGTTTCTGAAGCAGGCAGGCTGTAGAAAGTGCAGTGTATCTGTACCTTTCAACAGGTTATATTTGTTTATTTTGAAACTGATTTGAGTGAAGATAGGGTATTGGTGCTGGAATCTGTATTTGTTTTTTTCCCATGAGGGGATGGTAAGCACAGCGCAGCTCTCTGTTTCCAAAGCTGAATTGAGCTTGCCCTGCAGAGTTGGTAAACATACCTCCTGTATTTCCATAAGCTCCAGGAAAATAGACCTGTGTCTTACCAGAGAGAGGGGAGAATAGTGACAGGCTGCCTGTACACCATGTGCTGATCTCTTTCTAATTAGAAGCATTGAGAGGAGCTGGAGGCTGGCCTATCTCTCTTTAGCGTGTGAAAATTTGATGATGTTGTTTATAGACTTCCAGGGCTGTCGGAGTTGTGCCTCTGTGCGCGAGCCAAATGCTGGAACAAAAAGCGATCAATCAGGACTAGGAAGGCAAAGAGAGGGGATGGAAAGCGGTGGGGGGCAGGGGAGACTGAAAGAAGCTGAAGGAGTTGAAAGTGAGAGTAAGAAAAATAGGTTTTGTGGAGGGGAAAACAGTTAGGAACTAAAAAAAGATTAGGAAAGGAAAACAGAGTGAAACTCCTTGCCCTTTGTGCTTTTCTTAGAAGAGCAAACAAATTAACGTATTAGTTAAAATTTAGAAATGTGAATTTTCTAACTTGTGTTTGTAATCACTGGTATTTGTATATGCTTAGGGTATGTTGGTGGGTGTCTGTAAACTTGCACGAAGTCCCCTGTCAAGTGAGGGGTTAGCAGAAGAGCAAAGGTTGGGTGCCAGAGAAAGAAAAACCAGTTACCTTTCTAAATAGTTTAGAACCACTTTTACCAGAGTTGATACTGGTTCTGAAAATCAGTTTAACACCATCTTAGGAGACTGTAATGACTGGGTTTGCGGTCAGATACCAGCTGCCCTTTAACCTAAAATCCTCAGCAAGCAGGAGACTAGTGTTTGCTTAGAGTTTCGGTGTGTTTCCACCACCTCCTCAGGGAGACTAGCAAATGATAATGGTTATAAGTTGTAGTAAATGATAACGACTGGGGCAAGGAATTTGAGACTCTGAAGTAGTGTCGCTGCAGACCTTCTGTCCATGATGGGTGGGGGGTCCCACTGAAAAAGAAATTTTGTTTTGGAGGAAGTTGTAGATTCATTTCCTCATCTTTTCTGAGTGCAAAATAGTAAAACTGCTGAGTATCTTGTAAAAGTGTGAAGGGATCTGTGACAGTGTTACTTGTGAGTTTCTTGGGAACTTTAGGTTGTATTTGAAAACGTAAAAATGTGTTCTGGCTGGAGCAGGTGAGTTGCTGAGCTTGTGGGGGGGGGTGTGTGTTAAGCTTTCGGTATACTTCCTCATTCGTGATCTGTCTAGGTTGTTAATGCCATGTTTAGATGCTTTGGACTATGTCATCCCTGGGCAGTTTGAAAAATGAAATGTCACCCTGGTGGCTGCATTACCTTGGATTTTATGAGAAGCTTTGCTTCCAGACGTACATGCAAAACTCCTTAAATCCTTACTTAATTTTACTTATTTTATTTCGCAGTCCAATCTGAATCTGGTTGTGCCAACGTTGTGTCTGCAGCTCCCTGCCTGGCGGAGCCACAGCAATATGAAGTACAATTTGGACGATTACGCAATTTTCTCACAGGTAAATATCAGGAAGCCAGGAAGAGGAAAGTAGCAGATTTTTTGTCATTTCAATTAGTAAAGGACAGTATAATAAAATTAAAAATCATGTCTCTAACAATTTTTCGATTTCTAGTTTTGAGATTTCAATTACTACAATGAGAAATATTTAATTTGTCTTTGGTTTTTTTTTTGGTTGCCCGAGGGCTGAGTACCTTTGACTTTTGTAGATAGCTGTCTGTTTGCCCTTTCTTGTTCAGACATTTGGCCTTTATATATGTGTAGATCTTCTATACAACATTATACATATACAGGACAAGAAGGAAGATTAAAGTCTTACGTGAAAGGCAGGTAACTCAGAAATGAACGTAGTTCTTTGCTGTCTCCTAGGTTAGGGGTTTTAATTTTATTCATAATTGGCTGCTTTTTATGATGGTCTAGATTTTTAAGGCAGAATTTGTTCCCTTAAATTCACCTGTACTGGCTTTGAGACTGGAGGTATGTGACAGAAAGGAAAAAATTCTCATTCTGTAGTGTGATGCAGAAGACAATCATGATTTTTTTTATTTATTTAAAAAAGGAAAAAAAAAAAAAGACTTCTGGGAGTCTCCTTAGTTCTTCTATGAGTCCCAAATACAGGAAGAAGAAAGCAGATAGGATTTTTAGATAACAGTACCAAGGAAAATGAGGTTGCCGCTCCTCCCGCCTTTGGGCACATCTACATTTGTCCGGTGTAGGCATTTGATGCCAGTGTGCATAACACTAGGATTAATATTCCTGATAGTTGTTGAAGGGAAAGGGAGGAACGCAGGCAGGAAGACAGAGGTGGAAAAGAGTGCCTTGGTCTCAGGCTTGCCACCTAGAGCAGTCCAACACCACTGCACTTTAGTATTGGCGGTAAATTTGTGTGGTTTAATAGATTTTTGAGAAGTATGACTGCTCTGTATTCAGTGGCTTAAGTATCGCTTGGGCAAGTGCTAGGCATGGTTTTGGTGTTCATGTCGACTGTTTGCATCTTTTTTTGTCCCCCTTGCTCAGTTTTGATTTCTTACTCCCTTGCAGAAACAGAAGCAGTTCATGTGTGTAACTTGCCAGCCAGCCACAAGGCACAGCAGGACACTTCCCATTCCTGTGATGCCTGCCTCCAGGGATGCTGAGGAGTGGGCAGGGGCCTAGGACCACTGAATAATTGAGGAATTACTCTAGAGATCTCTAGTTCAACCTGCTCAAAGCAGGGCAAGGTCACAGTTTGATCAGGTTGCTCACGTCCTTGTCCAGCCAGGTTTTGAAAATCAAAAAGTGTGGAGATGGCACTACCTACAGCTCTGGGTCCCAGCTGCAGGGCTGAGCGATTTGGTGAGAATGCCCTTGCAGCAGCTTGCCTGTTGTCCTTTCACTGAGCACCTCCGAGAAGAGGCTGGCTTCTTTTCCTCCATAATGTCCAACTGGGTACTGAAGGCAGCAGCTAGATACCCCCTTAATCTTCTCCAGGCCAGACAGACCCAGCTTCTGTAACCTCTCTCCATGTGTTCATGGGGAACATTTTCTTCATTTCTGTCTCTGCCAAATTCCCATCTTTTCCCTTTTTCCCCCACCGTAGTGTAAGAACATTCCCCTTGTTGCATTTCTGGACTAGAGTGCTTGCAGAGAAAAGAGCAGCTGCTAGCAGCTTACTGCTTTTACTACATCCAGACCACTGGTTTCACTGGGTTTGGCCCAGTTTCAGTGGGACAGAAAGGAGAATGATGCCTAAGTATGCAAATACGTATGTATATACTGCACACCACACACACACACGCTGTAGTTATATAGAAATGGAAGAGAGGCACAGCATGGACCGGAGAAAGTCTGGAGAGGTGCTCAACAGGAGAGGAAAAATAACCTAGTGGAAAAGGGAAAAAAGGGTATGCGTTGGTGAGTGACAGGAGGGAAGAACAAGCTGAAAAGAAGCAATGCTGTTTGAAGACCAGCAATGCTGTTTAGGGATCAGCAGTGCCTATTTTGTTCCAGTAATTTGGACCACTTGGGCCTCCAGTAACTCATTGTTGTGGCCCTGTACGCTGCCATGGTGTTCTACTGCAGGGCTCCGCTCCTTACTGCTCCCTGCAGCTGGCTGAACGTGGCAGGGAAACAGCCCCGAGAAGCTGGTGAAGGAGGGGTGGAGCTGTTCCACAGATTAATCTCGGCAAGGTACAGGACAGCCTAATCGGGAGTTTGTTACACTGTGTACTAGGAATTACTGCTGGGATTTGCCTTGGCAGAGAGGGGGAGAGAGAGAGAGAGAAAGCATGCATATGAGCCGGCACAGAAATAAAAAAAGAGCACAGCATATTGCAGTACATTTTGGAAACTGTAGCTTCCTTTTCCCTGGAGACAAATCAGTTCCATCTGAAGCACCACATGCAAGTTTTGTTGAAGCTGAGAGGAAAAAAAGCCACCAAAGTTCAGGCCCAGCACAAGCTAGGTAAATAATTTTGACTTAAACACATTAAATACTATTTTAAATATAATGAGTGAATTTTAAAGTCCATTTATTGCAATAAACAGAGGGCATAGTTTTTAAATACATAGGGGAAAGATTCAGCTGTCATGTAGTTTGAGGTGGTATTTTAATAGCTGGCCCACACCTAAAAAGGGTTTTGAAATCTCTGCGTTTTATTCTGACAACATACCTCACTGACTTGAAAACCTCTCTTTGGATCTGTAACAGGTACTGTGTATCCCCTTTCGGTGACAGAAGAGGTTCCTTTAGGTGCACCAACAAAAGTCTGCTCTTGCTTGCTCTCTGATGCCACTGTCAAGGCTTTTTGCAGTAGTTGTCCTTGCTCTGTTTTACTCCCAGTAGAAAGTGGATTGAGAAATCATTCAAAGTTTGTTGCTGTTTTTCATGTAGATTCAGATTCTCAGCACAGCCATGAAGTGATGCCTCTTCTGTATCCCCTCTTCGTCTACCTCCATCTGAACATGGTCCAGAATGGCCTAAAAAGCACAGTGGACAGTTTTTACAGCCGCTTCCATGGCATGTTCTTGCAGAATGCCAGCCAGAAGGATATCATTGAGCAATTGCAGACTACCATGACTATTCAAGATATCCTGTCCAACTTGAAGCTCCGGGCTTTTCTGGACAACAAGTACGTCATCCGCCTTCAAGAGGACAGCTACAACTACCTTCTTCGCTACCTCCAAAGTGACAACAACAACGCCCTGTGCAAAGTCCTGACCTTGCACATTCACCTGGATGTGCAGCCCGCCAAGAGGACCGACTACCAGCTCTACGCTGGTGGGAGCTCCTCGCGCAACGAGAGCAATGGCCTGGAACCCAGCGACGTGCCGGCTTCCATTCTGCAGAACGAGGCGGCGCTGGATTTACTGCAGGACAGCATTAAACGTGTCAAGGACGGGCCCCCTTCCTTAACGACCATCTGTTTCTATGCCTTCTATAACACGGAGCAGTTGCTGAACACTGCAGAGATTTCACCAAATAGCAAGCTGCTCGCTGCTGGGTTCGATAATTCGTGTGTGAAGCTGTGGAGCCTGCGTTCCAGGAAGTTAAAATCTGAGCCCCACCTTGTTGATGTGTCCCGCATCCGCCTGGCTTGTGACATCTTGAATGAGGAGGTCTGGATACCCTTTTTTTCCCCCCTCTCCTACCCTTTCTGCTGAGGTATTTTGTGGAGTATCTAGTAATGTCTCAGGGGACTTGGGAGGCTGTTCCACGACCTGCCTGCCTTCATGCACAGATTTTATAGCTTACCCTCGTCCTTGTTCTTTCCTGCAGTGGTTGTAAGTGCAGTGAGTTTGTGCTCAGGTCATAGTTTGTTAGTCCTAGGTGCTGATCTCCTACAGCTGTCCTTGAACAGATGACAGTACACAAGCAGCCCAGTACGGACAGGTGACTAGAGAAGGCTCCCTTCTCTGAGGAGCATGGAGCCTTCTTATGGATGGGAAGAGGAAACAAGGAGATGTGGGCAGTAAAAACACGCTGTGGTGAATGAAAACTAGAAGAAAAGCAGCTCAGAACAACCAGTCAGAGGGGCAGAGAGAAGGGGAGAAACGCAGGAAGAGGAAAATAAAGACAAAGTAAGGAAAGAGCCAAAGGAGGCTGGTCTGAGGCCTCAGGAAGAAGGAGAGATGCCTAAGTGCAAAACTGTATTTAAGGAATCACCTTAACCAGAGGTGAAGAGTTAGCATGGAAAAATGATGCAAAATGTCTCTGTTAAGGAATCTACAGTGTAGAAACCGCAGAGACTTCCCACTCTGGAGTGCTGGAGACAAGGACGGGGATGTGTGTGTGCCTTCACATGCCAGGCTAGATAGCATCTTCTAGTTTACTCTTTTTTTTTGCCTTCTAGTCACGCCCTTCCTCCCCTCTCACCACAGCTGCCCACGTAGCATCTTATATCTGGTTAGAGATCAGAATTTGTGACTCTTCCTTTGTTTAATCACTACCCTCTTGAAGGGGAAAAAAAAAAAAGAAAAAGCCTCATTTGTTCTTGTGTTGAGCGTTTAGCAGGAGAAACATCCTTTTTTCCACTGTGTTTTTTTCTTCCTCTCATAAAAAATACCTAGTGGCAGGGTTCTGTTTATTTTGGAAGAGTGCAGAGAGCTTGCTGTATGCAGGGATCTGTGCTTAGGGATTGCTTTGTTAGTCAGCTTGAGAACTAGAGGCAGGCATCCAGGTGAGATAGCACAAGGGCATGCTCACCGCTTCCCAGGTTAACCCTTTCTGCAGAGTGAGCAGGTAAGTGGGGCAGACTAGCCCAAGATGGAGCTATGGACTTTTTCATTATAAGCTGCAAGAGTTCATAGGACAAGTGACTTGTGTGTATTGCCTGTCATGGAAACGAAATGCCAATAACCTGTGACAGAGGAGAATTTCTCTGCTAATCAGCAAGTCACCTCCTTTGGCTCCAGACTACAGAAAAGTGAGATATTGTGAGGTTATCAGAAGTGTGTATTAGCTTTTTTTGGCACGTAGGCACATACTTACGTACTGTACGTGTCTTATGAAATGGCTGCGGAAGCTTGAGTACAAATGGATCTCGTTGGCTATTTAATATTTTGTGTATCCTGCAGTATTTATGCACAGGTCTAAAACCAAAAACTGGTCAAAGACCAGCACAGATCAAAGTCGTCATTGCCCTGAATAACTTCACCACTGACAAAAAAATAGTGACCTGACCAGGAGTTCAAAGTTAAGGGGGGATTACCAGCCTGAATGCACTGCTGGTTATGTGTCCCAAATGTAAACAAAAGCCTATTGACTGCAAAGGAAATAAATTCCAGTATCTGGGAGCCCTAAGTGAAAATACACAGGCATCCATGGGGTCACAGGTGGGAACAGACCAGCACCCGCTTGGGTGCCATGGGAGTAGAAGTCACAGATACTAACACAGACCAAACAAGACGGCCCTGACCGGGCTGCAGTCATCGGTAACGCAGCTCAGCGTGGACAGGGGCTGTGTTTCAGACCATCACTGCAGTATGATAAGCAACAATTCACAGTGATAAAGCTGATGAAAACTTTGACAATGAACAAGAATCCTGAATGTGCTTTGACATTACGTCACTGAGTTCTGTAGAATAACTTGTGAGGATGTTAAACTTGGCTGGGTTCTGTAAGGTTTCTAAATTTTGTTTGTTTTGGTTGATTTCTGTATTGTGTAATTAGCTTTGGATACTGTATTTAAATAGTAGTGCCTGAAATAATTAATCTTCAGCTTGGTTTCTGGTTTGCTGCAAGCAAATAGGTCCTCCTGTTTATGAAGACACGGAAGTCTAAAACTGCTACTTTTGGTGGATCTTGTTCAGGGTGGCACTAAAACTACACTATTGGGTTTATTAACTCTTTTTGTGTGTGTGTATATATATATATAAATGAGGTTGAGACTTGGCAAAAGTGTTAGAGAATGACATTTTTTTCCTAGTCCCTGTAAAGCTTTTGTTGTCAGTAAGGTCAAAGTAGTCTACTAGGTGCAGTTTTAGTAAATTTTGCTCAGTGTGATGCCCCAGTGCACTTCACCAGTATTGTCTTGCTTGTTGGAAACAGGGAGAGGCTTACTATTTTGGGATGAAGTAATTCCATTTTCTTTATAGTAGCATCTCACAAATGGCACTTTATAGTCTCTCTTACTTAAGGTCCAGGGTAAAAATGCAGTTACACAGCTGTGCAAATGGATGTATTGTTTGTCTCTTTGCAATTTTGCCATGCTCATCGCTGGTACTACATAAATCAACAACAGAAAATAATAGCCTCCATTCCAAGCCACAGGAGTGGCAGCCTTTGAATCCTGTAAAGACTAAGACTTGACCTCATTCAGCTCTGCTTCTAAGATTCTGCTTTTAAGTGGCAGTGGTCCTTCAAGTGGTAGTGAGCGTGGATGATGCTGACTTCTTGGTGGATGGCAGATGAGAGGGAATTCTGGAAGGAGCAGTAAGAAATGTCCTGCAAAGAGAGCCCTAGTATCTACTCCCTCATCTTTCCCTGCTAGGAAACCCCTACAGTAGGCAGGTAAGGTATCTTCCCTTTTGACATCTTAAGAGCACTGCAGGATGAAAGAGAAGATGACACCTAGGGAAACCTGTTACTAGTTAGAGGAAAAAAAAAAAAGGCGGGGGGGGCAGGGTGAGATGGTTTTTTTGTTTGGGTTTTTTTTTTTTAGGTTATCGTGGTTGCTTTTTCAGGCTCACTCATTCCCTTGTGGCTTATGCTGAGTGGAAGATCAAGGTGATTTTTGTCAGCTAGATAATATTTGCTGCTTACAAGGTTAAATGCATCGGCAGTAAATTTTTCTGGGTCCAGATGACTGTCATGCAAAAGCCATTACTGATTTAAGTAATAGCTGAGGAGTTGGGCAATCTGTCCGTAGGTGTATCAGTTGGAAGGTGTCCTGTGTAACAAAACATGCCAACATTTTTGTTCTTTTCGGTTTCTTCATAATATAATTTTTGGGAGTCTTGTACTTGCTCAGGAAGATTTCCTCTTCACTGTTGAAGAGTAAATTATTTTTTTTTAGCTCATTTTAGTAGTGTTGGTAGCTTTTCCAGTTCTATCCTATTGCTTAAAATCTGTTTTGGTAGTAGTAATTTTCAAAATGGAGAGTACAAATAATAAAAGGTAGCTTTTAGTGTGTGTGTAGGTTATTGATTAAAATAGGCTTATATAACTTAATTTCTTGTGCATTCCAAGGAAATGCAAATCGTTCATGCTAACCTGCAGCAGCAACCACTTCAGAAGGAGCTAATGGATATCTGGGTAGTGCCCAGTGGTATGTTATATTCAGGAAGCATATTCAGTGTGTGAAATTGGAATCCTGAAAAAATATTAGGAAGAGGGACTCCCTGCCTCCCTGCTGGTTTATAACACAGGTTGCAACCTTTCTATAGCTGCTTTAAGTGCTCACCTACATGGTAGTAGCTGTGGGATGCAAGGAAGAGTGTGCTTGATCTGACAAAGAAATGACGCTTGGCTCTGCAAGGCAGTAATTTAGTGGCTGCACTTCCAGCTGCTTTGCTAGTCTGGTCAGCAGGCTAACTTGGATAGGGAGGAAACGGAAAATGTAGTCACTCAGAAGCATTACAGGTATACCGTTTTCGGTGAACTATAACAGCAGTGTGCAGTTGTTAACACTAAGTGGGTGTCAAACAGAAGTCAAAGATAAGATTTGCTACCTATGACCATATAGGAGTGTGGTTTTGAATGCCACAGAAGGCATTGTCTTAATAAGCTGCTACTGTATTACAAGAGAAGCAGAGTAGGTGCTTGTAAGAGAGAAAGAGTATGTGCTTGCAGACAGCCCAAGTAGCCCTGTGTGAATTTAAAGGCATAAAATTAAGTACCTGGACTTGCAGAATTTACAGAAACTATAGTACAATATAGGTAAATTGAATGGGCTTCCACTGGTAACTTGTCACAAATCTTATGGTCATAATTAAATAGTATAAAATGCTGCAGGTATCAGCCTCTCTCCTTTAATGTGGTAGCATAGCCAAGAGATGCTGTGGATTCCAGCAAGCAATGCTCTATCTGAGGTAGAAAAAGCAATTTGAATAAGAATGGGGCTTTGCATGCTAGAGCCTGCAATTTCTTTCTGCCTCACCTCCACAGCAGAGATGAAGTTGGCTCCCAGCCACATCATAAAACTCCCATGGGCACTGACTACTCTGAAGAGAATTAGCATTGCTAAACACGGCTTGCTGCCTACCACTAAACATGCAGCCGAGATGGAGAAAGGCAGCGAGCTAGCTAAGCCAGGGTTTGCTCACCGCCGCTGTGAGATTTGAAGCCACCGGAGGAGAAGGGCTTTCAGGACTATGGTTAAGTCTGAAGCAAAACTGTCCGTGGGCCCTGAGGTCAGAGGGATGGGGGATATCGTGTCAGCCAAGAGAGCCGCTCACGACGCGCCGACTTCTGCTGGTCGGCAGCAGTCCGGCAGCCCTGGGGAGCTGGGTTTCCTCTCGGGGCAGGAAGGGCTCCTTCGGCAGGAAACGGGCCGTTGGCGATGATGACAGTTAAAGGGGCTGCTCACAAACAAAAGGGCGTTGGGTTGAATGTGATGTGCAGAGACTGTCAGCGGGTGAGCGTTACCGTTTCAGTACTGAGGAAGAGTGCCTGCTTGACAGCCCTGAGGAGGGGTGGTCTTGAGCTACTGCACCGGTGCACCCCAAGCCATGGTTATCCTGCACTCTGTTGGTGAGACCACCGCTTGTCAGGCAAGGACACTCTCTTGAGTTGAGATTTGTTGAAACTTGTGCAGTCTGTAGCCTTTGAGTGTCGAGAGGTGCTACCTGAGTAGACTTCCAGAGACTCTTACCCTCCATTGGGAGATTCCTTCAGCACAGCTCACTGAAGTCTTTAAACGTGAAAGCCTTTACTTGTTGACTATCTGGTACTTGAATTGGAGAATTACAGGATAAAAAGGTTTCCAGCACCATCCTTTTTGTGATTATTCATCTTCTCCTACCCCAAAATAGATTGTTTGACCTAAATAAGCTGCATATATTTGCTGCTCTTGAAGGGTGAGGATATAAAAGCATCCTGATAAAGCTTGAATGGAGAAAAATGGCCTTGCTGGGTTTCTGTTCACGTGTGGGGCTAAGAAGGAATGTCCAGCAGACAGCTTGTCAAATATGCTTTGTTTTTCCAACTCCTGCCTTTTGTTTAAGACATCTGTGTTTCTTTTTCTCTACTGTGAGATTCACTTCCAATAATGACCACACCAAAACAGCAGATGCCAAGATCTGCTCCAACATCTTAGCCAGAAGCTTAGTAGAGAGCGGACAGGGAATAAGCATATGTTTTTTAGCAAGTGGAAAAATGTCATAAAATACTTTTTTTTTTTCCCTATTTGCATACAGTCCCAGGTTAAGGTGCCTTCTGGAGTGAGCATGAGGCTACCCAAAATGAAGATAAAACCTTTATATAAAGTCTTATCTCGCCATCTCTTTCAGCATTAACTTAGATGCAGCAAATGCGCTAGCGATGTTTGTGTCTGACTTGCACAAAATGCCACATCTAAAATAACTTCTTCTGTATTAACACCCACCTGTTTTCCTCATGGCGGTTCCTGTATTTGTTGAACAGATAAACATGCTTTCCTTTTTTGTTTCTCTTTCTCCTCCCTGACCAGGAGGAAGAGGATGACAGCGCAGGCACAGAAATGAAGATCCTGAGAGGACACTGTGGACCTGTGTATAGCACGAGGTTCCTTTCAGACAGTTCGGGACTCTTATCTTGTTCTGAGGACATGTCCATCAGATACTGGGACCTCGGAAGTTTTACAAACACTGTGTTGTACCAAGGACATGCCTATCCTGTCTGGGATTTGGATATTAGCCCATGCAGCCTGTACTTTGCCAGTGGTTCCCACGATCGCACTGCAAGGCTCTGGTCATTTGATCGGACGTATCCACTGCGAATATACGCAGGCCATTTGGCAGACGTAGACTGTGTCAAGTTCCACCCCAATTCCAACTACTTAGCGACAGGCTCCACGGACAAAACAGTGCGCTTGTGGAGCACTCAGCAAGGCAACTCAGTGCGTCTTTTCACCGGGCACCGTGGCCCCGTGCTAGCGCTTGCGTTTTCTCCCAATGGTAAGTACCTGGCATCAGCAGGTGAAGACCAGCGGCTAAAGCTGTGGGACTTGGCGTCAGGAACTCTTTACAAAGAACTGAGGGGGCACACAGACAACATAACCAGCCTTACTTTTAGCCCCGACAGTAGTTTAATTGCTTCAGCATCGATGGACAATTCAGTCCGGGTCTGGGACATTCGGAACACTTACTGCAACGCCCCTGCAGATGGGTCTTCCAGTGAACTGGTTGGTGTATATACCGGACAAATGAATAATGTACTGAGCGTACAGTTTATGGCCTGTAATCTTCTTCTAGTGACTGGAATTGCACAAGAAAATCAGGAACATTAATTTTTTTTTTCTTAGGGAAGTGGGTGGGTGTATTGAATGCCAGAGTCCATTGCAAGCTGAGATTACTGACTGTGAAACACTTTTCTTCCTCTGCCCCCTTGAAAGGCATGTTGAGAGTGATGCAAATGCTTTAAAACATCTTGCCCACAAAAAGGCCTGTGCTGTTGAACGTAATAAGGAAAAAAGGAGGAGTGATGAAAGTACATATACATTCTAATCTTGTACTTGTAGGGATGGGGAAAAGGGGAGGAAATCCAGTAGCTTGGGGAAACCGAAAGCCCGGTCCAGACAAGTGAAACTGCCAACCAGATAAGCTGCTGACCTGCACTTAAATATCCTGTATTGATCGATGGGCACATCTTACCTACTGTTAACTGAGGCTTGAGTGTGTGGAGAACTACTGGCCCAGTGTTTTTTGTTTTGTTTTGCTTTTGTTTTCCTGGTATTGCAGAGGACCAGCATTTTAAGACCCTTCTATTAAAAGAACATTATGTATTTTCTACAGTGATAGTGGTCCTAAATATTACAGCTCCCTATAGCACTTCTGGAGTATTTTGGACTAGCTAAGTAGAAAATACTATCTTTCTTTTTAGTAAGGGGATGGAAATCTGACCTCAGTTGGAGCCCATCTCTGCATTGTCGTTTGGGTTTGGTTCCTGGTACTAGCTGTGATATTTGTATTTATGTTCCATTAATTAGGAATCTTTCTGAATCTGGTTGCACTGTGTTTTGAGGATGGGAGGACAGTGGGGGTAGTGCGGTGGCTTTAAGGGTAATAAACGACTTGCCTTGTCTGGAGGGAGGGCACAATAGAACTGAAGCGGCTGAGTTTGGACTCCTCGTGGAAACAGGGCATGTCAATCCACCACTGCACCTCACAGAACTATTTCCGTAAATGGAAGTTGGCAGTCTAGGGAGAGGGGGACGGGGAGAGAGAGACACACAAAGTGACATGGGAAAAAATAGTATTACTAAATTATTGTGCGTACACAGAGGCAGCTCTGCCAGTGTTGGATTTTTCTCAAAATGTTGCAATATCAGTTTCATGAACACTTCGTGAGATAAATCATCAGCATTCACAACAAGGATCTGCAGAAAAAGCACGTTCTAGTTTGTCATTTGGAGAGATTAAATATTTCTGCTTTCTGGAAAGAGTTATTTTGTATTTTGTTTTCTATTAAAAGCATTTAGTTTAAAAAAAAAATAAAAAATGGTTTGGTCCCTTTCTGGGAAACTTACTCTGACTTGCATGGGAAGGAGAGGGCAGGAGCTTGCTTCCCCTACACTGCTTGAGCCAGAGCCTGCTTGGCACTTGGAGGCTGAATCTGGTGGTCTCGCTCACTTGGTGCATGCTGGTTTGGTATCCCCCTACTTGCTTTCCACAGAGCTGACTTGGCAGGTCATGGAGTAGGGTATGGACACAGCTTTGTAGGTCAGCTGAAATGCATGTGCAGGATCTAGGTACCCCCTGAGGTTGACACTGCGCACCAGAAGGCCTCAGTCTGTAGCGTTGCATGACCTTTACTTTGTGATTTGATGTTCTAAAATGCCTCTTTCGAGAAAAGGCACAATCTTGATGTCTTCTAGACAGGCTGTTGGTATTAAATGATAATTCCCTTCAGCTTCCCTCAGACCTTCTGGACTTCCATGAGAGAATTCTCTTGAGAACATCCAAACAATCTAAGAGTTTAGATGACAGCTCACAATTGCCTTTTTAGTTTGGGTTTGGTTTTTTTTTTTGGGGGGGGGGGTGGTGGGGGTGGTGGATCTACTTAGGTTGGTAAATGACCAGAACCTTTTATGAGAAGTGTTTGACCTTTCTGAGATTACTAACTGTGTGCTGCAGCTCAGCTCTGTGAGTACCAGAAACCCCTCTGTACGCTTGGAGTTGAATGGCACTGTTAATCTTCTGAGGGCTGGGTATCAAAAGTGTGAAGCAGCTCAACAATCCCAGGACTAGGATCAGGCATTTTGGAAAAAAAAAAAAAAAAAACCAAAAAAACAAACAGTATGGGAGATGGTTGTATTGCTGATGCTTTGTGCTATGCAGGTCTCTAGAGAGACCTTCTCCTTCGGATTCATTGAGCTGATACTGCTCACCAGACTAAATGCGTTGTATTCTTCAACCTGCAATAATCTCTATGGTTGGTTGAGTGGTTTTGCTCGATTCTGTAGATTCTAGCCCAAAGATTTCATTGTGAAATGACTGTTCTTCTGTCATAGCAAAGTATCAAAGTGCTTAGCTGAACACCTGTCTGAACACCTAGGAAGGATATGGCTCACCAGTGTTCACTGGAACTCATTTACCTGTTTGTTGCCCTACGTCCTGAGGAGTGTTTAGATTTAGAGCAGCTGGACTTCTGGTCCTGAAGCAGAGCAAACAGCAACCACAAGGGGGAAAAAAACCATAAAGGTGGGATGGCAGAGAACAAAGTTTCCCTTTAACATCTTACTTCTACAGTGGAATTGGGCTTTTTATTAGTTGGGTTATTCTGAAGTATTTTGCATACAAAAGGGACAATTAAAAGTAAAGAGACTTAGGAAGCAAATCCTATTATACATATATAGGCTAAAAGATGTAAAAGTGATTTCTGAGGTGCTGGAAAAACAGCATCGCTAATGATGCGCTTCAAACCTATAAACTTTTATGTACTGTGTGGACAGTTTTTGGTGCTCATGGAATGTAAATGTTTGAAGGCAGGAAGCCAGAAAATAATCTAGACTATAAGAAATGTCTGCAACTGATTGACAGGCTGAATTTCAAGGCAGAACTGGGAGGAAAGTATGAGTAGGAGGAAGGAATACCATTAAGTCTAGCAAAATTTGGACCATAATCTCTATTAACTGTGTAGTTCAGAAATAAGTCTGCATTTGCACAGACACCTTCCTTATTCTATTTTAAATATGTATCATAAAAACCACAAAAGCATTTAAGTTAACACGGTTAAGAACTCAATAAGCGTCATAGCAGGGACTGTTGCTGCTTGTGAATCTGTGTGTAATGCAGTTCTCAGTCACGTAAGTGGGTACTCCTTCCCCCTGCAAAGCTCTGCTCACTTCATGCACCTCCTGGACGATGCACAGTGCACCGGGCTCTGGGTGGTATCAGCCAGTGGCTAACAGGAGATGCTTGGAGAAAGAGGGCATATAGACAGCAATACTTCCATGGTTTACACACTCCTATCTTCCTTCTCACAGTTAGTTTATTGTTTTGGGGTGTTTTTTTTTTTAGTAGACCTCCAGAGCTGCAGGCTATGTATCTGCAATAGCCACTGATGGAATTAGTTTCCATTAATTTCGTCTCATCCCTTTTATTAATCAGCTATATACTTGTTGCTTCCACAGTTTGCTGCAGCAAGAAGTTCTATACCTTGATTTTAGGATGGGGAAAAGTATCTCCTTGGTTTTGACATCTGTTATCTGACAATTCCGTTCTGTTCCCTAACCTCTTGAATTGATAAAGGCAATGAACAGCAAAACACACTTTCAAAGGTGTCAAGTAGTCCAGGTCACAGGAATAGACAAAGCTGAGGTACAAGTCCATGCTTAGTCACTGAATATTGATGAAAGGAAAGGATATTTGCTCTAATAAACAAACTGCTACACCCACTCACATGTCTATGTTAAAGTTGCCCTTCCCACTTCTAACACTGGCATCTCCTGAGCAGCGTGCTGCCACGCTGTTCAGTCTAAACATCTTAACTTCCCAAACGGTGAAATTCATCCTATTCCTCCCAGCTCTGGTTCCTTTGTGAAAAAGCTGTCTCGTACAAGTGTCTTTTAAGCCCAAAAACATTTTACAGAAATGATATTTCCATTAACAGATCCTTTGGATTCGCCAAGAAAAAAAAGGACTTTGGGCCATTTTGCTAACCTTGTTTCAACTGTTGCTGACTTTGTTAAGTCCTCCAGGCTCAGTGGGTTCTTCAACAAAGTCCTGAAATGGCCTTCCTTCTGAGTGGTGTCTAGTTGCTCGCGGTGAGCCAGGCTCTAAAACTGTACGATTACAAGACACCAATGTGACAGTTAAATTAACTGCCTGGATGTCCCTTGCCAAAGACTATCCCGTCATGCTGCACGTTAGCTACGGGGTTTTTTTTTAAAAGTCCTGGATAGGAGCCCAAACTGACTGAAATAACTCAACAATGCTCACCACGCTCAATGTATTTCAAGTACAAAATACTGGTAAAATTTGCCTCCGGACTGGTAATCTTTTTTAACACTTTTAAATACGCATCTGGCTTTCTGTTTCCTGGACACTGCAATGCAACAGCACTGAGCAGCAGTTGTACGGAGAAGGTGGTATATTCTAAGTGCCTGGGTTAAGACAAGGCGTTATCCACTGTGTCTGTCATCCTGCAGAATTGCTCTCTCAGGACGCTGAAATTCTTGAACAAGGCAGCTGTGGAAGCTATTTCTGTAACTTGATACCATACGTGTTACTTTATCACTAAAACATGCATCCTGTTTTCAAACAGGAGAAGGGATCAGTTGCATTAAGCTGAGGGTTAGACAAGGAAGAAGACTTCTTCAGAAGGCTGCTTTGTCAGTAGCCCTGCTTTCCTACCTAGTCCAGATCTTTGCAGTTCCATTTAGGATAAAATTGTCTTCTCTTTGCATAGGTTTGTGATCTTCAGTGAAGTCATGATCTTCTGTTTATGACAAGCCTGATAACAAAAATATTTTAGCATATAGAGCCGGAGGATCAGCGAAGAACAGGACTTTATGGTGTTTGGTGCTGTACAAGCCTATCAGCACATGGGCAGCGCGCCTCTGACGCTTTGCCTGAGAACAGGAGGAAGAAACTCCATCCGAATCCCTCTACCCTGCTGTCAAAGGGAGGTGGGCCCGTATCGCTACCCCAGCTCTGGAGAATGGGGTGGGAGGTGGCACAGAAGCTGTGAGTGTCAGGGCACGAGACTACGATCGTGATGGTGTCCGCTTCTATTTCTTTGCTATCACTGCTTCCCCCCCACCCAGCAGTGATGCTTCTGTTCGACTGCTACGCATCACGCAACACCACCTACTCCAGCAGCTTTGGGAGGGTAGCAGGGCTGGTCAGACAGCTTGTTGAAATAATCAAGCTGTCTTCATTGCTCATAAATTGCTTGTAAATATTTCCTTAGTCATGCCTGGGTTTTGTTTTTTACTTTTATTTTTTCCCCTGTGGCTTAAAATTGTTTAACAGAGGTAGGCTGTGGCATACTGAACTACCTTTTTCCACTTAAGAGAAGCCTTTGATCTTGTGATAATCTTTGGAATATTCGAGGGATATCCTGAACCCCCTGCCCCTAATTTGGAAGGTGCCAGATCAAACCCTACTTTCTCTTTTACACTTAGGCAAGCGGGCTACCTAGACAGCAGTGAGTGCCATAGCTCTATTCGGTGGCACAGCAATGCTCCTGCTGAAGCACCCAAAGGCTGGCTTGCACATGAATCTCGGGAAGTTCCTAAAAGCAATGGGTAGAGGAGAGGTAGGTGGACACTAAGGGGAAGAAGGCCGCTAGATAACAAACCACTCTTGCCAGAAGGAGCTTCTTGGTCTCTGGACAGCAGTGATAATCCTTGTCCACTCTATGGTCTGCCTTAGGCCAGCCCTGGACCTGGCTTTGCAATAGCTAGTGATGCTTCGTAGTTCATGGAGAAGGAAAGGACAGTGCAAATAAGGGCAGAAACTGTCATGTGCGTGCTGCCGTGATAAACTGGGGTCACGCTGTAAGACAACCCCAGGCAAACTAGTGCCAACCGCATCTGGAGGATGGCCATTTGTCTGGCATCCAGAAAAGCACAGCAAAACTTGTGTAACAACAACTTGCTGTTTAGAACTAGCGCAGATCCTTCCAGAGCCGCACGTAGTTCAACACCAGAAAGCAGCCAAGCCCAAACCGTTAGCTCAGGCATCCCCAGGTCTGGAGTTGTGAGCACACACGCGACTTCGTAGTATTTTAGGTTAATGCATCACAACTTCTTGCTGGAGTTGAAACGAGGCATGTTTGCACAGCTTTTGCTCATTTTTTTGTATTGGTGAGCAGCTTAGCTGGAGACTTGTGCGCTGGACTGCTGTTGCTTTTGCCATTTTCGCTTAAGGCAATGGCAGAGCAATCTGCATGTGGTAAACAAACTGGAAAAGAACAGCCAGAATTTTAGGCGCTCTCTTCCCTCCTGGCAACGCCACTCCACTAGTGCAAATATTTCATGACCACTTAAGATGACTGTATAACCATCTGTGAGTTTGGGGGTTGTTGTGGTTTTTTACACTTTTTTTTTTTTCCCCAGAAGCAAAGCCTAAAACAAACTGGAACGTAAAGCTCCGCTGCATCTAAACTTCCTGTCACCTTTGCCAGTCTGATCTCCTTGTCCTGGAGGAGGTCGGGGGTGCTTGGCTTTCTCTTTTTTTTTTTTTTTAGTTACTTATCCATAGTTATTTATTACTTCTCCAAAGTCTCTCAAGAGAAAACATCCTGTGTTCTCCAACAGCCCTCATCCTGCAGCCAGCACAGGAAACACGCAAGTGCAGAGAACCTGCCTTCCTGAAGCACTGTTTCTGTCTGTATGGATTGTCTTCTTGTGAGCACGTGGTGCTTCCTACCTGCAAAAATTTATCGAGGGATCACCTCATGCACCTTGGTGACATCTACACGCAGAGATGCCAGAGCCCTACCCTGCCTGCCTCGCTGCTCACGCTGCACACGCTCCTCCGGCTCGAGTGCACTGTGCACCTGGCAGCGGGAACTGCATGCTTCCATCAGGTTTAATTTCACAATGGAGATGTTTCGTTTGCCTTCAAATGGCACTGTGAGAAAACGTGGGGTTTTAGGTTGGATATTAGGAAAAACTTCTTCACCAAAAGGGCAGTCAGGCACTGGAACAGGCTGCCCAGGAAAGTGGTTGAGTCTCCCATCCCTGGAGGTATTTTAAAGACGGGTAGACGTGGTGCTCGAGGACCTGGTTTAGTGGTGGACTTGGCAGTGCTAGGTTAACGGTTGGACTTGGTGATCTGAAAGGTCTTTTCCAGCCTTAATGATTCCATGATTCTATGTATTGTGGGATTTCAGTGCTCTGTGTTGCTTTTGTACTGCTTGCTTCACTCGATGCAAAGGCTTTTGTCCTGCAGTGCCTGGTTGTTTCTCCTTGCAAGGCTACAAAACTATTTCGGTATCATGCAATAACTAAATATAAATTTCGCATTTGCAGTTTAATTTGCAACACGTAACGCCATCAGCTTTCATACACCCAATCAGATAACCTGAGGACAGCGCAGGCTGGGCAGGACAGCCTGCAGCACCTGAAGCTTTTCTGGGAGACATAAACTCACATCTCTGCAAAATTTCCTCGGCGTGCTCACACCTGCCTCCCTTTCACCTCTGTCCTCCCCGGCATTCACTGCGTATCCCCTCCGCACCTCCCAGCAGGGGAAAGGGGCCCGGGCAGTGGGAGGTTTGGCGAGAGCCCCGGCCCTCGGTATCGCGCCCAGGCCGGAGGTTCGCTCTCTGTGCTGCGTCCCAGACCCCAATTAACCCCCAGGCCCTGGCGATGCGGGGTGGCCGGCCTGGGGCTGGCGTGGGGGCCCCGGTGGGCCCCTGTGGCCACGGGGAAACGGCGCTGGGCCCTGGGGAGCCCCACGGCACACAACCAGCAGCGGCGTGCGGCTCCTCACGGGCCACAGCAGGCTCAACTAACCATCCCACCTATTAAAAAAAATCATTTTATTGGGTCTTTCTGCCTTTTACAGACTATCTCACGTAGTTTTGCTCCCAAAAGCCCTTCTGTTCAGGAAGCGCGGGTTTGGTTGGGCCAAGGCCGCATAAGGGCGCTGACCGGGCCCTCTCCTCGGCCGCGGGAGGCGGCAACGCGCTGCGCTGCCTTTTCAAACCGGGAGCGAACTCACACAAACACCGAAACCGCCCCAAAACTGAGGGCGGGGGGGAGCTCAGGTCAAGATTCCTCCCTCCCCCTCCCCGTCCCTTCACGGGGCGGCTCGGCGCAAGGAGAGGCCAGGGCGAGGTCTCGTCCCCTAAGGCCGGCCCGGCACAGGGCGGGCGGGCGGCCCGCTCGGCTCGGCACGGCCCGGCCCGGCCCGGCCTGGCGCGGCTCCGCTCCGCCCCGTCCCGCCAGTCTCGCTCCTCGCCCGAGAGATCGATTGGTTGCGCCTCTGTTTCAAGGGCAACGGGGGGGGGGGGGGGGGGGGGGGAAGTCGCGAGCGTCAGAAAAGTCCCCCAGGTGTTCTACGCGGGGAAGCGGCGTGAAAAACCGCCTCATGCTCCGCCTGGCGCGGGCGGCGTCCTGCCCCCTGGCGGGCCGCCGCGGCGCGGGGCGCTGAGGGGAAAGCGGAGCGGCCGGTCCCTAACGGAAACGTTGGGCCAAGCGTTAACGAACGGCGAGGCGTTGCTGGCCGGGGGCCGGTGAAGCCTCGCCCCTGGCGCCCCTGGGGCGGGTAAGCTTCCACACGGGCACGGCTCCCAGCGGGGTCAGCGACGGCCTAAACACCCGCGTGTCACCCCGCCTTGCCCCGGTGCCGGCCTCGGCAGCCGAAAGCTGGGCTTGCTGCTCCGCCGCCCCGGGGCTTTGGTCGCTTTGGTTCTGTGAGGCGCCTCAAGCGCTGGAAAACGATCACGGGGTTTTGCTTCCATATGCCGTGGCTCCTCGCAGCCTCCCAGGATGGCACTGTAAAGGGCAGGGAGGCCGGGTGTGAGAAAGGGGGAAAACCGAACGGCTCAGGTGAGGCCGTGCTCGCAGTGTGGGTCGCAAAACATTGCAGCCGTCCCCCGAGGGCTGCGAGGAAGGTTTATGCTAATTTACTCAAATATCAAGGGAAATGGCTCCGGCAAGGCGGTGGTTTTCCCAGGATGGGGCTCCATCCCTCAGCACGCTCGCTGGGTGTGCTAACCCCTCAATTTCCCTAAATACTGGGAATTTGGCTGTATCATTTCTGGTAGCGAAAGACGGTAGCCACGTTTCCTCCTGATCTTTTAATACAATTTCACTCATTTGCAAACTTCAAAGCATTCAAACAGGGCTCTTGCAAACCAAATCTCACGAGCTGACATTAAGCTAATCCACAAAGAGGCTTGACTCAAAATGTTGAAAGGAAGGCGTAGGCCTGGAAAACGGGGCACGGGGGTCAGCGCCCCGCTCGGGCTTCCAGTGGCGCACAGCCTCGGGCAGGCTGCGGCCCCGCGGCCTCCGCCACCTTTTCCTACGCCAGGGCCGGGGGCAGCAGGTTCTTTGGGAAGCGGCTCGTACCCCGAGCCGTTAACACGCGGAGCAAACAGTAGCCATGAAGGGCTGTTGCTATGGGTCCTGCGGCCTCTAGCCCGAGCACGGGCACGTAAGGCCTGTTGGTATGGATCCCGCAGGCTGGAGCTCTCCCCTGCCTGGAGGTTTTCTCTTGTCCGGACCAAGGCAAACCCACGGCCGCGGGCAGGACGCGCTGTGCAAGCAGGCCCCGTGGCCAGCCCGAGGTGGCCTGCCCTGGCCTGGCCCGCACCGGCCTGGGAGGGAGGCGCAGGGGAAGGGGACAAACCCCCTCCCGAGGCGGGGTCCGGGCGAGCAGGGCAGCGTCCCCCCGTCCTTCTCCCGGGCTGGGGCGCCTCGGCCCCCGGCCGCCTCCCCGGCGGGACCCTGCCGTCACCGGGCAGGGCAGACTCGGGCGCCATTTGGGCGGGCGCCGGCCCCATCCTTCCCCCGCGGGCCGGGCGGCGGCGGCAGAGGACGCTGGCTGGGGGCCGAGACGCGGCCCGGTGACCGGGAGGAGGCCGACGACCGCAGCCTTATCAGCGCGCCGCAGGCCGCCGCGGGTCCCCGGTTGCCGGCCCATGGGCGGCGGCTGGGAGGCGCCTCCTCCTGCCGCAGACCCGCGCGGCGGGGACCGCCTGCAGCACCAGCAGCGTCGCCGCCGCCGCCTCGGCTCCGCCGCGCCGGCCGCATGGCGGGCTACGCGGCGCGCCTGCCCTGGCTGCTGCCGCTCCTGCGGCGGGCGGCGCCGCCCCCCTGGGCTCGGGCCGCCGGCGGGGCCGCCGGCTTCCGCGCCCCGCCGCGCCCGGCCAGCAGGTGCGGGCCGCCCTCCCCCCCGCCCCCGCCGCCGCTGCTGTTGCTGCCGCCGGGCGCGCCGTGCCGCCGCCGCCTCCGCCCGCCCGCGGCGGCGGGCAGCGCCCCGCGCTCCCTGAGCGCCGCCGCGGGCGCGGAGCCGCCGGCGCCGCCGCGGGGGGCTGCCGGCGCCCCGCCGCGCTTCGAGGCTCGGAGGCTGCTGGCCCTGGCGCACCCCGAGCGCTGGAGACTGACAGGTACCGGCCGCGGCCCGGGGCTGCCCCGCCGCCGCGCCGGGGGCCGCCCTGGGGCTTTGTCCGAGCGGGGAGGGGGCGGCGGCGCGCCGCGGCCGCGCCGGGCTCCCCGCGCCCTCCCGGCGGGTCTCCCGGGGCCCAGGTGCGCGGCCCGGGCGGGGGTCCTGCCCCGCCGCCTGCCCACGGCGCGGGGGGCGCGGCCCGGGGTCACAGCCCGGCGCGGCCCGCCGCCGGGGTGAAGGAGAAGGTCGGATTTCCCTCCCGAACCGCCGCATCCGGTAGCATCAGAGCACAGCGCTGAATCTTTAAGCGAGCATTTGATACGTGTGAAAAAAAGCTAGAAACGTGCCTTCTCGCGCCCCCCCCCCCCCCCCCCCAATTTGTTATTGTTTTGAAGGGAAGGCAAAAGCTTTGGAAGTTACAGAACTCTCTGTTCTGCTAGTAGTGTGGGTTAATGCCTCTCTGCATGTTCGATGCTGGCTTCACAAGCAGCTTGCAAGCTTGCAATAAACTTGGGCCTGAGACTATATGGAATGAAGTAAAAAGGGGAATCCTCATCTTTTTTTTAAAAATGTATTAGATAGATTGGAGTTCTGTCTCCCAAGAATTTCTTGCCTGGAACTTCTGTAAGTCGTTCTGAAAACGATTTATTTATTTTTAGTGTCTATATGGTGAACTCAAACACCACGGTTGTATAAATTGCACCCTTAACAGAGTGATATTATCTACAAAGAGTAGAAACAAACTTTTCTTTACATTGCTTCTTATGGGGATAATAGGATAATGGCTGTTAGTTAGAAAACAATATCAAATTATTATGTGGTTTGGTTTTTTTAAAGCCACCTTTATTGGTGAGCAGCCTACGTACCGTCATGGCAGTGTGAGGGCCTGTACACCTTTGCAAAAACTTGGGTGGTTCCCATGGAATGGGTAAATGGTGTTTGAGAGAAAAGAGATGAAGTAGTGAGACTTACATAAAGAGGTGGTTTTGAGAAATATGAAATACTTTGTACAAGATTTTATTCACAGTGGATAGTTACAGAGCTTCATTACATGTTGGCATTACATAGCCAAAATAATTTGGACCCAAATGAATTTTTATAAGAAGTTATAAGTATTTCTATGCTGTGAACACCTGTTTTATGCAGCTAATACCGCTATCTTGGTTGTGCGGAATAAAAGCGGGGGAAAACTGATCGGACAGGGCTGGATGGAGAAGGGAAAAGGTACGATGTTCAGTAAGGCTTCAGTCTTGCTCAGGATTATTTTTCTTCATTGGCTTATGGACTAAAAAGTTAAAAAGCCCTTTGCCAGTAACTAATGTTCACTCTGTTCAGATTTTGGTGAAGAAGTGAGATCAGGCAGATTACCTGCTGATTTTACAACAAAGTTGTTTTGTTTTCCCATTGAAACTGAAACAAATAAATCAGTTATTTTAAGGATGTCTTTTAGGAGCCAAAGGTTCCTAACTAACTGACAACTTAATTTAGTTCCCTTTACTGGGCACTTGCTGTCAGCCTGTTTATCACAAGCAGGGTACGGTATACTTGTTTGTAATCGTGTTTTAGAATAGGACTAAGTATCCTTAATCTGTGCAGCCTGCTGATGGTTTTATCTAAGTAAATCAACTATCACAGTTACTAAAAATCAGCTACATGCAGTTTTGTCTTTTGAGATAACAAAATGGCCTGAATTAAAGTTGAAAAAAACCCCACAACACAACTTGATGGTATCAAATCATGAGGATGGAAAAAATATGCAAATGTAGTAACTGCTCTTCAGTGTTCTGTTGGTCTTGGTTCTGGGAGAGGAGTAAATTTATGTAAACTTTTTCTTCTTTATTGACACCCTACTTAAGGGAAAACTTTTGTTGTTAAGTTGTAATTAAGTGGGAGGATGGAAAAGCTAACAAGGAAAATACTTTGGGTCATTACAGAGTGCCGGAATAACAAATATGGGTAAAATGCCTTGTAGGTGGTTGTAGGGAAATCACATCTGCCCATTGTATCTAAAATATGTTAAAATATCTTGTGTTTTGTTCCTGTTGCATCTTTGTACTGAGAAACTAGTCCTTAAAAACTCAGTATCTCTGTTTTTCCTGCACTCAAAGAAAGAGGAAGGTTAATGGTTTCACTGTATGAAACAATGAACCTAGGGTAAAACATTTAATTTTGTCTTCAAGTCCATCTAAATGGTAAGCAACTGCTGTGGGATCTCTTCAGAGGCTTTACAGGTGCAGTTTTGTTTTGCAAGAAAGTTGAGCTCTTCCAGATCTTTTGCATTTTATATAACCAGTAGTTGGTAACATAGGCGTGTAGCGTTACCACAGCGGAGTGAAGTGACATGTACCTTGTGTGTGATTCCACATGGCATGGGTCATGATATTCTGCTCATTGCAGTTTTGCATTGAAGTTCACAGTCGCAGAAGATGAAGTAGATGCAGCGATGACAGCGGAGGCCTAGGGAGCAGGGGATGGTGATTTGTGAGGAAGTTGAGCAAGACTAGGATCACCCGTCTTGGTGCGGTGGGAAAATGGTGTCAGCTGAGGAGGTGCAGGTACAGAGGTGAAGGTGACCTGCTCCGGTTGGGACTGGCACCAAAAGAGACGGTTGCATCTTGTTTTATGCACGGCCTCTTCACCATCCGCGGGCTCAGGAAGAAGCGGTGTGCTCTGGCCAGGAGTTCCAGTGCACTGGCACACAGCACATCTTGCAATGCTCTCCTTGCAGAAGGAGGTTCTGACCCTCCGGAGGCTCTTAGGAATGAAAATAAATATCACACTGTCCAAAAAAAAAAAAGGATCAATGTAGTATGTTCTATGTTTCATCTTCAGTTACTTCTAGAGCTGGGTAGAGCTGTGAATATATTTTAAACAGGACATGTGTGTTAAATTTTATTGTTCTTATTAAAAGTGGTAAAAAGATGGCTAAATACCATGATGGGAATTCACTCTGTTAGTGGCCACAGTCTTGTGTAGTGAAATTAGGAGTTTGTAAATTCTGTAATACCTCCCAGATTTAACAAAGGAGGGAGGTCATTTTAGAAGTTTTTTGGCTCATCCTGTGCGGTCAGGTCAGGTAAACCTGTGTGTTCAGTTAAATTCAACTCCCAGGGAAGAGGACAGGGCCATTGTTGAAATTATTAAATCCTGCTGTGTGTGCGAGGCCACAAAAATGCCTTTTCAAAATAATCCCTTTTATTTCCTCCTGCCTCCTTGTTTCTCCCTGTGAGAAACTGTCTGTTGCACTTTATCCAAACCACACTCGAAGGAAACAATAGTTCTATTGAATTGTAAAGTAAGCACAAGGAACTCTGAAATTTTTAATCCAATAGCAAAGTGTGCCCTTTCCCTGTATAACACTTACTGTGCACCGAGTCAAAGTAAGAGGGTTTGTTTTGTACGCAGGTCTTCTCTAGAGATCTGCAAGAAACGTTATTTCATAAGTTTTATTTTAGAATTTTGGGCATAATTTGTAATAGCTGTTTTCCTGTAGGTTAGAATTTGCCATGAAATCAGAAGAGCACTGCCTTATTCATAGTCTGATTTTTCTGTACTTTGAAGTTACACCAGGTGATGCACTTTCTCGTTCTTGAATGAGCAGTACTGGATTGCTGTAGATTTAGCTTTTATAGTTTCTAATAAGGAATAAATCCCTATAAAAACAATTCTTAAAGAAAATAAATTAAAAAAAAAAAGTTATACCTAAGACTACCTGAATTTTTTAGGTATATTCTTTGTAAAGTAGTTCAGAAACTATTTTAATAATTCCTTTGATTGGGGATGATTGAGGTAGTAAGCAACTTTTTTTTTTTTTTTTTTTACAAGATGCAGATAGAAATGTTGAACACATCAGCTGTGAGTATTGCTACTAGAAAGTCATGCTTTTGGTTATTTATACTTTTATAAGCTGACATTTCTTAAGTACTTGAGTAGGAGTATCTTTGGAAACTTCAGTTATTTTAGGAAATTAAATCAGGCAGATAATGTGTTTAGTTTGTAGTAACAATTTAAATGGTTTAATTTTGAAACTTTGGCTCTTCCAAGCTTTGTAGCATGAGTTTGAACATGAGCAGGCGATCCATGTGCTGTTAAGGATATGCTTTTCCTCCCTCCATTAAGAGACAAGTGGCATCTCTCTGAAAAATGAGTTTTCATACACCCATTCAAACCTTGACAGTGAGTCAAATTAATTCTGTAGTCTGCACCATAGGAAGGAAGCTCATGGGAGCAGAGGGGCTTACAGGCACTAGAATACTCTTCTCTTTGGAACATGGTTTGAACCCCAGTCTTGTAAATCTTGCTGTTTCTGTGCTGTCACCCCATAGCTGGGACATTCCTGGCCAAAATTTGGGTTCACTTCTCAGTCCACATATGTGGCCACTGTTTTTTGTTACTGTATTTAGTTATTGTAAAGTTGTTATGCTCATCTAAAAGCAACTCAACAACCACACTTACCTTGAATTTTCTGAAGGCAATTCTTATAGTTTTAAAATTGTAATTCCTATATGTATGGTATATACAGGGGTAACTTACTAATTGTTTTCTCATGTGCAGTGTGCCTTTTGTAGAAATCAAATAGGCTACATGGGGGTTTTTGTTGTTTCTCCCCCTAGTTTTTCTTCTGATTTTGTCGGTGTTTGGTATGAAGCTTACAAAAGGTCCAAGCAGCCCTGTAGCTTTATCACAAAAAGTCTGCTTTTCTGTGGCTAGTTGGTGACAATTCCTTATTTCAAATTGTTGGTGAACTGTTAATGTAGCTATTTTGGTAAGACATTGCAGAAACGGTAGCTGCTGACCATTTGATCAGTTAGGTGCTTACAACTTAATTTCTCTGCGGAATGCTTTTGCTCCACTATTAGTGTAAATTTTGAAGACAGAAGGAATAATAGCTAGATTGGTCTGACATAAAGACTGTCTTCTACACAAGATAAATATGAACAAGTTAAATGCTTTAATTTTAAATGCATGGTAAAAAAAGCAGTTGTACTCTCTCTTGGTTTTGGGTGTCTTAAAAAGACTAGCTTGTGGTACTGTTTATATTGATAATAAGAAATTGTAAAATAGAGGTACCATCTTTCTTAAGAGAAAGTGAAGATACTTGCTTACAGTCAGAGTCAAGCCTCCCTCTTTGCTTTCAAGCGGAGGCCTTCCGACAGGCTGTGTGCCTTGCTACCTCTTCCTCCTTCTCTCGTCTGCAAAGTGGCAGTCTTACTTGCTCTTCCCTTTCTTGGGCTTCCTCAAATCACTGTGTTCTGCTCTGCCTGGAAGGACACTTCTCCCATTAAATATCTTCTCTGAAAGCTCTTCTGACAAACCCTCTATAGCCTACTCTGCAAAGGCTCCTTGGTGTTTTCTTTCCTCCATAGCAAAGGACTCCTCGCAGGTCTGTCCTGTTTGATCATGGGAGCCTCACTGAGGAGCTACTGACGGTGATTTCTGTCAATCCTGAACACCTGATGACTCAAAGAGCAGGCTTTCTTCAAGGTGATAGACTACTTCTGTAAGTCGCATCGTGTAAATGTTCTAAGCATGAGGGATGCCACCAGCCAATGCTCTGGGGCTCGCTCCTGTGCTGATATCTCACTGTGCCCTCCAAACCCTGGACACCCATCTTGTTCTCGAGACACTATCTCAAAGGTATTGCCTGTCTGTCTTGTTTAATTCTGTCCCACAGCAATTTTCTGCAAGTGTTAATTTCTCCAAACTGTTGTAGAATCTTGGTCAGTCAGACCCACAGTATGCCAGCCTTCTCATGAGCTGTCTTGAAGATATTTTCAGTAAGCTGTGCAACTGTATTTTTGTTGTACCAAAGAAAACAGTCTTTACCATTTGGAAACCTGAACTGCTCTTTCATGCTTAAAAAATTATAAAAGGAAAGAAAAACCACCACAGATTCAATAGCCACATCAAACTGTCTATAGAATACTCCCATAAATATTTTCTAGAAACTGTGATCATCACTGGAAATAGTAACTTGCAAGATTCAGTATATTGACAATACCTACAAATTAACAGAACTCCACTCAAAAAACTAGTAGCTTTCCAAAATGCACCAAGAATGCCGTATACAACGGTGCTGTCAGACACATACTGTATTTTTTTTTTTGAGCAGAGTATTACAATTGTTCTTAGTAACGTAAGGACGATGATTATAAAAGGTTCTTCTTGCATAATAGTAGGTGCAGTCCAGATATCATCTATGAATTTACTTTAACACAGAAAGAAAACGACACCAGTCATACCTAACCTAGAACTATACAGAACATCCTTAAGTGTTTATTGTGTACTCCGGAAGAAGATTCTATGTTGAAATAAATATTTGCAGAACTGACTCTTGGCAGGGTGGATACCAGGCCTTCAGCCAGTCCAAAATAAATTCCTTGTGGGCCAGGATTCACCAAATGGAAATGGACTTTACCTAACCAACAAATATAAAATTTGTCAGTGCATCTTTCTACCATAAAAGAACAACTGAAGAGCCCAATCCCCGTGCATGTGCATCATAGAATACAGTAGACTTTATTCGTCACTCCAAATGCCCTTGTGGAAATTCAGTGTTAAGCTAAAAAACTCATTGCGTATTAGAATAAAACTGCACAGGTAACTGGTAAAGGACAGACGTTCTCGGTTACTGGTAGAAGGGTACTTCTCACAAATCCAAAGCTTGCTTTCTGACCTGCCAGCCCTGGTCTTCAAATGAAACCACTAAAATACTTACAAGATTCTGGGAGGTAACATTCATAACCTTACTGAATAGTAAAAAACTAGGTCTTGTTGCTGTGTTACCATGTGCTGCCAAGCATCATCATTACCTCATTTTTCTGTCCTTCATCCCTGATTGGCTTGAATGATCTTAAGTCATCTGAGGTAAAATCTTTATGTATTTGTGTTTAAAATAGCCCTTCCCCCAACAGACTTGCAAGCAATTTTTTGGCTTTGTACTTTTCCACATACTGTTCTGGGTGAGAAGGATGCTCTGGAAAGGACCAGGAAAACTAGAAACTTTCACTCTCTTGGTGTTCTTCTTGCACGTAGAAATTTGGTTTATGACTCTTTCAAGTCACTTAGTCCTTGCTCTGAAGAGAGGTTTCTGATAGCTCTGCCTAGTTATTGCTTGTAAACGTCCTGGTTTATCAGTTGGTGACCAGTTCCTTGCCCCCAGATACATCTACTATGAAATGAAGTTGCAGATCTGCTGTCAAGAAGCAAGCCCGCATTAGCCTTAACAGAGAGCACGTTGATCTCAATAGTGATAAAGGCATCACTTTGCCTGTGCAGCCATCTGGATTTCTGTGCAAGTAGACAAGCAAAATGTTTGCCTGACATTTCCAAAAGGAGTGCTCAGCTGCTGCTGGAGCCAGTTTGCTTTGTCTTTGCTTCTGTTGCCACTTCGGTGTAGCCCTGGTTTTATAAAAGTTCCATTGATCTGCCTCACATTTTCTTTGTTTTCATCTCATAGCCTACGAAACAGATTTATTCTAAAAAAATAAAGCTTGCAAAATACACTTTTTTTTCTTTGACATAATTTTCGGGGTAGCAGAGTAAGCTATGTGAAACTATAAAGTTCACTCTGACCTTTTTTCTGTCAGCAACAACCTTCAGCGTCACTGAAGTGTCTTCATATCTGGTTGCTGAACACCTCGTACTCCTCCCTTTAGCCAGTTATCACAATGACAGCTCTTCTTTGAATGGGGAGATAGAATGAGTGTTTGCTGATTCCTCTTTCTTCAATTAGTCAACAGTTTAAAACAAAAAGAAAGAGCAACAGCCTGGCATCTGTGCTATTTTCTAGTTGTTCTGCTGGTATAATCAAAGTAAGAGTTTAAATTAGGGAACCTTATTTTGCATGTGATTTGTGATTAAATTAATATAGACAGGTATATTGCTTAAGGGGAAAATTAAAAGTCACATCTGGATTATATAAGCTTCTTCAGGACTGCGTTGTTCCAATATATTATTGAAACTTTGTCTAATGTTTAGTAGTCTTCCGTTTGCTGTATGTACTAGCATTTGCTTTTAGTTCAGTTAAGGCTGTTGGAAGTAATTACAGTGAAACCTGTGCTAGTTTGAATGACGAAGAGCTGAAGGTAAATCCAAGCCAGGAAGGCTGTACGGCTAGACGAGAGACATATGGGATTTTTAGCCATACAGTTCTCTTCCTTCAGGGAATATTTATATATGCAGTTGTCTAGTTCCATCCATAACTGAGAAATTGTCTGGACTAGTGGAGACTGAGCTGCTGTGCAGCATTGTGCTTAGAAGCAATGCTTTTGACCATCTCCAGCTGCTTTATAGACCAGCTTTTCCTGACAGGAGATGACCTGGCTTTTGTTGGGTTTTTCCCGCAGCTTCACAGCTTGAATGCGCCAATGCAGCCAGCCTGTTAATAAGGTCACTCGTTCTTAGGAAGTTTTAGCTGGTAAATAATATGCTTACGAGATGTGTCTATGGCATGGATCACGTAAGTTTGCAGCAGGAAGCTTTTCCCTTTCTACTCTGGCTTCTTATAGTTTCTATAGCTTCAAGTTAAATATCTGAATCCTTTATCTTCAACATGCTTGCTGGCCTGAGTGTAATGCAACAGAAAGATGGCAAACAAATCTTGAACAAGAGCCGCAAGCAGCAGGTTGGACCCAATGGCAAGGATAGAGCTTGTTTGGGCAGCGTGTGGAGCTCTCCCAGGACTGCTCTGGGGCACTGCAGTGAAGGTGCACTTTTGTACCTTGAATTCTTCATCATAAATGCACAGCTGTATTTACACTTCAAATACAAACTGAAACAAAGCTTTCCACGTGTGTGCGGAGGTGGTAAGAGGCATCGAACCATCTGTGACAGATGTTAGAAATATTGCTTACAGCAATGAGCTGCTCAGAGGCTCTCTGCTGTCTTCATCATAGAAGCAATACGAGAAGCTCAGTAGAATGGTACTAAAACTCAGGCAACTTCAGGATTTTTAGTACAGTGTCTTTTTGCCTTTAAAGGCATTAGCTGCTAGTAGTTTTGTAGCAATCCTATGAATGGTTACTTTTAGTGTGGGGTTGGCTGTTGGAAAATTATGCTATATAAATGGTATTGTTTGTTGTGGTTCAGTGGTTTTCATATCAAGTTTGATCAGTTTTCAATTAAGAGGGTTTTTTCCTGGTTCTCAGCCTTCCAAGCTTGGCTTGCCTTTTCAGAATCAAGCTGTGTTTTTGGCTCAAGAAATTTCTTTGCAGATTAAAGTTCAGAAGGCTAAGTCTTGGTCCAGTGTGATTTTTCATACTCTGTTATACAGCTTCAAACAGTTACACAGGTTGTTCCATCGGTGATCGTGCAACTGGAATTCAAGCGCTCTGCTCATCAGCAAACATACTTCTATTCAAACTTACGCTATTTTTCTTTCAGACCAACAATGGTAAAGGGTAAAACAAAACAAATGTACATAAATTTTGCCAGTCAAGAGTAAATCAAATGGGTTTTTTTGTTTGTTTGAGTTTTTTTTCCAAATAAAATTGCATGTTTTAGACAGTTCTCAGATCAGATCTTTACTTCAGTCCATTGCTATCTCATAAAATAGACAGTTGGAAACTTTATTATGGTAGCAAGCATGAATAATAACCAAACCAAACAGGAGTGCAGGATTGTGTGAGATACGGGAGACTTGCTAACTGTGAATGCTTTCTAAGGATGACATCTGTGAAGAGTTAACTTCATCGGGTGGTGGTGGGGAGGATTAGACAAGAGAAGCAATTCGAGGACTGTGGTTGTATACAGAGGCTTTCAAGATCTTAAAATATGCCTTGCCTAAGTTAATTTATGCAGTGACTTAAAACGTCCTGTTCAGATCTGGGCTTAAAAGAGTACTGATTATTTAATGCTGACACTTGCACACTTAATAGAAATTTCAAGTGAAAAATTATTTCATATGTACTATTAATGCTCTTGCAAATTCAGAATAATTTTCTTTTCCTTTTTCTTGTTGATTTGCAGCTGCTGTTGGCTTTCTGACAGTTTCCAGTGTCATTACCATGTCAGCCCCTTTCTTTCTGGGTAAAGTTATTGACGTTATTTATACAAATCCCAGTGAAGATTTCACTGACAGCCTGACCAGCCTATGTGCCTTGCTGAGTGGAATCTTTTTATGTGGTGCTGCTGCTAATGCTACTCGTGTCTACCTCATGCAGACTGCAGGTAAAAATGGAAGCAAGAAGTGTTACTGAGAGTCATCTTTTTCCACAGAGTCAGGCTATCTAATGATCTGAAATAAATTCTTGGCACTGGCTGAGAGATCCTCTTGGAATCAGTAGCTTTTTTTACCAGATCAAAGGTAAACTAATAGCACAAAGATAAGCATGCTGGAATAATTTTTCATTTTTATTTACTGTTACGTGACATCTTAAAGTTCGCTCTTTTCTGGTACATTAAAACTCTGTGATGTGACTTGTTCAGTGCTGCATAATTCTGTGATTTTTATCTTGTTGGTGTCTGTAGTCTTGTGTGCCATGCTTGACTGACTTCTGTTTCTGACAGGACAAAGAATTGTGAAACGTTTGAGAACAACCATGTTCTCCTCTATTCTGAAGCAAGAAACCGCTTTCTTTGACAAGACCAGAACAGGAGAGCTGATAAACCGCTTATCTTCAGATACAGCCCTCTTGGGCCGTTCAGTGACTGAAAACCTTTCAGATGGGCTCAGGGCAGGAGCACAGGCATCCGTGGGGGTTGGAATGATGGTACGGTGGTCTCCTCCCTGCTTGTCATTTCCTGTAGTTTCAAGTTTGTTTCAGTTCTGTTAGGTAATGTGCGAATGTGGTTCAGTCCAGAAACTGTTGTGTGTTCTTGGGTGCAAGTGTATTGCACTGGTTATCCACATACTGCATTGCAATAGATGATGTGCCTGTAGCCACTTGATGTTTACTCAAGAGCCAAAATATGGAGAATGTGGGTTTGAAATGAACTGCTGTTGCTGCCCGAATTTATCAAGCAAAGTATAGTAGGCAAATAGCTTAACTCTATTCTTACTGAAGATATTAAAAACAGTGATAACGTTCCCATGGTTGGAGGTAAAATAGGGTGTGAGGGCCCTGATGTAAAAGTCATTGAAGTTGGTTGATTCTGGTTAAGGCCTAGGTGAGCAAAGGCAGCACTGAATATCAAATTACTGCTGAGGATTTTTACAACAAGTGTTAGTCTTTCTGCTTTAGTCTGTCAGTAAAGAATATATTTAGGTGGGAAGCGTGTTAATGAAGGCTTCAGTGCAGTGCATCAGTTACTATTCCGTGGTGGTCAGTTGGTTTATATAAAAATCTGACTTCCCTTGATGTTTTTTCTGGCATTAATTTTTTTATGCTTATCTGAGAAAAGATACCTTGGCGGCAATTACCTTAAATGAAAGTGTGGTAATTTCTGCCATCTACCTGGAGTTAAAAACAGGTAGCAAAAAGTGTCCTCATAAAAATAAGCTTCCAAGATCGATGTTATTAGAAACTGTTAAGAGTCTCCACTATGAAGATTTAAAGCTTTAACACTTTGTCACTGCTAAGAATTATGGCTTTCTGTATTTATCTAAGCAAATGGAGTCTAAGGTTTTATCTTACCATAGATTAACTGGAATAACTTTATATAAGGCATTCTGCTCAAAAATGCTGCCATGATTCAGTGTGAAAAGGTGGACTATAAAAGCTTGCCCTATTTAGGAGCTTTGATGATTGTTAGGAGTCAGAAGGTTTTGCAACAGTAAATTAAATCCCTTATTCCAGGTTATGAGCATTTGTGGGTGCTAGGGAACACTGGTGACTCCATCTGTTCCTCGGTTACCCAGAAGTAGTGTACGATATTTCTCTACTCAAACCTGTTGTATTAGACTATTTAAAAGTTGTGAAAGCGCTTTAGAAACTATATAATAGCTTATGTCTTTCAGCATCCCCAAGAGATTTCCTGGTAGGCCTGTTTACTGGCAGGTTAAGATACTTGGCTAAGACCACACAGCGAACCAGTGAGAAAGCTAGAAATGAAATCCAGACCCTCCGCTTACAATCCTTTGTTCTAACTGTGGGATACATTCCCCACATGCTGTGGAGGAATGGATATTTTGCCTGGAAGAAATAAAACATGATAAATTAAAGCATGGCCGCACTAAATTACAATCCTACTAGTTTTAGAAAACTCTAGCGAGGGAAGTTGCACTTCAGTACTCCAGTGGGTTATTTTTAATCTGAACGCTAACCTCTGACACATACCTTTTTCTTCTAGTTTTTTGTGTCACCTAGCCTTGCTGCATTTGTTCTGAGTGTTGTGCCACCCTTGGCTGTCCTGGCTGTGATTTATGGAAGATACTTGCGAAAACTTACTAAAATGACCCAAGATTCTCTTGCAGAAGCAACACAGGTAATCTTTCAACAGCTGCTTTCTAGTTAACTTCAAAGTTGCTCTAGTATATTTAGGTTAATATCTCTGAGCACAGATCTTCTGAAGATAATTGTACTGTTCATTGCCCTAAGCCATGCTGAGCCTGTAGTTTTGCACCTGAGCAGTATAAAAGGTAAACTTCAGTAACACTTACTTACAGATCTCAAAAACAACCATGCTTTGTAAAGAGCTGTCCATAACACTACAACGTGGAGGTACCAGGCCTTGAGAATTTGGAAATGTAGGAGGGGGTAAGGAGGTTAGGCTTTAGCTGTGTGAGAGCATAAAAACATCAGCCTATGAAGTACTGTGTAATTTGGTACCTAGGTTTGAAAAACACTTTTCTTGAACTATGGTTATGAATGTGAAGCCATCAGAAACATCCTAGATGGATCCGTCTTTTAAGAAAACTTTGCTAGAAAGTCCTTCTCTGGAATGAGTCCTTGACGTTTGACCTTATTGTCAGCTCTTTAATGTTTATCATGCTTGACATTTTTTTAAACTTCACTGGGCATCTCGGCACATACCCAGATATTTGGGAGGAAAGTAGAGGAAGCTGTTGTTTCTAAAGAGGCTGTTGTAGAGGGACCTTCATTGTGTTTGCTGACTGCACTGAAATATTGCAAAGCGCTATCAGAGAAATAGTAGTGATAGTGACCTTTTTCTCACAGGCTGAGGGTGGGGAAACATCATGAAAATGCATAGAAATATAATTAGGAAAGACCTAGTTAAAATAACCACAGTTGTCAGCTGTTTTAAACTTGGGATGTCCTGCATACGACTTCTGCAAATTGACTATGCAGAAGGAAGATCAGCCCTCTTCTGTTTATCTTCCTCATCCTGTATTGAAGGGAAGGTCATGCCTTTGTAAACCAGGTGTGGGACTTCACATGAACAAGCAATTTTAGTGTTCCATTCAAATTTTCAGGTTAAATGGGGGATGGAAGAAGGAGAATTACATTTTTATATCATATTTTTACTCACAAAAGGGGGGCTTGTTTTTTGTAACACCATCACAGTGTCTATTAACAACTTAGTCTAATTGGTTACAATTGAGGTAATTTTAGAATTAATACTTTGCTGTGTAGAAGATAAAATAAAATACTGAGTTGAAATGGGACATTAGTAGTTGAGCTAAATTAATTCCCAGTGTTGCTTTGATCAAATGAGTAGAATTGTTTCAGGAAATAAGTGCAGGCTTTTTTTGATTTAGTGTAGAATAGAATATTCTTTATTTTTCCCCTTACCACGTTGTTATTGCAAGTTACTGTGAATAGTAATTTTCTTATGTCTGTTGTTCACATCAAATTAAGGTGTTTTTTTTTTAACCCTACTTTTATATTTTTCTTTCCCTGCTAACACTGAAGTCAAGGCAATCTTGAAGTTCTTTTTAAACTGCCTGGGCATGCAGTTTACTTTTAACTTAATAGAATTTAAAAAAAAAAAAAAAGAGTGTGGGGTGCGGGGAGGAGGGCATGAGAAATTTTCCAGTGGTATCCAAAGGAATGTATTTGGAGATTAGTGTAGTGATATCGGTTTAACTTTCAAATGTTCTGTAATATGAACGTCCCAAATCATGTGTCTGTGTGTATTTGTTTTGTTCTTTGCTTTAATGTAGTTAGCTGAAGAGCGTATTGGAAACATAAGAACAGTTCGAGCTTTTGGGCAAGAAGTGGCTGAAATGGAGAAGTATACAAATAAAGTTGATTATGTGCTACAGCTGGCCAAAAAAGAGGCACTAGCTCGGGCAGGCTTCTTTGGAGCAGTAAGTGTATTTTGATGAAAGTAAACCAACCATGTTATGCCAAGCGTCAATTATTTTAAAATTCATGAGGATACTTCTAAATCTGCAAATAAATTATTTGAGTGTAAATTGAACCTACATGGAACTGTCGGAAGACTGGACTTAAATCAGTCTAAATTGCTGTGAAACTGCACCTCAAGATACAGTGGTATGATAAAGCCAGTTTAAGTCTCTCTTTCTGCCCCATACCTTGGTACTATTTATCTGAGCCCACACCTCCTATTCAGGGAACTAAACCAGTGGAAACCTTCCCCCACCCTTAGCGTTTTACAGGTTTGGCTTCCTGATGAGATGAGCATCAATGCAAAGGAAGCTGGAGAGTGCGCGGGTGGGGGAGGGAGAGTGGATTGCATTTTTCCATAACGGCTTGCAGTGAGTTTGCTTAATAGTATTCTAAAACTGCAATGTAACCGCAGACTATCAACTCTTCTCCTTTAATGATGGTTGAGAATAACGTTTGGTGTTCCTTTCCATCTTGGGGAATGAGGTGTAAAAAAAAAAAAAGAATTGCTTGCTTTTTGAACACTTGTTGGATAGCGCAGTGCAGTGGCACTGGATGTCTGGGTGGGTGTTGGCTCGGTTTGCTTTAGAATTGGTTTTGTTCAAATTTAACTCAGTCCTCTAACAATCTTGATACCTATAGTATGGGAATTCTTTTATTAGAAGGAAAATTCTGAAACAACATTTTAGAGGGTTAAGTTTAAGATGTATGTGACAAAATCTGCCTTTTCCTCTATATCTTTTTCCTTAGACTGGCCTTTCTGGAAACTTAATTGTCCTCTCAGTCTTATACAAAGGAGGATTACTAATGGGCAATGCCTACATGACAGTTGGTGAACTCTCATCTTTCCTAATGTATGCTTTCTGGGTTGGAATAAGCATTGGAGGTACGGAATGAGAAATTAGATTTTCTTCACTTCAAAGCATTACAGTTGGTATGGGGGCAGGAGGGAAGAAGCTCTAAAAAGATCTGGCTTTCTTAAAAGGTCTCTTCCAAATGATCTTCCCAAGAAATCATACATAATTTTTTTCTGAAGAGTTAATGAAAATAAGAATTTATAACTTAATATAAGCCTTCCGTTTTCCCAAAGGAATACAGAGGTTGTTTTTCAATATGTGTATGTGACAGATACATATTACTTTAATTTTCTTTGGGTCTAAATTAAGATACTTGGTATTTTGTGTAAAGAAGTAATACAGGTATTATATTTTTTACAAAATATGTGGTCTGTGTTAAGCATACTCTATTTAGAAACGCATGTAGAATTTAGCTTTAATTCAGTATAGAGTGTCTTGAGCTGGAAGAGCAAACAAAGTGCCAGCAGAACACTACACTCTGGTGCTAACCTTTTGTTTTTCCTTACTGATTGACTCCTCCTTGAAGCTCAGACTCTGTAATCTACTGGCCCAGAAACAAACTGTTCATCTTTTTGACAGAGCAGTCTTCACTACTGCATACAGGCAAAAATGAAGATAAGGTACTTTGAAGTTTGACAACTGATTGGAAGGGTTCTTCTTTAAAATGAGTCTGTTCCTTCTGATAGACCAGCAGGGCAATGCAGCTCGTCTATGCTCTTCTTTTCTAAGACTAAGCCTGATATCGTGGGAAGCACAAAGATGTGCCTGAAGGCAAAATTCACAAAACCTGCTTTCTTGGATATGAAAATTCCAGTGGCACCCATTCCAACTACCAAAACCTGTTCTTCTCTGCTGAAATCATTCAAATTTGGTTAACAGACATACTTGGCACTTTCAAAACATGGGACAAATTAATGCTAAATAAATTAAAAATAGGGTTAGAAACACTGATGAAATGTCATTAAATTAACTTATATTTGTGATAAAAACATATTTTTAAATTCTACTTAAGATTATTGAAGAAGATAGTTCCGCACAGAGCTCATTCTCATGGGAACTCTGAAGTAAAGGTGTCTTGCCACAAGAAGCCTGCCTTCCTTGACACCTGCAAAGCATATCCATCTTCGAAGTGCTAAGTCTGCTCGGTATATGTCATCATCAATACATATAGGAGTTCACGCAATGAACTGTGAAGTTCACTGCATAATTTGGGATTTTGCCTCTTTTTGTTGTAACAGTTTGCTGTATTTTCTACCAAATACTGAAGACAGGTTATGAAAACTAAAAACATTTTCTAACTAGTATTTGCTGTCCGTATTATATAATGTTTTTTTATGAGTGGTTGTGAATTTGCAAACCTCAGTGTCTCAGTTTCAAGGCACTCTGTGAGGCTTATGCCTTCTCCCCTGTGCCCTGCTCTGGGATGTAGATGCTTTGGCTGTTTTTTCCAAGCAGACAGCTTCTCACCATGCTAGTGCCTTGTGTTGCAAACTTTCAGATAGTCTTCAGATATAAATAAGAATGGTTGATAAGGGTTATTGGTAGCTCTGAAGTGAGATAGGATTTAAATCAACATGTCTGATAGCGTGTTGGAATAAAAGATCCCCTCCACGTCTGATGCCTCAGTGCTGGTGATGAAAAGTATAATGCAAATTTAACGTCTCCTATGTGTTCCATTCCATATGGATGCATAATACTGGTGTGCTTTTTGTTTAGGTCTAAGTTCCTTTTATTCCGAGCTAATGAAAGGACTAGGTGCCGGTGGACGTCTGTGGGAACTTATTGAAAGGAAGCCCCAACTTCCATTTAATGGTGGGTCCTTGGTTTGTTATTGTTCACAGGTTGATTTTTCTCTTATTGGTCACCAGTACTTCAGAAAGAGGTGTGTGATACTTAAAGGTAGTACTAACTTACATTCTTTTGAAAGAAACTAGATACAGTGCTAATTCTCCTGACTTTTCCTAACTATGAAACAGATGATGATTTCCTTTAATCAGAAGTTTTAGAAGCTGAAAATTTGGTGGCCTTGTTTTTCTTTAATTAATTCAGAATTTCTAATAATATTTAAAGACAGTAAATAAAAATATATTGCCAGCAGCACCTTATTTACAGCTTTATTGTTCAGGAGCTAGACAACGCCCTCCAGTGTTGAGTATATTTTGTATAAACAGCATTTGCCTGTCTCCATCAAAGTAGTTCAGCAAGCTGCTTGTAGAAGATACTTTCTGTGTGAATTGCTGTTTTATTTAATCAGCTGCATCCCACTAAGCAAAAGTCATACATGAGTTTTCACCAGCTCTGTATGTTGTTAAGAAATGCAATATAGCAGAGTCCAGGTGAGCTGTCAACACTGTAGCTTTCCTCTTAAGTTTTGTACGGTCCTCTAATTTAGAAACTTTTTAAAGGCTGCTGTAAGAGGAAGAGTCAGAAAAGAACATCCAACAGACCTAACATTTTTTGGGTGAGCTCTGACTGTAGGGAATAAAGTTTCATCTTTTGAGTTGGTTGATACAGAGAGGTTCTTTTGAAAAGCTGTTCTTCAAATTTCTGTTCTGCTTCTGTCTCTGTGCACTGGAATTCCTCGAGTTCTTAATCTAATGGACACCAAATCACGGTCTGGCCTCTGTCTCATTTCTCTTCACAGCTGCAGTCTGTAGGATGCTTTTCAGTGTGCACAGACTTTACACAGCCAGTGAAAAGTAACAGTATTGTCTCCAAGGAATGGAGGCAGACTTAGAATAGCAGCCATTTGTCCAAAAGGTAACCACCAACTCGCTAATGAAGGGATAGCTACACACTCTTGTCTTTTGCAAGGAAGCTGGCTTAAACTTCCTGCCATGACTGACTCTCCAGTGCCACACTGCAGTTTGCTGTGCCCTTCATAGACCTAGTGCAACTGTTGATTTTGTCATCATTTGGATGTGATTTTTTTTTTTTTTTTAAATCTGGATTATTTCAGTGGTCTTCATCTTTACGGTGGCCCCAGCACAGAGTAAGCAGTAGTATTGGGGCAGAAGTTGTCTTTCACACTGAATGTATCGAATTGTTCAATTACACCAATAGTGACATCCCGAAAACAATCTTTATTTTATAAACCGAACATAAATCGGACAAAGTTTCAGACACCTGTGTAGCATAGGCTTACAGAGTTTCTTCTAAGTTTCCTTTCAGTATAAACTAAATATGTAGGAAAAGATATAAACCTTTGTCTCAAAAAACAATTATAGTTGATTTCTGGCTCATCAGAGAATAAAAACAAGATACTATTTCTCTACTGTCCAAACCAACCTGAAACATCTCTCTTGGTTATTTAGGTTTTATTTTTGTGGAACTCCAGCTGTTGTTGGTGACAACAGATATCTCAGGAACAAATTATAATGTCTTTTTTTCCTGTATCTAGAATCCAAGCAAGAAACAAGCATAACCCTATATATAGCTTTTAGATATTTTTACAGTAATATATAGAGGAAGGACTTGCGGTACCAGGCTTCCTGTATTGCAGTAGATTTCAGTGTTTCAGGCCATGGAATAGACTGTGCAATAACTGGAACTGAGCATAAAGATAAGCGATTACTCGTTACTTTGATAATAGTAACGATTATGCCACTAGCACAGGATTTAGCAAATACATTTATTTTCCCACAGGGAGGTTTACAGACCATTGTGCTTTTACCTAACAAGTTACAATGTGTATGTCCATGGATGAAAGTCAAGGAAGGAGTCTGAAATTGTATGCTCTTGCCTTTGCCATTTCTATGCTACTAGCATTAAACTGAGAGCCTGAGAAGAGGAGGGAATCTGCAAAATAGAAAAGCAAAATAAATTATTTGCTCTAGGAACAGCAGGACTAGTGAAATCTTGATTGCTACTGATGGGTGTCTGTTCCTATCCGCAGTTCCCTGTTTAACCAAACATGGGCATGTGCTACCATGTGCTGTGGCTAGCTGGGGGTTACTCATGTGCTGCGTCTGCAAAGAATTAAGGGTTTTGAATCACGTCTTTAGCACGAACAAACACTACTTGGGTGTTGCTCTGGTGCTGCCAGTTTTCATAAAACTGGTAGGAACTTCTTCAGTGAGACTGTCCTTCGGGAATGCAGCACCACTGTCCACCTAGTTTGCGTTGTATGGGTACGTTTAGCTGGGATTTAACAGGGCTTGAAGAAATTTGTGTTCCTTTGTTTTACCTATTTATAAGCTTTTTCTAGTACTGGTAGTCTTTTAAGATAATTGTTTAAATCAAATGCTGCGCTCCAGAAAGGAGTTGGTTTTATTTAACTTTGGCAATCAATCATTCATTCATGATTGTTTGTTACTCTATTTCACAAACAGATTTTACTTTCAGTGAGCTGTTGCCTAAGAGTTGTGCCTCTGATTGGTCTTTGAATACACTGTTGTCCTGAATTTATTAAATATACTTTCCACTTAAAAAATCTAAAAAATGGCCATTAATGCAACAAACCTAGCGGCAGCTTTATTCCGGTGACAGCCTCTGCTTAAAAGCTACCTGGTTAACAGGTAGTGGAGAGGGAACTGCTCTTGTTCAAAGAGGAGGGTGTTTCAGGTGACTTTTGTGGCTCAGTGAAAGGGCAGTAAGTGATTTGCAATGTTTATCTTTTTGCATCTCTTCTATGGCAAAGGGACTTTGGCCTTCAACAGTGCTATTTTATTTCATTGCTCCTAATTGACAAAACTTAAATTGTTTATGATATGTTTAAAAATTCAGATAATGCTACTAGAAGTGAACATTGTTAGTTGCTAGGTATTAGCAAGATGCAAATTCTCCCTCTTGCTATAGGTAGCCTACAGGCTCACTGCTGGTGAGCAACCTGAAATTGCATTCAGGAACGAGTGGTGTACCACACTGATTCAGTCATGGCTGAAATATAACCCCTGTGGTCCTGACTTGTAGCTTGCAGTTATCCCTAGATTTAACACGGAGATAGATATTTCTACTGGGTGTCTGTAAAACAAGTTCTAGGAGGGCTGAACTGATTTTTGTTTCTGTTCATGTTTCTGTATTTTATTCTTTGTCATACAGAGGGAATCACATTAGGCAAAGACACATTCAGAGGTGCTTTGGAATTCAAGGATGTTGAGTTTGCATATCCAACACGTCCAGAAACATCCATTTTCAAAGATTTTAGCCTTTCCATTCCAGCTGGCTCTGTTATGGCTCTGGTTGGCCCAAGTGGTACAGGGAAATCAACTATTGTATCCCTTCTGCTGCGGCTGTATGATCCTATCTCAGGTATGTTTTGTGTGTTGCACTCATTCGTGACAATTGATGCTTTGCATCTCAGATACAGCTTACAAACAGTCAGGGTTCCTGTGCTTGAGGTCCTGATGTAGCTGTTCCACTGATGCACCGTGCTTCCCTCTGGCGTGTATGGTTACCTTGCGGTGGTGCCTGCATAGCTTTGCATTTCTGATCCACCAGTATGCGATTCCCCAGGGGTCGTTGTTCTGAACTGTTCTTTCTTTTCAGTACTTGTCAGTACACACTTGACTTTACCATTTCTTAATTTAAGGTACTATCACTGTTGATGGCTTTGATATCCGTCAGTTAAATCCACTGTGGTTCAGGACAAAGGTTGGAACAGTGAGTCAGGTAAGGAAGAAAATACATTTCTAAGTGAATGAAATAATTTAATGTGATCAACTAGCTGTGCCTCACTTTTCTGCTTTTTAAAAAAACCACACAGTCTTGCTTCTCAGTGAAATCCCTTCATCTCACCATAACTGCTGTTGTGCAGGCTTTGTTCTAAAAATAAGTATTCAGAGCTATTCCCACTATTCTGTAGTCTATTTTTACATAATCAAAGATTCAAAGTGTTAGCTTAGAAGAAAAGTGTGTGTGTGGAGACTGGAAAGTACATTGTTGCAAATTGTGTAGGTATGACCATCTTGATGTTTGCTATGATTTGGTGAAGAAAGTAACACAAAGCTTAACATTTAATCACGTTTTGTATTAATGGAAGTTACACAATCGTATTTTACACAACCATTTGAAAACTGACCTTCTGTGCTATGCGTTGTTTCCAGGCAAACACAATTCCATTAGGAAAGCATGAAAATACAGTACTGTTGGCACTTATTCTTGTAATGCCCCCTCCCTAGCGACCCCCATACTCTGGAAGTACAGAGAGATGTTCAATGGTCTCTTAAAAATAAACTACTTGACCAATTAAAATATGTATATTCCTTCCCTCATCTCCCCAGGTGCTTCACAGTGCAATTAACTGTTAGGTTGATGTTCTGGTTAAGAGCATAAGGATAACTGGGTATATGTTGCATTTCAAAACATCTACTTTATGTAATAATGCCACCAAAAGCTTTTGTGCAAAAATGATTTTCCTGTGGGCACATTAGCATTTTTCTTTTTAAATGTATGTATTCCACTTGAGTTACCAGTAGGAGATTCATACTGGTATTCATACTATAGCATGTCTCTATTTTATAAACCGAGCAGACTTCCCTTGTTTCAGACATTTTCCCATTTTACATCACTTGTCCTATCTGCCAGTCCTCTTCTCTATTTTGAGCTTTAATATAAATTAAATGCACAAAATGCCATGAAATCTGTGTAGAGGTTAAGAATCATCATCGTTGCAAATGATGATATGTAGTAAAGTATAAAGAAGGTTTTCTGATGTTTGTATGAATAGCTCTTTCTGAACTCTTCCTCAAATATTAGGAATTGAGGGTTACTTTGTTTTGTCAGTTAAAAAAGCAACTTATTTTTTAATTGGTTTTCAGTGCCCATTTTGGTGTTAGGAGAGGTTTTGTTTGTTTTTAATTCGTGTTAGGAGAGGTTTTGTTTGTTTTTAATTCAATTAACTCTAGCTTACATATTCTTTTGTTTGATGGATATAATAGAAGTTAATGCTGGGTTTATGTTTATTAATTTTGGAATATATTAATTTATTAATGCTGGAATTTATGTTATTTGAGATACAGACAATACACACATATACTTACATATCTACCATATTAGTTATGTTTTTTAATTTATCAGGAACCAATTCTGTTCTCCTGTTCTATTGCTGAAAACATTGCTTATGGTGCAGAGGATCCTTCTACTGTGACCGCAGAGGAGATTCAGAAAGTTGCTGAAATAGCTAACGCTGCTAGTTTTATCAGAGATTTTCCAAAAGGGTTTGACACTGTAGTTGGAGAAAAAGGCATTTTGCTTTCAGGTACATCTTTATATTGCTTATTTTAAAAATCTCAATGCTGTAGAGCGAAGTAAAAATTCTGTTATTTTTTGTTACCAGTTTTTTCTCCAAGTCATAGCCTGCCATAAGTATTAAAAAAATCCCTCCATCTTCATTCCCTGGCTAAAGTACATGTGCCTAATTCTGCTCAGCCCAGGCATTCAGTTAAAACTACTTCACATCTGTTTTCCTATTTCAATTTACTGAGCTTTTTCCCCCCAGGTGGACAGAAGCAACGAATTGCAATTGCTCGAGCTCTGCTCAAGGTAAGGCAGCACCCAAATAGCTATTTAACTACTTTGTGGGGAGGCGGGAAGGGTTAAAAAGGAGAAGGTCTTTCAATGAAAGAGGTGGAAAAATATTTTTAAAAAGAAAATTAATATCTTTCATGTTAATTAGGAAGTTTGAAAGGGCTGAGTGGTTTAACTAAAGACAAGTTACTTATGTAAGTGCTTCTTCCTACCTTTCAGTCATGTTTTTCGATAGTTCTTGCCAAAACTGATGGTAAATCATTGTATAATGGCTCACTTTCATAAGACCAGGTCAAGGATGAAGGAAGGCTTTAAGAATGTGGTGCTAGTAAACTCTCATATGACACTTCTGTCTCCATGTTCAGATCTCTGTCATTCATGTTTAGGTTTTTTTCTGGGTTGCAGCTTACTAGCACCATAGATGCCATGTCTTGGCTTTGAGGGGAGCTGGTCTGGATTTGGGACAAGATACTATTTCAGGCACAATGTTGTGTCATTTTTTTTTTTTTTCCCAAGGGCTGGCATGGGTCTAGCTTTAGGGCAGGCTCTGTGCTGCACAAATTTGAGGAGGCTTCTGAGGATCAGAAGGACAGGGAGTTTGGTTCAGGGACAGCCATGGGTCTCGCAGGGAGGCAGTTCAGGGCTGATGCTCAGCTGGAAGTTTTGAGCCTTGCTGAACCCAGCTTACATTCATGTTAAGCCGCACAGGTCTGTATAGCATCCTAGCATGCCCAGTTCTGCTAGATTACTGGGAGTTTTTCATTATACCAGTTCTCTTTTACCACGAACACTGAAAAGCTGGTTGTACTTCATGTCAAGTACCGTTCATGGGAGTAGAGACTTTGTTGGGGCGGGGGGGGGGGGGGGCAAAATTTGAAGATAGAAGAGTGTTGTTTCTGTTCTGTCCTCTTAGCACTTAAGACTTCTTAAAAGTAATGCTTTGAATGACGCTAAGTTCTTTTGATGAAGTAAGTACACCTACTTCGAGTTTTACGCTGTATGAATCATGTTCTCTATTGATATAAATATTCAGATCTTGTCTAATTGTTATCATAACCAATTTTACTTTCTTCTGCAGAATCCTAAAATTCTTCTGCTAGATGAAGCAACAAGGTAAGAAAGAAAATAAATAGAAACTTAGAAATTATCTATCTGTAAAACTCAGCTATGAGCGGTTTTCATTCTTTCTCTGCATGGCCTGCATGCAGAAATTATCTAGCCCCTTATTGTTCTTCACCCACAGTTGGTTAGGAGACCTGTGATGATAACTGTTTATGCAAAGTGGACAGGATAGCTGGTACACTGTATTGTAACTTTTCATGGAGTGAAATTTGTAATATGTAACTTGATTTTGAAACATCTACTTAAAGCTTTTTTTTCTATTCTTAGTTTAAATGAAGATCTTAGTCTTAAAGAGAGATGATTATACTGCAGTATAAATTAATTTTTTCACTGAATTAATTTAGTGTTATTTCTCCATGCATATTTTTGCCTATGAGTGTATGTAATGCCTGTAACTCGGATGTGTGCACTAAGCATATTCACGAAACTTTCCTGCAGTGCCATTGGTTCCTCTTCACCAACAATAGCAAGGGTTTGCAGTTTTAGCAAAATAAGCCTAATGCATACAAAACTAACTTGTCTTAAAATAACAAATATCCTCCTCTCTCTCCTCCCTGCTTTCCCTTTCTTACTAGTGCTTTGGATGCTGAAAATGAGTATCTAGTGCAAGAAGCTCTGGACCGGCTGATGGAAGGAAGGACAGTCCTAATTATTGCTCATCGTCTCTCTACTATTCAGAATGCTGATTTTGTTGCAGTCCTTGGCCAGGGTAGAATTCTTGAATGTGGAAAACATGAGGAACTACTTGCAAATCCAAATGGACTTTTCAGGAAACTAATGCAGAAACAAGCTTTTCTTCAGAATAGTGATACTTTTGCATTAGATTTACAATCCAGAGAAAAGGATGTATTAAAAGAAAATGTATGAGAGAGTGTATCAATAATGGAAGTTTACAAACTACAAAGAATATAACTTATGTTTCTGTTATGTAAAGTAAATGTTATATTTTTCCAAAATGTACAAAATATTCTTTTGAAACTTAAATGTGTTTAAACTTTTTATTGAAAGCTTTTTAATAATTATTGCAACTTTTTAAAATGTCTATCGCAGTGAGGTAATTTCAGCGTATAGATTTTTCTGCTTTGTGTTATGGTAATTGAGACCATTTAGAATCTTGTTCTGTATGGTGATGTGCTGCATTCTCAAGTAAGTTCAGTATTTTAAGGGTAATTAAATGACAATCTTATAATTTTCATATCATTGTCTCTTCCCTTTTCAAGGAACTTTTGCTTTCTGTGCTTGTCAGTAGTCTTAAAATGCTGGAATTCAAAAATGCGTGACACTAATGTACTCTGAAAGTTCTGTCTGACTTCCACTGCACTGTCCTTTGAGTTACCATTTGTTCTGAAATGTGAAAGTTAATTATGATCACCATCTACAGTTACTGTAGAGAATTACATATAAGAACACATTTTAGAGAGTATGAAGCATGAGTTGGAGGAAAGTTCTTTAAAAAAACAAACAAACAAAAAATCTAACAATAAAAGCAACCAAACAAAAAACTTAACTGACTTCATGTAAAGACAAAGGAAGCATATTAGTATATTAAGTCAGCATAGGAAAATTTAAAATTTGCATACATTTTCTTCCTTTTTCTTTTTTCCCTGTTTTTTAGTTTCACTTCCCTTCTAAGATGACGTCCAAAAGAACACGCTTTTATAAATCTAAGGTTTTGTCCTTTTTTAAGGCATAGGTAAGTGTTATTTTTATTTAAAATTTCATTCGTAGAAATCCCAGGTTTTGCCTAACTACCTTATTGGGGACAACTGCCTTCTCCAGGACAAGTAGTAAAATAATAGCATTACATTAATTTGAATAATTGCAGGAGGGTACATTTGGCAGTAAAGAGTAGGCTTCATGTTTCTAATTTAAGAATCTCTTCCAATAGAATCTCTCTTGACTTTCTGAAGACGCAAAGCCCCGCAAGATAATTTAAAAAAAGCTAGAAACTTTCCAGGTCACATTAAAACTCATCCATGCTAGGAAAACTTGTTGCTGGAAAACTTTATTGGCAATAGGTGAGATACCTAGTGCTGGGCAAGCTTGAAATGTTTATCTAATGTGCCATTACTGGCACTTTGTGGAACACAGTGAAAACGCTAGAGAGATCCCTATGCTCAGGAATGAAAATAAAATTACATCCAGATGTAATTTTATCTTCTGATATAGTTTTACTAGAAGCAGATATTTTATTAAAGATATGCCAAAAATACCAACCGCTGACCCAATGTTTAATTTCAGTGTTGACTACCAATTACTCTCTTTATAATGTATTTAGAGGGGCTTGAACTTCAGTCTTTATTCATGTAATCTCTCCTTATGCGTGATGCAACGAGCCCCTTTCTTCATGTATTTACACAGGTTACAGGAATTACTTGCAGCTGAATTGAATGAATGTTTTATGTCTTTTGTTCATTAGTTGTTCCGGCAGGCGTTGCAGTCTACAGAAGAGCGTGAAAAAGTTATAGAAAAGCTTTAGTCCACAGAAAGGTGAATGTCTGTCAGAACAGGTCCACTGGATAACAGACTTTAGTCACGTTCGAACCACTCAAAATACTCCTTGGAACAAACCACAGACCTCAGCAACGTGAGAAAACAAAAGTTTCTTCGTAATCTACAAGTAGAAAGCTTTGCTGGACAACTTCAGGTTTGTGGTTTAAACACCTACAATGTGTGTGATCTGTGCACATGGCATGCTGTATGCTTCCACAGCAGCGCTAGTCAACACTGGATATGTTTGCATTTTGAACTGTAGGAGCCCTAGTAGCTTAATGAGGAAAAAGGTGTGAGAAAGAGAAAAATTAAAAGTATTGCATTCTTTTCGTTACAAGAGTTGAAGACCTTCTGGTCTAAGGCGGAAACTGTTGGTGTATCTCTAACAATCTGATAGGTGTCTTCTGCTAAGGACCACCGTTCCATGCTGCTGCCTTGTGTAGCGTGGTCCGTAGGGCAAAAAGGGGCCACGCAGTGTACAACAGACTTAGCATCAGAGTATCTGACTGTGCATCGGAAAGAAGTATAAACCAAACTTTCTTACACTCCCTCACTGTATTTTCCATCATTGCCCCCTTCAGGTTTTAGTAATGCTGTATACCTGCTATTTGTTTTGTTTAAGCTGCTGTTAGTAGGAAGAGGTTCAGTTCCATGAGGGATGGCATTAACAGCTCAAAACACAGCTGTGCTACTTCTAGTGTATTCCAAAGGCCAAAAGGTACTCAGAAATGCTTTTGATCACAGGTAAATACAATTGAAGTCAAATTAAACTTGCCCAACATTTCCTGAAGGAAAGGCCAGACCTTATTCAGAGTTGGTAGAGGTTTCAAATTGTCCGTGGAGCCCCGGTGCAGCACCTTATATAAAGACCATCTCTCTTTCATGCTGCACACACTAGTGTTCAACTTTGGCCTGAACATATCTTCTCTGTGTAGAAAAGTAGCAAAGGTGATTTTCCAGGCATTCAAAAATAAATGTAGTTAATTTTACATGCACCCACGTATATCAAATATGTAATAGAAACATTTTTCAGCTTCTACCACTAGTTGCCATATTTTAGTTGATACCTATGGGCATCATTTTGAAGTCTTCTATTAATACTGCCTTTTTCACCCTTGCCTCAGAGGCCAGAACTATTTCCTTCCCTTAACTTTTGCTACTCAGTCATGACTTTTGGGCCGTAAATACTGTAGCTAATTGCTTTCAAAACTACCTTGCTAAATTGAATGCATTAGTTAGGGCTGAGTATTTGGAGACTTAATGAATGGTCAGCTCTCAATGTATGCTTAATCCCTTTACTGGGTTGCTAATTAGTTTTCTGATTCTTGACAGCATGAATGTTCTCCTGAGAGAAATAAGACACTGAAAATAAAGTGTCTTGAGTAACTTTATTGCTTAAACTACTTATTTAACTCTTTAATGCTTAAATAGAGTACTGATCACAACATCATCACTGCAGCGAATGACTGGCATCTCTGAAAAAGCTAAAATTCTTTCAACTCAGGTTTCAAGTAGTCAATGCAACTTTTTGCTTTAATCTTCTGATACAGAGAGCCTCTTTTCTGTCAATACTTTAATCTTTGAAAAGGGAGTGGATTCCAGTTAGGGGAGTAACAGAAGAGAATATCCTGCCTTTGTGATCTCCGCCAATTCTGTCTTTGCGTTTCCACTGCTTGACATTTTCAGCTGTCTTGAATGCGGAGAATTGTTCCCAGTTGCGTAAGGGGTCTTAAACTCATGATGCAATGATCCAATAGATGAATACTCTGAACTGTTAGGCAACTCTGTCTTCTGATGAGCAAGACATTACATATCTTATGAAGAAGAAAATGATACTGATCTTTTATACACGTCTTTTTAAACATCTGCATAGTCCCATAAGGCATATTCAGCTAACCAATTCATGAGAACTTTTGTCTGCTCTGCAGATGATGGAGTTTGCTGCTATCCTTTCAAATTAATTTGCTTTCTAAATAGGTAGGCAGCTATTTGTGGCTAGTCAACCCAAGCAGTATTTTCTACACTGTTTTCCAATCCATCGATCAATAAATAAAAAGCAAATAAAAAGATTATCAGTCCCACATATTTTGAAGTTGTGGCTCTAATATAAGTCCACTATTTCCATTCTCTCAGTTTAAGTCCCCACTAGGGGACTAGGGATTTGTCCAAATTGCCTGCTGGACATTCACCTTTTCATGTGAAAACCAAATACCACACGAGTCCCCGTTCCAGAACTGGTTAAGTCTCTAACCGATATCAGTATAAACTATTTGTGTGTCGAAAATCAGATTTAAAGGTCGAGTTGTATCCTCTCTCCTGAAGATGGAGCTCTTCACACGGGGCCGGCACAGCAGAAGGCAGCCGAGTCATTCCCTGAGGAAGGGTAGCAAAGTGTATGTGGGATTCAGTCAGCAAAAAACGACTGCTCACACTGCATCATCTTAAATATTGTAGAAACGAGATGTGAAGGGGAGCTTTCAGTTTTTAAAATAATTTGAATTTGTGGATGTTGGGAAATGTGGATGGCAGCTTGAATTTTGCTCAGTTTTTCCCCATTTGCTTCCTTGAGTGTGCAATTTCTGGTTTGGTTTGGTTTGTTTGTTTGTTTTTCTTGATGAAACAACAGTAACATGATGATTTAGCATCACTACATGGAGTATAATAGAGAAGGCTATATAGGATACTACATTACTATAACAGTATAGTGAAGCTCTGCTAAATGTTCATATTTAGCTTCATAAAATCAAAGCAAAAGGAGACAGGGTGAAGTTAAAATGCAAAGCACTGAAACAGACAGGTGCCTCGTACTTCAGTACTGCCAGATGAAGCATCTCACGCTTATCTATCTCCTCTGCATTTCAGGCTCAGTCATATTGGACCACAGTCCACACAGAAAGCTTAACAGCCAAAACTCTTTTTAGTCAAAGAACATATTTTTGGAAAATGACGAGAAATTTCTGAGTAGTCTATTTTTAGTTAATTTTATCTTAACTAATTAGCTTCATTGATAACATACAACTCAACTTCTTCCCCAAGTAGATAGTACATACGTACCTTCTGAAAGCTTCTTCATGCAAACCAATGCAGTCGAGTATTTTCTTTCAGTGAGAAAATCAGTTTCCCTTTAAGACTAGAGTCTAATTCTGTACCATTGAACAGTCGTAGTGCATGATTGTTATTTACCATAGATGTGAAAGGTACAAAGGTGTGCCTAGAATATGTTTCCTATGTGTGGGTTTTTTTTTTAATTAGAAATTTGGTGACAAACACAGGTTACAGCATAGGCTATTTTAAAGATTAGGCAACTCTGTTTAGCAGAAAACACGTCCTTCCAAAAGCGCCAAACGACGGTTTGCAATGGTCTTCCCACAGCAGTTCTTTGAGCACATCCAGCCACCTTTCTCTGCTCGAGCTGGTCAGCGCCAGAACCGCATGAATTCGGTGAAAAGCGGTTCCCAGGTGCAGCCCTGCCAGTCCCTCCGGAGCATCCTGAAGGGCCGAGCGTACCCGGCCGCCTTCAGGCACATCCGAGCGAGGGGACCCGCGTTTTCGTGAGGCCGCCCGGCACAGCCGGCTGCCTGAGCCGCCGGGTGAGGAGAGCGGCCGCTCAGGCCCCTGTGGTGCGGAGGGGGCACGGTAACACAGCCTCCCCCAGGCGGCGGCGTGCCTGCGGGCCCGCAGCGGCCTCGTCCTGCTCCTCCCCGGGGGGCGGCGGGAGCACTGGTGCAGCTAGGGTAGGAAGCGCACGCTTCTGCGCTAACGCCCGAGGCTAACACCTACGGCCGATGCCGGAGGGCAGCTGCCCGCCGCCGGCTTCCACCGGGGAGCCGGGTGCGAGGGCGGAGCCGCGCCGCTGGCAGAGGGGGCAGCTGGCGCGGGGTCGCCGCCGCTCCCCGGCAGGGGCTGCGCCGCGCTGCCCCCGCCCCGCCCCGCCCCGCCCCGCCCCACAGTCGGCCGTGTGACGCAGTCAGCCGGCGCCTGGCGGGAGCCCCGGGCCGGCACCGCTCCTCGCTCCCCGGCCATGTTCCCTTCGGCTCCCGCCTCCCCGCGGACCCCCGGCGGGTCGGCCCGCAGGAACCTCGGCAGCGCCGCCCCCAGCCCTCTCTCCCGGCCGGGCGGCAGGAAGAACCTGACCGTCGTGGCGGCAGCCGGCTCCCCGGTGCTGTTCTCCCCGGTGGCGCGGAGGAGCGGCTCCCTCTCCGCCCGGTGAGTCCCGCCCCCCGCACCCGGCCGGGCCCCGGGCAGGGGCGGGGGGGCGCCAGCCGCCTTTTCCCGCCGGGCCGTTGCCTCGGCCCCGGCCCCGCCTGGCAGCGCGCCGGGAGGGGAGGGGAGCGGCGGGGCCGGGGCTCCCTGGGCTCCCGCCCGTCTCCGGCCCCGAGGTTTTTCCCCTCTCTCCTCCTTTCCCGTTCCCGGGGTGACCCCCCAGCCCCGGCTCCTCCGCCGGGTCTCTGGGGCCAGCCCCTCCACAGCGACCCGGAGCGCGGAGCAGGGCGGGCGCGGTTGCTGTCGCCCGCTCCCCGTCCGGGGGCGGCCTGCGCGTTGTTCCCGGGGAAGGAGCCTGTCCGGCAGGGCCGGGTCACTGCGGCGGGGGACCCCAACGGCTCGCTCTTCCGTTGCCAAAGGAGCAGGAATGGCTGGGAGCGCTAATAGAAGTTAGGCGAGGGATTAAAAAAAGTAGCAAAAAAGTATCATAATTAAAAAGAAAAAAGAGCCATGTGCTCAAGTGCTTGCCATCTGAATCTCCTGCTGGAGTCTTACGAATGCAACCAAAACCCAGGTGCAGGCACCGAGGCTTTTAGTTAGATAAAATCATTTGCCCTTACGGAGTAAGAGGAGGGGGAAAAGCGTCATTTGGTCTTGTGTACTAGTCGGCAATTAGGTTGTTTTGGTCCTGTGTAAATGTATTAAGGCATACTTCTAAATGAGCCTAATGGGAGGGCTCTGCCTGAAAGCTCTTGCTTTCAACTGTCTATAAAAGAAGGTTTAACAACATATTTGATCTCTCTTTGCAAACCCTGCCTCAGTTTTACAAGCTCAAGCCAGCGTAGGTTACAACATCGCTGTTTCACGAGTGCAGCGTTACCATTTGGTTTTCTGCTGGGATGTACTGTAAGATATGGTGTACCTCTGATCATCCTTGAATCTCTTTTCAGTAGTTTTTCTACAATATCTTTTTGAGATGTGTGTATGCTAGGTTATCCTAGTACTCAAGAAGCTGCATGTGGAGTTGTCATGATGTTTCCTGTTTGGCCTTTTATTCTGTATTTAGTGACTCAGATACTCTGTTTGCTATTTGACTGCCCTAAATAATGTTGTACTGTCAAGACACTGTTACTCTGGTAGTTGGTTTCTGTTACAACTGTGCTGAAGATTTTGGACACCCGTACAGATGTACACAATGGAAACTTTCCTGCAGTGTATACATTAGCCTTTCTTTCCTCTGTGTTATTTTTGCTTATTGCTTTCTTTTATACTGGGTTTGGTCTACAGTAAGACTTTCCCTCATATCTCCTGGCTTAATTTCTTTAGGAATCTTTGATAAGGGATCTTTTTGAGAGTTTTTTGGGAAATTTAAGTACTTAATATTGTCTGGATTGTATTCACTGACCTTTTTTCAGAAAATTCTGATAGAACGGTGAGGCATGACTTTTCTGTATGAAAAGGAAAAAAAGAAAAAAAATCTATGAGAGCTACTAATCTATGTTTACTCATTTTGCTCATTTACTTTCCTACAAGAGTAGTAAGACTTTATTAGTCTGTGGTTTCTCAGGTGATCTCAGATTTTCTGTAGGATATTTGATATATCAAATATCTTACATATGTACTCTGTTCTCATGATAACAAATTCTGACTGAAACATTTCATAGTTGAACAGTTTTAAGGTTCTTTAAAAGTGGTATTGTACATTAAAACTATAAATATACAATACCATGTGTTCAGTGTTGTATCTCTTATTAGCATTTGAATTTCAGGGTTCATCAGATGTATCCCTGATACAGGAAAAATATGAAAATAATAAGAAGCTCTGTATTTAAAAAGAAGATAAAATAGTCAAAGTTTAGGCATTCCCCCCCCCCCCCCCCCCAGCTTCCCTTCTTCTCCCTTCCATATCAATCGGAACTGAGATTTAACATGAGCCCCAGATCAATTTCAGGGGTTCAGAATCTCTTTTCTCAGGAGCAGCTGTTTGTTGTTGAGATAAACAAGGTTGCCCATTTTCGGTTTGGAGGAAACTTTTACTTCAGGTCTGTTTAATACAGTATTTCTCCAAACCGGGCGTCAGGCTTGTCTTCTAGCTGTGTATCATCATCTTTTGGCATTTCACACTGGGAAGGTCTGTGACATCACTTTACTTGTGAGGAGAAATAAAAAAGGGCAGTATCTTCTAAAAGCAGAGAAACTTACCCACTTAGTCACGTTCAAAAGACAAGACAGACCTGTGCTCTTCCAGAGAGAGGAGGTGGGGGAAGATGCAAAGCAGCTTTTATAAATTATATTGTGAAACAAATAATGGCTGAAACAGATAGGAACTGCGGTCTCCAGAGTAAAACACGGGCAGTAGAAGTGCTAGCTGATCCAGGCTGCCATGGGTGTTCAGAGTGTTGCACAGTGCGTACTGCCCAGCAGTGTTAGAACTGGGGATGGAAATAGGCCCTGCAGTCAGGGACAAACTGCTCTTGAGCTTCTCCTGGCATCGTGGATAGCTCTGGGCTGTAGATAACCAGAACGTAGAGAAGTTAAACAGTGATTTTGTTGCTGGTGGAGGAATGCATATTCAAAATCACTCCTTGAAAAAATAAAGGAATTTGATGACAGCTAACAACTTGTAAGGAGGCCACCAAATTGCTGCTTTAGATGGTGCTCCCAGAGGGAGCATGTTTATTTTACCTAAACCCATTTCATCACATCTATTTCTAAACAGATAGTAATGAAGTAAATGTCTGTTGAAACTGATGAAGAAACAATAAAAAACTAACTATAACTTTTTGTTTGGTTTAAGAGCAACTCCTACCAGAGTCATCCAGCATCCCTCAGCAAGTGAGACTATTAACTATGACATTAAGGCTTTTGGATCCTCTCTGCCTGTTAAGGTTATGGAAGCCCTGAAGAAGGCTGATGGTAAGAACTGATTTTATCTGTTATTTTTCTCATGAAAATTGACAGGCGAGAGAAATGTTAACATGTTGTTGGTGCTATTTAAATGCTGACTTCACAGTGGAAACTGAAATGTTTGTGCCTTGGTTTGAATCCAGCTTGGTTAACTATGTAATTATAATTGTAATAACACCCATGTGGGTATGGATGCATGTCAATATCCTTCAGGTGCTGTCATAACAAATGTATTGTAAAATCCAAGGTTATAAAGAAAGCCAATAGTATTTTTTTAGTAACTTTTGCTTATTGGTTCTTTCTTACCTTTTTCACTTGTTTTGATTCTGTTGTGTCCTAGAGTAGGTACTCTAATTTTTTTATTATTTATTTTTAATCCACATTTGGTATCCCTTCTAAAAGCCCCAGTGGTACAAACCTTTCTCTTGAGTTCAAGAAATTCGTCTCCTAAGCAACTTTCCCTGTGGATAATTTTTCTTTTTATAATAGATATAGGAGGAACCAAAAATGCGTATCTTAAAAATTGCTGAGCAATTTACAAAGCTATTATAATCTGCTGTAAATTGATGGAAATAGCTTCTAGGATTGTCTCGCTTTTCACTCTCAAAAGTTGAGCGTTTGTCAAATGGATTTTTAAACTATATGTAGTAATTTGGTATCTTAATCAAGTACATGGAAATTCTAACATGGAATTTAATGTAATAGAAAATATATTGCTTATTTTCATATGAGAATTAAAGTTTATTGGTCTTAAGGTTTCTCTGCAGTGCTTTAAAAATCTTAATGCTTTAAAAAAAATTACTTTTTATGTAGCTGATGACCAGCTGAGCGTTCAAGTGGATGAAAGTGGATGGGCCTGGCTAGTCCATAAAGAGAAGCTGATTATTTGGAAGATTGGTCAATCTCCAGTAGCTAAGGTAACTGAAAGATCAAGATGGAAAAACTTCTATATTTTATGCTAGTTGAACAAGTTATTCAGCTGTGTTTTTTTTAAAGCAAGAGTTTCTTTATAAATTGGAGTTTGTCTGGTTTCCCCCAAAAGCAGCAGAGTTGGTATAAAGTCATACTAACAACGGTAACTGAAACTCAAGCTTTTGAGGGAGCTTAACATTTTTATATTCCTCTCTTCATTTTTAATTGTCACTTTAACACTAGGGTTAATTCTTTGCATTTTAATAGGTGTGTCTCTTATGTTAGATAGTCTTGATAAGGCTTATTTTAATAGTTAAAAACTAGTTGATATGTTACAGATTGGTTTAGATTATTCTGAGACTGATTTTCAACTTGTCAAAAAAAAAAAAGGTTAGTTTCAGCTATGCCGAATATAATGTTTCATCTAGATTTCTTATGTCAAGAATTTTATTTTTTTTTTTTCCCTCTGGGCAGTGTTTCTTTCAGTGCCATAGTAAATATGGTCAGAGGAAACCTGTAGTTACAAAATCAGTATCTTTCAATTAGTGCAAGGTATATTAATTATACAGATTCTGCGCTTACAGTGGAGTGTCAGGTATACACATTCTGGTACTTGTAGAGATTTTTCAAGGGATTAAAATTTTTCTGGTTGTTTAACTTTAGCGGAGGGAGGGGAGAGAGGAGTGTTTCCCCTCTCCACTCTGTTAGTACCTAGTGAGCTTTCTCAAGCACTTCTAGTTTAATTTTGCTTTGTTGCCTTGTTAGCATGTTGTATTAAGAAATGGTCAAATAATTGCACCTCTGAAAAAAATAATTCAATATTGTAGTGTTGTGAGAAACACTCAGAAATAATTAAAAGAAAAAGCGATGTTTGAAAATGTACAGGTAAGTGTTTTTTAGCTGTTTGCTGGTTGTGACAACCTTGCTGAAAATACCTTGTGACATTCTTTTGGTTCCCTTACACAGTGTCTGCGCTACTTGAAAATTAATTTTTAGCAGGGTCAAAAAGTCTAAAGACTTTCTGGCAGAGGAATAAGTTCTTCCAGTCTCATATTTTTTATGGCATCTCTTTCTTTCTTACAGTTATCTCTGTGCAAGGAACTGCAGCTGCCACCCAGTGACTTCCAGTGGAGTTCTAGTTTAGCAGCTATGTCTTGTCTCTGTTCCTCAGGTGAAGCACCTTCTCTGCAGGTGATAAACTTTTAAATTTTAGTGTTTAAAAATACTTTCAGAGTAACTGAATATATCATATTTTATCGAATACTTATTTGAAAACTTCATTTGGTGTGGTACTATCTATTTAAAAGGTCACGATTGATAGTTTGCAATAAATATGTTTGAAATAAAATTCTGCTAGTCTTTTCAAATTACACCATTTACATGTTATAGGATCAGATTAAATAGTAGTTTTCCTAAGGATTACTTGATGTGCTTTCATAACAAACAAAAATATGGTAAACCAAGAAGTATTGTGCTTACAAACACCAGGGCAATCAAATGTTCAGTCTAAACAAGTGCAATTTAAGTGCATGCTGGCTGAAAAAGTTGTTCAGCAGTGGTTTAATTCTGAGTCCGCATGGATGACAAGCAAACACCAGCACCCTCCCTTGTCTGGTCTTTATAAGAAAGCTGGCACTGAGAGGACAGATGATTCAGTCTGTCTTGACTGATTACTTTCCTTTCGTAATATACTGTGCTAGAGGGTGAGGTTTGAAGATCAGTTAAGTTTTCTGAAAGTATGTTAATGTGTCTGTTAATATCATTCATGAAGAAAAGAAGCTCTCATTTCCAGCTTGGGTGTAGTTTTCAGTTAACATATGCGGTGCTCTAATAAAACTGGATAAGCAGTTGTCTTTGAGGGAAGCAGCAGCACAGAATATGTAATAGGATCTTTTCTTTTGACTTGTTATCGTGTTACACTTCCAGATGATGAAAAGCAATCTTAATATCTTGTGATTAGCTCATAAAACTCTAAATGGTCTATGATTTAGTCATACCCAAAGAAGTTTAAGAGGGAGTAATATGACTAAGCCAAGATTTTTTTATTTTTTTTATTTCCTCTTTCTTCAGCTTGTGAGCTATGCATGGATACTATGATTTTATAGAGTGAAGTAGAAATATTAGTGGTAGAAAATAAATTTCACTAAAATGAAAATTGCTAAGTAATGGGCAGGAATCACAAAGGACAATGTATTCTGTGGTGTTTTTTTAATTGTTAGGACGTTCATTAGCCAACTGCTTTCCTTTGTGAAGATCCGTGTCCAGTCAAAAATCAGTTAGAAAACTCCAAGGAGCTCAATAACAGCTCTCAGCTACAGTTCTTCTATTGTTCTGTGATCTTTTTTCAACAACGAGTAGATTAGGTACAGTGCTTTCTGTCTAAATCTCTACTTGAACAGAGTCTCTTGCTTCATGCTTTGAATTTGGTGTCTGAGTGATTTCCTGAGTCAGAAGCCCTAATGTAGGCACACTGTGGGCTTGTGTCTTTATGAAGAGAAGAGCTGCCGTGTCATTTGATATTTCTCTTAATGAGAAACTAGAGCAGTTTCTTTCTTGAATTATAGTCTGCATTTTAAGTCTTCCATAGTAGTTTATAACTCTTGCCATCTGGAATTTTCCACAGGCTCTTTTTTGTCTTGCAGCTGTAAGTTTTTTTTGCATTTCAATAGCAGACTCTGAATTATCAGAAACAAGAACCGGTAGAAAATATTGTTGTTAGCAAAATAAGCAAGTGTAACATTCCCTGCACATATTAAGTTATGCTACAGAATCATTTTGCAGTTCAGTTCTAGGTTTGTCAGTGTTCATCCGTATGTATTTACTACTTTTTTGTATGTTTGTTACCCACAATCTTGATGTGTAAAATAATGTTGTAGTTGAAGATGCAGTCTGATTATTATTATCTTGCGTGTTCTGTTAATTATTTTCTCACTTCAAGTCTCTGGCAATAATGGTAGCTACCAGCGAAGGTTCTGTGCGCTACTGGCCCAGTCTTGCTCATGAAGGTTCCTATACGGAGACTTTTACAGACTTCGGAGGCTCTCTGTGCAGTTTCCTAACAGCAGTAAAGGTACAGTACAGTATTATTTATATTAAAATACTGCTTTAATTCCTAATTTAAAAATTAAAAAGCATGCTCCACATTATCAGTCCTCAATCTCCAATAAATGTTGCAAAGCAAACTATCAGACATTCTGAGGAATAATTTTGGAAATTGTTGATGAGTGTGATGATCTTAAGTAGCAGAGATGACTGGTAGTCATCAATAATAATGTTAAAGTTGGGGGAGCATGCAGGATTCAACCACAAGGTTAACAGGCCTGGTTTGATACCTCAGCCTATGAGGAGTGTCAGTATTACTACTGTGATTGCTTCCAGTGGTAAAAACCCTGCTATCACAAAAACAGAGAAGTAGTTCATCTGAATCCACAGACCACACACTCGACGTCTTGTATAGCAGCTCACTAGTGACTGAATTTGAGAGATTTCTGTATGAAAGTAATGAGCAAGTATATTAAGAATTCTTCTCAGAAATTCTGTTTTCTGCTGTTGATGTGCCTAAATGGGGAAAACTCTCAAAATGAAATACATCCAAAAATTCAGTGTGTTACAATATGTGTTATCTTCAAAACTTGTTATTATCAATTAATTTACATTTTATCTCATGACCTTTTCAACATCTACTGTTCATATCCTGTATTATAAATATTATTTTAGGGCATCAGCATGTCATAAACAGTTGTAAACCTAATCAGAAGACAGTGATCTTAATGACGAATTTCTTAAGAGTTTCAAGATGTTAAGAAACACTAATATGTATCTACCTGATTAGAGTTGAATTGTGCCCAAGTTTCAGATATCAAGATGAGGAAAACAAGGTCTTATCACACCTGTAGTTGAAACATTGACATCAATGTGAATTCAGAGCTAGAGGAACAGTTTTGGCGTTTTTTTTTTCAGAGCAGAACCCTTTTACTAATCAGTGTTCTAAAGCTGCATTATTACGTACATGACAACTGTACTGAATTAGTCATCCTGTCACTGGGCAGATGTAACCTTTAGCAAAATTTTTATATAATATGATGATGAAAATGGTGCTTGGTGGTTTTGGTTTTGTTATTTTTTTTTATTATTATTTTTGTTTTGTGAATGTTTCCTGTACAGGTAACCAGTTCATTCTTTCAGCAACCTCCAGGCCCTTAGCGTTCATTTTTTTTGAAAATTGTTGCACATCTAACAGGCTTTGTCCATTCCCTGTAACATACAAACTTTGATCAGCTTTGAATTGAAAGCACCTTTTTTTTTTAATGCCTTGGTGGTAGGGGGCATGAAGGCTATGTCTATGTTAGCAAGTAGTGAAAGGCAGTAGTTGAGAATCTATAAAGTAAAAAAGTTAGTGCGGAGGCAATGCCACCGTCTACACTGGTCATTTGGGGGGAGGGGGTGGTTATTTTAAACTCGTTCCAGCCCAGCTGCATTAAATGGATGTCTGGTAGTGGTCAGAGCCCATCTTTCAGTTTGGTTTCATTCAGAGGGTGTGCAGCTGGTACAGTCAGGCTGCTCCGGGATGGGATGTGGTCCAGCAGGTAGTATGTGGGGACTCGCAGAAGGTCACTTCAGAAACAGACTCGATAGTAATTAAAGTGCTCATGTAGATGCAGCCATTAGGACAGGCAAGAGATGCACTAACAGAAGTCTCTGCTTCCTGAACGAGGTATTTAAACACCTACAATGGAGTGCATATTTTGCATAATGCACAAGACTTTTCACATTTTCTTAGTGCAAAGGTAACACTATTTTTCATTATTAGGATTACATGAGATTTTAGTTCTGTTGTTAAACTGAAATGGGGTTTCATGATAAAAATGTTGTGCAATGATAACAAAATGAGTCTCTGCCAGTGCTAAGTACCAGTCAGATGTTTGACTTAGTGCTAATATTTATTATTTCTTAAAAAAAAAAAAATAAAAAAAAAAACCACCAACAACAGCAAAACCCCCCAAAAAACCCCAACAGAAAACAACTTCTTTCTTTGTATTGTTTTCTTTCCTGGTCTGACTCTAGCATTGTGATACCTTTTCTCAGTTATACATTCACTAATGCGTTATTAATTTTTTAATTACTGACCCCAGTAATGCCTGTAGAGATTGATTAACTATATTTTCTTTTCATGTTTTCCAAATTTGGTTTAAAATTGAAGAAAAAAAGTATACTGTGAGCTGTACGCTGCACTGATTCAAGCATAGAGAATAATGTGGAAAATTTGTTTAAAGAGTCTTTTTATGTCGTAAATATTTTCTTTTTTTTATTTCCTTTGTTAGCTCTCAAGTACTATGGATGCCTTGTGTCTTGTTCTTGTTTAGTGTTTACCCTTATGAGCTGGCATAAAGAATTTTATCTGACAATAGAATTGTTTCAGGAATGTGATTTTTATTTTTTTTGAATATATATTTATATATATTTAATATATATTTTTCTTTTCACTAGGGAGGAAGCTTTATTTTATCGTCTTCTAGAGGCCAGCTAGTTCGATTGATACCAGATAGTTCTGGCAAGATTCATCAGCATGCCCTGCCACAGGGTCAGGGCATGTTTTCTGGAATTGGTAGAAAGGTTTCTTCTCTTCTGGGTATATTGTCTCCTGGACATGATGCTGTGGTAAGCTTGAAAAACATTCATATAGCAATCTGCTTTAATTTCTCTCTGTAATTTCTAGCCTCAGTGTTTAAGAAAGAAAAAAGAAAAGACTGTAAGGATGAATGATGACCAAAGAAAGAGACAAGACTGAACTAGTTTATGTTACTTATATTTATTTGAAATTTGAAAGAAAGACAGAAACCAACTAATGGTACGCTTTGTAAAGGAGAATGCTGACTTGCTCTTTAGATCTGAATAAAAGGAGACTTTAAAGTAGTAATACTTCCTGGGGAGTATGCAATGATTCGAAGTCTTGCCTCTTTCTAGCAATAGCATCATTACTACTTGAACAAACTAACGGTAACCTGTAACTTTACTTTTCTGATTTGGGGTTGCCAAGTGTTGGTGATTGGGTTCAGCTTTGTCAATGAACTCCACAGAAGTTGGAAGAAAGTATGAGAAACATACTTACTATAGATGTTCTTAAATCTATAAAATAAGACTTCTCTTGGAAATTATCATAATACTCTCATCTCGTAATGTGACTTTTGTAGGTTGCCCAAGGAAGTGATTTTTTTGTGGTCTGAGAGCGGTGTAGATTGTTCTATCCAAATATTAAGGCTGTGCTTTAACCTTTCTAGCTTTTTCTTTTTTAAATGCAGATTTCTAGTGTTCTTTGGGATGAAGAGAGATCAAGCTTTTATATGCTAACAAGTTCAACTCTAAACAAGTGGGAGATTGATGATTCATCAGAACGTTATATTCTCAGCTGGGATATCAACAGGATCCTGAAAGAACATATTACAGATGCAATCTGGGTAAGAGCCAGCTGACCTGGAAAGGGTTTGTGTGTTTGTTTGTTTAATAGCCTATTTAAATATAGTTATAAGTCAGATGTGTTGTTTTTTAGGGTTCTGAAAGTAACTATGAAGATATTAAAGGAGGAGTAAATATACAATACATGGATTTGCAACAGAATCGGTAAGAAAGTACACTTGCATCTGGTAAGACTTACATTAATGAGATAAATGCATTCTGTTTTCTTGCAAGAACGTTATGTAAGTAATGGCAATTAAATTTTACTTGAGTGCCACCGTTGATAAAATAAGCATATCATATTAGATAACTACATTATCCTATACCTTATGCTGTCATTATCTTTTTAGCGTTACAAATTTGTTACCTAAGAATAATTCCTTTCACTTTTTTTAGTGTCGTTTTATCAGGTTTGGGTATTGTTCTGGTTTAACCCCAGTCAGCAACCAAGCACCACACAGCTGCTTGCTCACCCTCCTGCCCCCAGTGGAGTGGGGGAGAGAATTGGGGAAAAAAGTAAAACCTGTGGGTTGAGATAAAGACAGTTTAATAGGACAGCAGAGGAAGAGAAAATAATAACGCTAATGATACAAGAATATACAAAACAAGTGATGCACAATGCAATTGCTCACCACCTGCTGACCGATGCCCAGCCCGTCCCTGAGCAGCATTGCTTCCCCCTGGCCAACTCCCCCCAGTTTATATACCGAGCATGACGCCATACGGTATGGAACAGCCCTTTGGCCAGTCTGGGTCAGCTGTCCCGGCTGTGCCCCCTCCCGGCTTCTTGTGCACCTCCTCGCTGGCAGAGCATGGGAAGCTGAAAAGTCCTTGACTTAGCGTGAGCTCTACTTAGCAACAACTAACACATCAGTGTGCTATCAACATTATTCTTATCCTAAATCCAAAACACAGCACTATACCAGCTACTAGGAAGAGAAGTAACTCTATCCCAGCTGAAACCAGGACAGGTATTTTTTTTGTCTTGATATTACAAAGACAGCAAGTAAGCAATTGTAACTTGTTCCAGCAAATGCAGAGAATTCAGTATCTCTTGTATTTAATTTAATTACATAAAATCACAACTGCCTTGGTTCAGTTTTGTACTGCAATATGAACGCTGTTAATAAAACAGCTTGAAAGAACAAATAGTATAGTCTTTCTTTCTAAAAAAAATACAATATTGGAAAATATTTATTTGTGTTTGTACTTAAATATTTTTTTTTTTGTGACGGGTAGAGTTTGAGCAGGTAAAATATGTAATAATCATCTCTCAACGGTGTGATATCTGTTGTTGAATAGTGATGGACTGGTGATACTTGCTGCAGCGTGGCATCCTGGAGATCGTCCATGTCTTGTCTATTACACTCTGATAACAGTAGAAGACAAAGGCTACCAGATGTCTGATGACGTTGTTGTGGAGGTCACACAGTATAATCCATCTTTTCAGGTATGCAAATGAAGGCTCTGAAACCGAGTTAAGAAGGTACAGTGTTTCAGAATATTCCTGTACATAAATCAGCTATCGGATTTTTGTCTAAAGGAAAATCAAGTTCTCTGTCTTAAGGTTGTTCTTAGAAGTATACCTTCCTAGTATTCTGAGGAAAATATGTACTAGCATCTTCTAATGTTTAATAGTAACTGTATGTAAAGTTTATGCTTTACATTTTAAAGTATAAGATAAAGAAGCCTCAAAAATAGAAGTCTAAACATCTGATTGTTCCTGATTTATTTTAATTTTTGTCCTGTCTGTGGAAGTTTCTACAGAGTAATTTTATGGTATACTCATGCAATCCATTTAGAACAGATCTCTGATTCTGTTGAGACTCTTGTAGCAGGACAAGGAATTAAGAGACCTGTATTTTGGTCCTTGCTAGACAACTGGCTTGCTGGGAGGGGAGGACATGTTGGTTGTCCTTAGTGTACCTTGTTTGTGCTATCTCTTCTGGAAGCATAAACTTGGGAATTAACTTTTTTTGGTAAACTTCTACCACTCTTCCCCCTCTCTCCCTTGCCTGTAAGGGCATCTTAAAATTGAATCTTAAAATGGAAGGAGAGTGTGAAAACGGTAGAATAATTTATCTGTTTACTTGTGTCTCCGTGTGAAATTAGCAAGAATTTAATATACGTGGAAGAAAAAAAAAAACAGGATCTTAAGTTTTAGGGCAAATTAAAAGTGGGTTTGTTTGGTTTTTAAGGTTATAAGTTATATCCATATCTTCTTGTTAAAAATGAAAAAAAAAATTTGGGCAACTCAGATCAGCTTTTAAAATGTTAGATGTTTGTTTAAGGTTTTGATTATGTATGTGATATTGTTCATATGTAACCCTTTCAGTCTGAAGAGGAAGTGTTGTGCTGTCTGGTAGTGCCAGATTACTTCAGCCATGCTGCTTACCTCTATAAGGAAGATGAAGTGTTTGCTTGTTCCACTGGAACTGGAAGAATTTCTTTACCACAGGAGAAAATCATATTTGGCATACAAGGTAACGTGCAGGGAAAAAACAATAATCACATCTCATTGATACTTTCTAATTGAATGTTTTTACAGTATTTAGACTTCTCAGAGAGCAGAATCATATTTACACTCCTTTTTCTCATTATTAAATCTTTCAAGTTGCGAGTTTCTCATGAGTGTATGGAGAAAGCGCTGACGTGACATCCAGTATTGTTATTGCTTGCTCTGCAGTGTTTCAGATGAAAATGAAGTAGATCCCCACTCTTGGTCTATGAAAGGGTGGTGGTTTTGTTTCTGGGATTTTTTGGCCCATTTTTTTTTTCTTGAAGTTAACTGTCAGCCTAAAATTCATACTAGGTGTCTGTGTCAGATATCTCTAAGTATGTCATCCTTGACCTTCAGAGGTGTTTTCAAGTAGGATGTGCACATCGGTCCTTAGGTAGAATTTGAACCACCTGAATCTTGATTTTTTTTTTCTTTGATTTTTTTTTTTTTAAAAACTTGCAGTATCTGGAAATCTGCATCTTGAGTAGCAAATAGTATCCACAACTTCTGTTTGTCATGTGCAGTTGTCAATTACTGTTAGTTGGTTCATAACAAAATTTAATAATTGTCTATGAAACTGTTACATTTTGTTCTTAAAGTGGCATTTATGTGCTTTTTTTTTTTCCTCTCCCCTCATCTTAGGAGATTGCATTTTAGGAGCAGGTTCCTGTACTAGCCTCCCCATCTTCTTTACCAAAAAAAGTGGACTTATCACCATTTTGTCCAGGGAAAACATTTCTGTGCTTCCTGAAGACCTTGAAGATTCCCTTTCCTCTTCTGTTGCTGGGCCAAGAAGTGAGGTAATGGTTGTTTGCTTGGCTGGTTGAAAACTGAGGGTAAAAATAAAATGTTTTTCTGGCAGTTTTGAATTTTCACTGTGGAAATCCTAGCTTGCTTAAGTTTTAAAGGTTTTTTTAAATAGAGACTCAAACACTTGTAATGAAGGCAGTTTTCAAAACCCAAGAAATTTTACAACATCTGCCAATTTGGGTAATGTTTTTTGTTTTCCTTTTTTTTGAAGTCAAGATTTCTATGAATTTTTTGTTTTTTTCCACATAGATGTATTACTATATATCACTAGGCCTGATATAACACTACTGCAGAGACTCATACTTTGTTCTCACTTTTTGATCAGGATGGTTTCTTCAGTCTTTTGTGTCTGTTCCTTTATGCATATAAGAGACACTTTTTTCTTATCGTGCTGTGAAAAGCTTGGAGGCTAAGCTGAGAAGAGCTATATAGTGGCTGAATATTGTTTCTGCTCTGTTATATATTTTTGTTAATATAGTCTTATAAAAATGTTAATGTATTTTTATTGATGTTTTGTGCAATGTGCATTTATTAAGCTCATATTTACATCAAACATGTTTTGTTTAAAATGCATGTACCCTGGAGATGTCCCTGGAGTGGGAGGGAAGAATAGAAAAGTTGTTACAATACAAATTAGAGAATGGGGTAATAGTGAGTTTCAGTCCTAATTAAATCACCTTTTAAATCAGTCATTATTAACTAGTATTTTAGTGGAAGACCTTTGTGGTGATTGCTCAGATGGAACTATATTTTTCTTATTGAACTAATCTCTAGTTAGATTTGTCTACACTTATATTGTTTTTGTGGGTGATAGTACTGATGAATACCTTTTAAATTCTGTCAAAAGCTCTGGTTTTGAATGTTAAAATATTTTAAATTACCATAAAAATCTTGACTGGTGAAACAAGATGGCATAAGTTCCTTCGCAGTTTGTGTGAATTTTATTAAAAGGCTTGAGGTCAAACCACTGTGACTTTGATTGTAATGTATCTTATGGGCTTATGTTTGGCTTAATAAACAACTGCTTCCAGGTGGCATTTTTATTTTAAATCTATGTTGTTGCTACTTATGAAATGAAAACAGTTTTTCTAATGAAGATTGATCTTTGTCTTTCAGCTAAGTTTTTACTTTGCATTTTCAGAGTCCTGCGTTTGATGCAACCAGTAGGCTAGAAATTACATCTCAAGAAGATAAGACTAAATTACTGAAAGCTGCTTTTCTGCAGTACTGCAGGTATAAATTGCACTTGATTTTTGAGGCTTTGCTATTCTTGGAGGCACTCTGAGTAAGATATTGTCTTGGTAAAGATACTCTTGTGCTGTTTTAATTAAAGCTATTTTAATGATACATACACATCTTTACTAGGAAAGTGTTAGACACATCTTGAGCTAGTGAAGAAGCAATATGTGCTAGAAAGGAGCAGACTGCTACAATCTCAATGTCTTTTTGCTTACTCTGCATAAATTCTGTGATGTTACATTACTGCCAGTGAAACAACTTTAAACTTTGTTATTTTAACTTCTTTATTTTAGTAAGTGGTATTTTGTTGTTAAAAAATGTTCTTTCATTTTCTCCTCATTTTTATTTACATAGCTGATTTCAGTTATACTTTAGAATATGTTTAATTACTATTTACGTGGCTATGAAGAATAACTAGCATGGCAGGTTCGGTGGCAAGATGATTTTTTTTTTTCAGATTGACTGATATGGGGGGAGTGGGAGTGGAAGGAAATACACTGTTCGTCAAACTATCCTGATTGAAGCAACCTGACAGTTGGGAGGCATGCAATGCCTCTGAAAGGTTTGATGTTGAGATGAGCGATGTAAACAAAGAAGGAGGAGGAGACATAGGAAGATAAACAGAGCTGTACACTTAGATTAATAATATTCAGAGGGGATTGTTTTCAATATATATTTAATTAAAAAAAAAAAACAAACAAAAACAAACAAACAAAAAACCAAAAAAACAACCCACAAAGCCTCTTAGGACTAATCTTCTTAAAGAGTCTTAAAACTTGGAAAGAACAGATTTAAGATAACAGGAAGTAGGAGTGCTTTTGACAGAGAGCTGCATGTGAGGTAGAAGATTATGAAGGGGATCAGGCTCATGTAATAAAGGGTATCAAGACAAGATCTGTAAACATGCACAGAATTTAGAAAAATCTATATGTATTCACAAGTGGACATGTCAGTAAACGGAACTGCTGCTGAAGATGGCTGTAGTCCTGAGGTGAGTGGAGTAGCTAAGGTGTGAGAGCACAGATAACAAATACAAAAGTTGGTATCACTGAGGATGTGAACAAGGGGGTTGGAAACAGAGTCAGAAGAAGGTAGGATGTAGTAAGGAAAACAATGTGAAACAGTATGAAAGTTTATTAATGTTATTTTGATTAAAATTTGGGTTATATTTATGAAACTAGAAGAAATTAATAATTTGATCTGTATAGTATTGATTCAGATTTTTTTCCAGAAAAATAGTATGGTAAAATGAATGGAGAAACCTTCCACAGAACAGATATAGCAATGGCCTGTCCACATGGCCAAGCAGTTGATGCAGAGCAAATAACGGAAGGTTGTTTAACAGAAGATTCAGTATATTCCACTTTTTAAAAGTACAGTTTGCTTTAGTAAACTTTTGTCCAATTTCTGGATGCACTGCTGGTTTTTATTGCAAGATATCTTGGTCATATAAACATTCAAACTGAAAGTCTCATGAAAAATATAAATATTTCCAAAATCAGATAATATATTGGAATCACAGTATCCCTTCTCAGTCAGAATACTATAAGTTTTAGTCACAAAATCGAATCAGTGCTTTTTGTAAATATTGCATACTTCTTACGTAGAGGTCTTCAGTACAACTTCATATGTTGGAGGTTTAAGTATCTGGATGCTTCTTACTCTTTTACTTATTGACCCAAATAGAATAGGATTCTCTGAAATTATAGGAAATACGACTGAAGTGTTATATTTGCTGAAGCATTTTCCTGAAAGCTTTTACTCTATTGCCATTTGTGGGAGTGATTACATGTACTCTTGAGAGGATTTTAAAGCAAGCAATAGAAATTTGCTGACTTAGCTACCAGAGGCATCCAGACGTAGCTCTGTATGATGAATCTTCTCTCTTAAATAGTAATAATAATATTCTCTATAACAATAATAATAATAATACCACCACCACCACCTGGACTTGTGCAAAGCATTTGACACTATCCTGGTCTAGTGGAAGGTGTCCCTGCCCCTGGCAGGGGGGTTGGAACCAGATGATCTTGAAGGTCCCTTCCAACCCAAACAATTCTATGATTCTATTATAATAGGGATAATAAAATAAAAAGTGACTTGAAATACTTCCTGGCTTGTGCTTTTTTGTTTTATAGATTGTGCAGCCTACTTGCCTTAAAAGAATTGGAATACCTTTTATCCATAGAATCAGAATACCTTTTATCCATAATTCATTTAAAGATAGCCCAAACAATGCTTGATGTTTATAATCTAAAGCAATTTACAAAAAGCATATCAGAAAATCCTACTAATTGAGTGGTTCTTCTTCCTATAATCCTTTCTATTGTTTTTATTTCACATACTTTGTATTTCTTTTATTTCAGGAAAGATATAGTCAACGCACAAAGCATGGTAGTTGAGCTCTTTCCAAGTAATGCAGATCTGGAGTCTGATGCGGAACTGGATAGGGCAGTGACTCAGATCAGTGTAGACTTAATGGATGATTACCCTGCCTCTGATCCAAGATGGGCTGAATCTGTACCTGAAGGTAAACATAATGGTCTGGGGTTTTTTGGTTGGGGTTTTTGGTGTTGGTTGTTGGGTTGGTTTGGTTTTTGGTTTTGGGCTTTTTTTTTTTTTTGTGAAAAACTGTCTACAGTACTCTAGATAAAATTATAATTTAAGCTTTGCAAAAAAGGCACAGGTGTCCCTTGCCCTCTTCCACCACTGTTTCCAGAAAGGCTAAAAGATGCATCCTATGAAACTGCCAGATAAACTTGCAGTCTGCTGTGGTTAGTTCTTGACTTCATATAGTAAAGACAAACAGCAAAGAAACATTTCTGAGAAGGATGCTTTATGCAAGGAACAGGTGGTGTCACTTTAGTGTTTCCATGATTCCTTGGATAGATCTATTTTCCACAAATAGATATGTTGAGAGAAAGAGTTTATTTGCTCATGCTTAGCCTTTTGTCAGTGTGGCTGCACAGCTTCTGGTGGGCTTGGATCCTGGGTAGAGTGAGCTCGTATTCCTCTGGGGCATTGGTATTTATGTCTGCCTAAAAGAGACTAGAGAAATTTATTTTGGAGTATGTGTTGTACATAAAGGATTAAAGCAGACACGTTTTCAGCAAGGAACTTCTTTGTTCATGCTTCCCTGTCTTTTATGAACAGTGTTAATTTGAAACTGTCCCCGGGACCTCTAGGCAGCAGTTGCCAGTTACTGAGCAGAGACTTAGTTTGAAAGTTCATGTAGTAAATAGTTACAGATGGATGATGCTTCCTGCTGTTGTTTCTGTGTGGCAGCCAGTTAAAAATTGTCAGGCGTCAGATCCTTAGTATTTTCTGAATCAACTTTGGTTTTAATTCAGTGGCTTATCTGCATTTATTCCTGGCTAAAGCAAGAAGCGAAAATTGATAGCTTCTTGGAAATAGTCTTGCTAATTTTGCTCATAGTGATAGTTCTTCTGAGTTTTTGTATCTTGCTAGTCTTTTGGCTTAAAGCAGGCTCAGAATATACAAAAATTCTCAAATAGGAAAATAATTTGGGCTCTGGAGAACTCTGCTGAGGTGATATACTTGTGAGGATACTTATGAGGCAGCTTCCATCATCCTTACTGACTCCTTTAAGAACCTGATTGTCCAAACAGAAATGTTAGCTGGCTTTTCAGATGCAAGCTTATTTGAGGAAGAAGAAAAGTAAGTAGAGCAGTGCTGGGCAACCACTTATGCTGTGCAGTGGAATTGTGCAGGCAACGCAGAATCAATCAGGTCTGAATGCCTGTTAACACTTTATTTGGTAGTAGCTGTGGTCTAGGGCGTAATAAATTTAGCAATAGCTAGACCACAACTAAGTTAAAAATTTGCATCTAAATCTTACTAAAACTTGAATAAGCTGGTGAGCTGCTATTTTAGCAGCATAATGAATCGAGGGCTTCAGAATAGTTGTACTGATCTAAAGATACTTGATTTCTACTAAAGGCTTTACTTCAGCTATGATAGAGTTCAAAAAACACATTAAAAATAGAATGGTAAGCAATATATGAAGTGTGTGTGTATGTTTAAAAAAGTACCAGTGCGGTAATACTATAGAAATTTATAGAAATGTGTTTACCTCAGAGGCAAAAAAAAATAGTTATCAAAGACATGAAGATATCAAGTGCTCTGATCTAAGATTCTTCTCTTTTTAGAAGCAGCTGGTTTCAGCAACACATCTCTCATTCTTCTTCATCAGCTAGAGGATAAGACAAAAGCACATTCCTTCTTCATTGAGTTTCTTCATCAGGTAAAATTCTACTGTTCTAATGGTGTCAGCACACACAATAGAGTATTATTTTGTCTTAAAGTTTTTCTTCTAGAACACTGTTTAAAGTGCATGTGGTGTGTTTTGGTTTTTTTTTTTAATAAAAGGTTGGTATATTTGAACGTCTGGGCAGTTTTCCAGTACGAGGGATGCCGATGGCAACTCGATTGTTGCTCTGCGAGCATGCAGAGAAACTAGCGGCAGCTATTGTTCTCAAGAATCACCAGTCCAGGCTGCCTGATCTAGTGAATGCTGCTATACTGATCGCATTAAACAAAAGGGAGTGTGACATTCCACCAAGTCTTACCCCTGCAGATGTGTTCTTCCGAGAGGTAAGAAACCTGTTACTTCTGAATCATTGTATAGTATCGCATGTAGTAAAAGTTGCAGTGCTTTAATGTATACTTTGACACTTTTCCCTTTAAAAAGCAATTCAACTTTACACAATTTCCCTTTAAATAGGGATGGTGAGGTAGTATTTTCCTCACTTTAGCGTACATGCTTTTTTATGTCTGGAGCTGAAACATGACGTGTTTCATGTAGCAGAAGTTGTTATGATTTCCAACTAATCTACATGGATGCACAGTGAAGACGACAAGTGAAATTCTCTGGCACATCAGAAAACATATGCTAAATTATCATTTTTACGGGGTGAACTGGAGAGTATGAAGCTTTCCAGATAGGAGAGCTGCTTTGATGAGCTGTCCTGGATGGAATTGTAACGCTTCAGTCTCTCATAATTTTTTGTCCTCTCTAACATTAGTAAATCTAAGCTAGTTCTCAGTTTATGCCGCATTCCAGTCAAGTGCCCGGTCTTTCTTTCTTCCTTCCTTCTCGAGAAGAACTATACACAAAATGCTTACTCTTAGGAAGTTTTTTCCTGTAGGGGACAGTAGTTGCTAATGGAGAAAAATAAATATAAAAGAAAATAGAAATAGTAAGTATGTTATCCAGTATACTTTATCTAACAAAGGTTCTACTGCCAAATGTTTCAGAGGAATACAGAGGAATATGCCTAATGAAAGTTTATGGAGTTGCCTTCGAAAAAGAGGATATTTTTATTTTTCTTCCAGGTTTAAGTCCAGAAATAAGGCAATTCTTGTATTCTAAGTATTGTATGAAATATAAGCTGATGATTTCATTATCCATTTGAGTAGTTGATACCTTTTAATATTTTTGGCTATTGATGTGGTTTCTACCAATATTTGTGTATTTTTCGATACAGCTCATAACTTGGCTTTCAGGTGTCAGCTGGTAATGGATATGTTTGTGCTCAGTGCAATTTTTCTTTCTATCTTTAAGGTGTCCCAGATAGATTCCATCTTTGAATGCTTACTGGAAGAAGAGGAACAAATCTTGAAAGATATGCCTATTGAATCAATTGAGTGGGCCCAGATAGTTGTCAATGTGAACAACATCATTAAGGTATAGAACTGCATTAAGTAAAATGTTCGTGGGAGGGGAAGGTATATATTGAAGAGCACTCAACAAGTTGAGCACAGTACGTCTGAGTTACTGATATGAGAACAAAAGTGAATGCAGTTTTCACGTGTCCAAATACATTAGGAAGGAAAAGATGGTCTCATGCAGAATTAGGGACATTCCTTTTCCTCCTGAGCCACTGCTAAAGGGAATTTGAGAAGCTGCAGCATTGTTGGAAGTTGTGAAAGCATGAGTATGTAGCAAAGAGTGAAGAGCTTATGCTTGAGCACTGAGGTGTCTTGCTCAGTCAGTATGTGCTCTTCTATAAATCTGAGAAAGTGGTGTAGAAAGAAGGGGGATATTAAAAGAATACTTCAGAGTTATAAAGGATGTCATCTTTTACAGTCTGTGTATATGCAGGTAGACTTTAAAGTACTTACGTCCTTGCCTTTAAATAGGACATGCTACAAGCTGCCTGCCAGTATCGTCAATCTAGAGCCTCTTTATATAAAACAGGAGAGCTTCCGGAAAGAGAACCTGAATATATTCCATGGACAGGTGAGAAATTATTATTACTAGTTTATTAATTGTCTGTCCTAAATAAAAATACTTTTCATGAGTTTCAGAACACAAGAATTTCAATCTGAATGTTAAACTTACTGTTGAAAGCTGCTATAAGGTTGTCAGTAAGAACAGGAGAAGCTAAAGGTTTCATTTGGTGAATGAAATGGAATGAATCAACGAACACTTATTTTGCCCAGTATTGGTGATAATTCTTTAAAACTTGCATTGCAAATTTGACTACAAAAATGAAGTTTGAGAGACAAAGTTAACTTGCTGATTGTTTTGGGTTTTTTGTTTGTTGGTTGGTTGTTTTGTTTTGTTTTTTCTTTTTTTAGCATGCACTGGTTCTGGTTGGCAGACCTATGGGATACATAATGTTAAAATGAATCATAAAATGTGATTTATAACTGTTTTAAAAGGACTGATGATTCTCCACTTCCTTAAGTGTTTTGTTTTGATGGTTTAATAACATGAAAAACTATCAGAACAGATGTTTGCAGAAGCAAGCACTTTCCAGTTGGTGCTTAAGCTTCCCTGTGGCCTCTACACACTTGTTTAGTGCTCCCAAGATAAAAATCTTTTGGAAAGCAGGACCCATGCAAGCTATTTTGGTGTGTTATGTCTTGATGTATTTAAATGGGGTTACTAGAAGTTGCCTTTTCCTTGTGTGTATTCTCCTCTGCTTACAGCTCGTGCGAGTGATTCTTTTCTTCTGAAAAATAGCTGGTATTGATAGTTGATAGTGTAGATCTGTGTAGTTCAGGGAGTCGTTATGTTTCTGTTCTTTTTTTGTCTACTACATTTTGACCAAATTTAATAATTAAAGGTAGATGGGAGTATGTGTGTGGGTGGTTGTGTTTTGGTTTTTGGTTTTTTTTTTTACAGTATTGCTTTGATTTTTAAAATTAAAATGTTTATTAGCTTTTTGCTTTCTGTTTTTTTTTAATTATACATAGTAACGCTTTTGTTATACTTCAGCATAGATTCCTGTGATGACAGAATTATTGTTTTAATGTTCACTGTGGTGTTTTCCCAAGCATCTAGTGGCCTTCGTACAGCAATAATACGTCAGCATGGAATCATTCTGAAGATGGTGTATCCCCAGGTGGACAGTAACCTCCGTAGCGTTGTGGCTGAACAGTTGGTGGCACTGCTGGATTGCTTTCTAGATGGCTATGTTTCTCAGCTGAAATCTGTGGACCGCCCTGCTGATCAAGAGAGATACAGCAATGTGGAAATGGAATATGTGCAGAAAAGATCAGAACTCTTGTCTCCTCTCCGTAAGTACTGTCTGTTTTCCTTAATGCAAGGATTAAGTGTTCCATTCGATGAGAAAATAATGCAAATTTGATGGAGTAGATGGCGTCTGTGTGTGAATTCTAGTTGTTCTACATGTTTGCCTTCAGAGTATAAATGACTGTTTTTATGATTGAATGGGATATTTACAAAATAACAACAGATTACAGAATTGCATCCAAGACTGCACCCATGCCCATACTTCTAATAAGACACATTGCTGCTTGAATTTTTTTCTTTGCTAACTTGTTATATTTTTCTGATAGGAAATTATCTTGTGCCAGCTGGCTGAAAATAGCCTATAAATGGATTTCTAAAGGTTTATGTTGTTGCTAGTTAACATAAATTTATATGCCTGAAAGTTTGTTTAGTGTTTATCAAGAAAAAGTTACTTTTCAAATCTTGATTATTTAATAATCAAACCTGCTGTTTAACATGTCAGATGTGGTCAAGTCTTTAATGAGTAATTGAAAGCAAAGACCCCTTGTTAAGTGGAAATAACTCTGAGCAAATACGTTTTAGTAAGCTTATAAGGTTTAATTTTTTTAGGCTAAAAATGAACGCTATAAATAGAACAGTCTAATAATCACTGCCTTTTAACATTCTTAAACCTTAAGAAAAGTCTCTTAAACTATCATTGCCAGTTTTACTGACATTCATGGGCTCTGTTAGCTTGTAAATACATTTTATATCATTATGTTCAATCTAAAGTTAATATTTCCTTACAAACAGACTTGCATGTTCTGCTAACTCTTAGGTATTTGATTAAACCAAAATGAAAGATTTTAAATAATAGGATTTGTATTCAAAATATGTTATCTTTACTTGTTTTATTTGTTATCAAAAGCCTTTGCCTGCTGCTTTGTCACTTTGCATAATTAAGTGGATATTAATACAGATATTAAGTCATGGGTTTGTTGTTTGGTTTTTTTTCCTTCCCCCAAAGCACAAATAGCAGATGCTGCTAATTTTCAGAGAAAATGGAATGTATACTGGTGATTTAGTATTCTAAACTTCTCTTCTTCCCTCTTGTGTTGGGGGACAGAGGTGGTGGGTATGTGAGCTTGCCTGTGCACAGGGTATGGATGCAGTAAGGTGAATGTTTCTTTGGGAATGTGTAAGTATCTCTGTGATGTAAACACTTGAAACTTATTTTCATTTTTCTGGTCTCTGCTCTCAGTCAAACATCTCCTCTCAACAGCCAGAGATGAGCTTGTCTGATATAACTTCTTTTTCTTCTTTGTTACTTAGTTTCCCTGGGACAGTATCAGATGGCAGCTGCTTTAGCAGAGAAGTACTGTGACTTTGATATCCTGGTGCAAATGTGTGAGCAGACAGACAACCAGGCCAGATTACAACGTTACATGAGTCAGTTTGCAGATCAGGTAACTCTTTTTTTTTTTTTTTTTTTTTCCTAATTCCTTTAGATAGTGTTTTATACTATGTTTGCACCTGAAATGTTGCAAAGCTATGATTTGGAAGGAGTGTCTGTTTATTCAAATGTATTTACATATACGTATGGGGGTGATGTGGAAAATTCGAGTCAAGATTCACTGTGCAGAACTCAATGGCATATTTTACCGTGAGACCGCAAAGCAAGTCAGCAGAAATACGGGTGCTAGCTGTATGGGCAGTGGCTTTTCGTGCGACCTTTTTTGTGCCTCAAACACATCTTCTCACGTCTTCTGGCATTTTGTGACTTGTTCACTGAGGTGCTGTAGTCAGCGTACTGTTGTTTTATTAAACTAATGCCATATAAAATTAAGGATAATTTCCAAAAAAGAGAAGATGAGATTGTTAAATATATAAATAGGAAAGTAGTTAAGAAGAGTAGGAAGATAGGGATGTTGCTGTGGTCTTTTTTTATTGTTCTGCCAGGTACTTCTTGGACAATTTTTCAATGTCTGTCAAAATCCACTGTAAAAACCTCTAAGTGTGCTGAAAAACTGGGAAGCTTAAGGAAAAGGCATTCTCTGTTTGTTCTTTTCAGATGGTTTTGGGTTTTTTTAAGGAAAAAAGTAATGCCTTCTGAAAAGACTTCTATCTATGAGTTCTTTAGTGAATGTAGAGCTGAATAGATCAAGTCTAATGGATAGACTATCAGGCTGGTGGCCTCTTCAAACTTTATTTTTTAAATTGTTAATGCAATTAGAATTTAGCATTATTCTAAAACTACTCTGAAAAGCCTAAGTTACATCTCAAACATAAACCCTGATTAGTTATGCCACACTGAAGTTTTTGAGGATAAAGTAGGTGTTTGTTTTTAAAAATACATTAGTTTTTAACGATGACTGAGAGAAGTAAGGTTGTAGGTTCAGTTGGAGGTAGGAGGGAACGTTTCAAAAACAGTGACAGCAGAAGCAAACTTATATATGAAAGGAAGTAGTAAGCACGGAGTTCTGAGAGGGGAAAGGAACAGGTAAAAGATGATTAGAATTGTGGGTGATGTGATACCTGTTTCCATTCTTGTGTGTTATCATGAAGAACTTCTATTTGGCACTTCCTTCGCTTCCATTGAAGGATGAACCCTGCTGTGCGTATCAGCATCTCTTGCACTGTAGCTGATGAATTCTTTAAACATTATTTCTATCAGAACTCTTTAAGTTTTTTTCATCAACAGTATGTTATTTTGTGTGTGTGTCTGTGTGTCTTGTTTTGTTAAGCAGGTTCTTATGATGTCCTTACCGATTGTCTGTTATGAAACATTTTGCCTTAGAAGACAAACAAGATATTTAAATGTAACTTTTAAAATCTACTCATATTCCTGTTATCTTCAGAATTTTTCAGATTTCCTGTTTCGCTGGTATTTAGAAAAAGGAAAGCGAGGGAAGCTGTTATCTCAGCCTATTGCTCAGCACGGACAGCTGGCCAGTTTCTTGCAAGCTCATGAGCATCTGAGCTGGTTACATGAAATCAATAGTCAGGATTTGCAAAAGGTAGGGTTTCTTAATACAACCAAACAGAAATATCATATGTTAAATGACTCAAGTACATATTCAGGTAGGCAAATTATCTAGTTCTGACTCTTCATCATCAAAAGAAGACAGCTTATCTAGGTGACTTAAGGGAGAGATGACATGGATTATTAATGGAGTACCAAAAGCTTCCCTCCAGGCACCATCTGGTATATCATATAAGCCACTGCACCCCGTAATGGAAGTTAGGGCTGCTTTTCATCCCTTGTTGGTGACTAACATTTTGTATCAAGGAATTTTTATATGGCTACGTGATCACCACTTTGGTGGAACTGGGAGTTTACAGTGAATATTAATAGCATTATCAGATCATCCAGCAAGGGAAAAACTGAAATTTATATTTCAAAACTAACTATTTAAAGCAAATGAATTTGGAGGTATCACAAAAGTAAAAAAAAAAAGTTATTTTAATCACTAATATTCATAGTATAAAAGCAATATTTTTTTTTAATAGCTAATGTGGCATTGTTTTTAAACTTGAGTCTTTGCTGCCTTGTAGGCTGCCTAGTTATTCTTTCCCTGCTTCCTGTTGGTCAGTCTTCACTTCTTTCTGCTAGATTTATGAATGTATTTCACTTTAGCAAATAAACTAATTCTAAGGAAAAATGGCTTCTTTTGGTCCATGTGCACATTTATTAAGCATGCAGAGCATGGAAACATTTATCCTACTGCAAGTTTTAGGTTGATAATACTTTATGCCCCTTAAAAACCACACAAACCCCAAAAACAAACCAACAAAAAAAAACCAAAACCCACCCTGTGAGTCTTGTAATATTCCATTTTTGTCGACTGAGGTTTTGTCTTTTATAGCAAAGCACTATGAAGAAGGGACAAAGACTCCAAAATATACAAGCAATTCAGTCTGGATAGTTTGTTTCTGAGTAGGTGCTCAGAAATTTTCTGTTCCTTTGTCTGACAGACAAATAAATTCTTGCCTAAGTGTGTGGTTACTGCAGCAGTTAAACGTATAATTCTGGTTTTCAGATTCCTGAATTAACAAGTAAATCAATCTGTATGCAAAGTTGTCCTGTCAAAGTATATTTTGCCTGGCTTTTATGGCAAAGCCTTGAGTAAGATCCCAGAGGTATAATACGTGAAGTTGCAATTTATCCTTTGATCATAAGATAGTTTTTCTTGATTAGTAATGAAAAAATGTTTTTTGGCTGTAATTGGAGTACAGATCTGTATCTCTTCCTGAAGAGTGTAACGCAGAGTTTTAATGTGCAAGTTGTACGACTTTTAAAAACAAGGGTTATAGTATTACAGACAATAAATAGCTGTGAGACTGCAGTTCAGATTAAATCCTTATCTGTTAAGCTTCTGATGTTAAATTCTAAACTGAGTTCTAACATCTTTATTAATTTCAGGCTCACAGAACGTTGCAGACTTTAGCAAATATGGAGACCCGATATTTTGCAAAGAAGAAAACACTTCTTGGCTTGAGCAAATTAGCCGCGCTGGCATCTGACTTCTCAGAAGATATACTGCAAGAGAAAATAGAAGGTAAGAAATAAAAACAGAGGAAAGTGAAGAATAGACTAATGAAGGTATTGAATTAGAATAATGTGAATTTTGCAGATAGTTAATTTATTAGGCTGAGGGCTCTGACTTAACATGGTAAGGATAAATGGACTGATGATTTTGCTCATTGCAGGAAGGATAAGGAAGAGAGCATAAGGCAGTAACCTTAGTATTCACCTTCACCTGTGAGTTAGGACTATGAGCAAGGGAAATTTGTACCTTTTCACTTTTTTGTAATAACACACAAAATATTGGCATAAATAACAAGCTGCACAGTCTTTTTGAGAAGTCATTAGACAGTTCTGAAGTAGATGAAGCTGCATTTTATATTTCAGATGCGAGGTAAAAATGATTTAATTTCTTAAGGCCTGTTTATTGAATGGCTCTCAATTTTGAATTCTTCTCAAGTCCTGAGACTCTTAGGCTGTACAAGGAAATCCTGTAACTATGTTGTGTTTTAATAATGTACCCACAAATATATACATTTGTGATCAAGAAGTGCTTTCTCAGCATCTTACTCTCTCTGTATCTAGAAAGGTTACGGTGACAGTGTTTCATTATGCTCTAGCTGAAAGGATGATAATGGGAAAAGTAAGAATACCTATTCTACTTCATTACCAAATGCAACAGTTCCACTGCTCTGCCATTCCTATCACTTTGGAAAAAATCCTTTTCCTGATACAGCAACATGTGCTGCACAGTGAGTTTGTGAAAAAGCAATTCTACACTAACAGTTAAGCTAATACTAGCCACCAGGGGAAAGCTTTGAAATGTTACTCCAGGTTACTACTCAAGCTTATTTCTATTTATCTGCGTATTTATTCATGTATGTTTTGTACAATTCTTAAAAGAAATCTTGTTGAAAAAGGCTGGGGATAATTATGATAACTTCACAAATTACTTCTAGCTTGTAATAATATATTGTCTGTCCTTTACATTATAAAGCATTGCATGAAATCTTGAAGTTGAAATTTGTTTTTCTCACCGCTGTGAGAAAAACCTATGCTAATATGAAGAATCTCATCTTTAAATAGGAAAACCGTAGAAAAATGAGGAAATCAAAGCTTTACTTCAGTAGAGTGATGGACTCTTAAAACTTGGTCTGGACTTTACTCTGCTACACGTTTCTGTATGACACGTGACATGGCTTTTAAAACTTACGCTCTTTGTGTATCAGTTTTCTACTGATAAAAAATAATTATTTCTGCTGCATTCTGCTTATCCATTTTAACAAATAAAATGCTCCTTTCTACCATGCAATGGAACTTGGCGGGGGGGAAGCAGGGTTCACGTACTGTGGCTGAAATTATTCCATTTTGATTGTTTCTGCCTAATAAGTTTATAACCCTGACGCAGATTATACTGGAAAATAAAACAATCAAAAATGGAATAATTCATGAGATGGAGCAGGTCCATGGCACATGTCTTCAGCCAAAAGGTAGCTCCTAAAAATTGCAACCAACTTACTTTCCTGCATAGTGCAACAACTTCCCTCCAATCCCATGTATTCGTTTTGTGGTTGTGAGAAAAAAGGAGTTATCAGTCTGCATTACACTGGAAGCCTGAGTGGAAAGTGAGAACTGGTTCACCAGGATGACAATATTGAAGTATTCCTGTGCTTCAGGAGCATAGATAAGTGTCCAAATAGAATGCTTCATAACAAACACTTGTGGACCTGAATAATATTGCGACTTGACAGTTGTTACTGTTCCATAGACTTTATTATTACATTTTAATAACATGAAACATTCGTTTCCTTAAATGACTACAAGAAATATCGGAACAGGAACGCTTTCTGTTACATCAGGAGACACTTCCTGAACAATTACTGGCAGAGAAACAGTTGAACCTCAATGATATGCCAGTGTTGTCTGCATCTCAGCTCATTGATGTAAGTATCTCATGTTTTCTTCATTACACAGGTAAAGTTCCAGTATGTTTTCTGCCTCCGTGCGATAAAATAAAATGACACAGCTGTCTTTATCCCTTACATGACTTGCTAAGCACCTAAAGATCTGATATATGAATTTGATTATCTTTGCTTAGTTTCTACCAGCATCGAACTTCAGAATGCTGTTTCTAGTTCAAATTTCTTTTTGTTGAACGTGTGCTTTAGAGTGCTGCTAGGAGAAAAAGCAAATTAAATCAGTGCCAGAAGTTGATTTACTGGCTTAAGCCAGTTTTTGGATATGAGACAATTTTTACCTTCTGGTACATTCTCAGTAGGGCAGAACCTGGAAGGCAGAAGGAACAAAGAATTCCACCTCAGTGGAGAAGGATGCTGCAATCTAGAAAAAGGAAGGGCTAGAAGCAGGGAGAGGCTTTTGGTCACCTGTTGCAAAGAGGCATCTGAAGTTTTTCTACTTTTTTTTTTCCCCTTCTTTTTCAAAAACAAACCCAAAAAACCCCCAACCCATACTGAAACAAAACCATGAACTGCTCCAGTACTGGGATCAGTAATAGTGCTGACTCCTTTCCACACCCCTTTCTGGTGGTAGCCAGCAACCAGTAGCCTTGTTGTTTCTGCCTTATTGGCAGCACGTTTTTACCATCCAGTGGCGCACACAAAAAATATCCAATGAGCATCAACGATACGTTGTAAAACAAATCAGGTCCTGTCTAGGTGTCAGTTTTGCAACTCCTTACTTTTCCTGTAATCCTGGGGAAAGTCAAAAGCTGATAGTGTGCTTGTTTACATTCTCCTCATTTTCTTAGAACAACGTTAATAGCAGATTCTGAAGTCATTACCCGTATCTTTAAGTGAGACTATCTGTGCAATGAGGGGAGACTAGGAAGTGTCACTCGTGACTGGGCAAGTGTGGGCACCGTGACAGTTTTCCTTCTGAATTCTCTGTTGTCGAACCAATGTTCATGCTTGCTACTTGGAATGTGAGAATGAAACTTGGAAAGTGTAAATAAAAAGAGCATTAATGTTAATTTTCCTTTAAAGTACTAATTTAGAATTGGGAGGGGTGAAATATTGATAGCAAACTTGTCTGTTTTTAAAAGGTGAACGGCAGTACGTGTGCTTAAGTACTGCTTTGAGCTTAATTACCAAAATAATTCTGAGAGCTTATTTGTGGAGCTGAGCTCCGGCTACAATAGTCCAGGAATGTTACAGCCTTAAATGGCATTTAAATTTGAAACCTAGCAGCCTTATATTCAATATCATTTGTCCACAGACCATTGTCACGTAGGTGGAATGCTGCTCTAAAACCTTAAGTATATTCCTTACTATAAAAATACTTGCAGTTGAATCAAGACATATTTTCATGAGAAGGTCATGTAAGCGGAAAATACATGGTGGTCTTCCCACAATGAGTTGTCCATGATATCAGTTACATTAGTTTGTAGGCTAAAAATAATTCTCTACGTTCATCTCTCATATCATAGATGTACATATGTGATGAGAACAGAAGGGCCAATGAGTATGACTTCAAGAAAGCACTTGATCTACTGGAATATATTGATGAGGTAGGAAAAGTTTTTGAAGGATTTCTAATCCAGAGACTTTTTTTTTTATTATTTATTATTATTTAAGCTAGGATGGTGCATCTGTAGTTAGCTAACATCTAAGCTTAGTGTACAGTAATTAAAAATAACCCCTGATGTGTTTTTTCAGTTTGTTTTTAAGTCACTGGAGACTTAATGCCAAATGTGGTTTAGATCATTTAAGAAAAATGACACTCTTCATCTTCACTTCCCATTTATAGTCTATAGTTTCCTTTTAGAGCCTTGCTTCCCTACAGGCTTTCTCCAAACAGGACAAAGATCATGTTTTCAGTAGTTCAGTTCTTGCGTCTCCCCTGTTGGCAGTTTCTCTGATTGTGATGAGATAATGTGGGATAGTCACCAGCTTTTTAACATGTAAATAGCATTGAACCACAGATTTGCTATCGGCTTTCTCACTGCATCTCGTTGTATGATCTAGTATCTTGTCAGGAGTAATTTTCCACTAAGCATGAATAAATCGGCTTCTGAGGAGCGTCAAACCTGAATTAACAACAGTCTCTGCTAAAAAGCTAAAGTTGTATTATGTCAGTGGAAGTATTCCTTACTAATTGAAAATGAGAACTCTCTTCTGATTATCCCAATTCCTGCTAGTCTGGGTAGGGCCCCAAGTTAAAATCCTCTCTGTAGTAGTGCTTTGTAAACACCATTGTGCCATTTTGTTGGCCTTCAATAACTCTAGTTTGATAATTAAATGTCTTTATAATTGCTTTTAAAATTTAAATTGATTTTCAATTGTTTTATTTTTTATTATAAAATTTTCTTTCGAATAATATTTCTTTACTGTTATTAACTAGGGTTTTTTTGTTTTATGTATGAATATGTTTACTTGTCCTGTGTTTAGTACTATATTATATTTCGTGTACTGAGGAAAGAGTATTACTACTTAGAGTAGCATGTTATTCTGAGTTAGTTCTCTTTGGTTTAAAAAGAAAATTCAATGCTTTTTCCTTTTTTTTTCTAACTCCCCTGTTTATTTTTATAACATAAATAGTCCAAGTAATAATATTTTGCAGTTAAATAAACTTCAGTGAACTCATTTGGTTTCTTCTTTTAAATTAGGTTTTTTTCTCTTAAATTTTGTCAACACAATTCATGAACACTGAGACAACTATATTGTTTTTTTACATCTAAATAAAATAAATGTCTCTCAAAAACATGAGATTCAGAATGATTTTTTGCTCAGATATTTGAGTCTCTAACAACTTGAGTAGAACCATTCAGCACAAATTAGAGATGGTGGTTTAGATTAGAGTCGAAAAACTAGCTGTTCCGTAGTTTTCTCTGCTTTTCTCTTGCAAAAGCACAGCATAAAGTCAAGACCCATCCTCTTGCTTCCAGGCTTCTAAATTGAAGAGTTCGTGGTTTCTCTTATCTCTTATGAGAGGAATTTAAAATAGATGAGATGCTTCAGGACATTGAGAGGTGGAAAAAAATATGTGGTCTTTTTTCTGATGTTATATTTTAAAAGGGGCTCTGACACCAATTATCTCAAAGTTTCTGTGCAATGAAGGGACTGCCCTTTCCAAGACAAATGCGTGTCTCTGGAGACAGTTACTAACATATTCATAAAACAATCATCCTCATGTGGACACTGTTGCATGCTAGTTAGCTTGGCCATGCTGAAAAAAGAGCCTTGACTTCAGTCACCATTTAGCACATTTTAAAATAAAACTTGCCTAGAAGGCACTGTTTTACAAATTGGTATTTGTTCACGTGCTTTAAAATAGGCCCTTTTTCAAATTGAGGTAGTCTTCAGCAGTGGTGTGGTGATATAGAAAGTCTGAGCCATGTTTTCAAATGGAAATGAACAGTCTTTGGTGTTTCAACAGTCTGACCAGGTCATCTGTTACAATAGCATGTGTTTAAAAACAGTGTTCAGTAACTGAAGAATATAATTCATTGGTATAATCTGTGTGACATGGTGATTATTTCTTAATTTTTTTCTTTTTTTTTTTTTAACTTACCTGTCTTTTTTCCTTATATGAACTGAAGGAAGAGGAAGTGGATGTAAATGATCTTAAACTTAAAATTCTCTGTAAGGCTCTCCGAAGGGATGGGTAAGTCCAATATGAATGTAAATTACTGGGAGTATTTGTGACATAGCTTTTCCAGAATTACATATTAGTATACCATTCTCTAGCTCACTGAAAAAGATGGAATATCATAGTATAAGGTTAGTAAAGTATAAAGTATCTGATCTGAATGTGCCTTTTTATTTGTAAAGTGAAACCCCAGGAAAAACAAAACAAAACAAAACAAAAAAAAAAACCAAAACCCAAACCAATCTGTAGTACTTTGTTCACTTAGCTCGCTGGCAGCCTACTATGCATTCTCAGCACCTGACACAGGAATGTACCCATGCAGTTTTCATTCTTGAACCCTTTGCTAGGGTTAAAAGAAATGACCAATGTTGAAACTTTTTTTTCCTTTGAAGCATCTCAGATAGAAGCTTTTTACGTGCAACATGTGCAGATGTCACTCCTGCAAACTTTTATTTCATTTATTTTTGGCTGTTGAACCACATCAACAAGCTCATGACATTTTTGAGTTAAAGCTGCATTCTTGACTGTAAGAGATCGAAGCCTTAAATGCTGCTAAAGAGAGGCACTCTTATGGACGTTCAACACCAAATACAGGCTGAATCCAATTGGTCAGAAGAATCTTCTCGCCAAGCAGTGCTACTGTTCTCTCCCAGGTTAAATAACTCAAATGGCATTTCCTCCCTTACCTTTCTAATTTTCAGAAGTTACCCACCTTTCTCTAGCTCCCATCCATGTTCCAAGAGGACCTAAGGAAGAAAAGATGAGGAGAGAATACATTCCAAATGCACTGTGCCATTTGTGATTAAAATGGAAACAAGCAGCATTTGGATTCACGCTCATGCATAGGATAGATTCCGAAGGACAGTGGTCTGTAGAAAATAAATTCCTAGTTGCATGACTAAGTTGTTGTCAGATATGACATAAATAATATGCAGAAACAGGTTCACACTGTTCCACGTGTTTTCTTCCCTTCCTATTATTTTCAAGACAGAAGAATCCAGAGCTCCTGCATGGCACCAGTCCAATAATTGATTTATGTCCTGTCTACCCCGGGCCGAGAACAGAGTTTTGGACATCATATTTAAACCATTCAAGTCATATAAAATGCTGACAAGATTTTGCCTACTCTGCTAGCTGACCAGATGCAATTTGACATCACTTTGCACTGAATAGTGTTTACAAAACTTTATGTCCCAGTTGAGTTTCCAGTCCAGCAAGGCTCACAAAGGCTTACAAAGAGGCCCATTGCCATTTGAAAAGAGGCAATGTTAACTTTCTGCTGTGTGCAAAAATAAGCGTTTGACATGTTACAGTACCTGCTTTTAAGGATGGCATCTGTGTTCTAGCTTGTCAGCTACAAATGGTGGCAAGGCTCTTGGGTAGAATGGAGAGCCTTGCTGAGCGTGCTCCTGACGTTCTGGCAGGGTCCTCGCTATCCTCCTCTGTGCCTCAGAGTGATTTGTTTCCTCAGATCCCCCTGCCCCTTCCCTCACATTCTTCCCAGTGGAATTAAAGATAAAATCCTAGAAGTCTGGGAGTTTAAGTGGCATCCCAGGTAAAAGCACGGTTTCAGTGATTTGTCAGTAATAGCTTCTGGGACCTGGGCCCAGATCTGTTGCAAGCATGTCCCATTGGCCTAAGGAGGTTCACGGTGCTTTAGGGAGTGATATGAGAACTGGTTTTCTCTGGCCATTTAATGTACGGAACGGGAAATTGTAACAACTGAGAGGTTAGAACCACAGCAAAAGAAGTTAGTTTGGTGTTGACTTAAACCTGCTACACATAAAGCTCTGCAAAGATGAAAAATTGTCATTTAAAATAATCCTTCTCTTAGAAAAATGTTTGGCATTTCCTTATCACAGATGAGACCTGCATTCACGAGTCTTCACCTTCACATTTAATCACAAATGAGAGAAACTGTATTTGGTTTGTGTCTGTGTGTGCTGTTGCAGGCCTGTAACTTAAGATTTTTACAATTGTTTTCCTCCTCTTTGCTTGGTGTTTGCTTTTCTGTTTTGTTTTTTTCAAATATGTCAGCAAATTGCTGCTCTTGCTTTATTCTACCAAAAAAAAAAAAAACCTATACTTGCATAATCTCAGTTGTAAAATATGATTACTGAGAACAGGTAATTCTTATCTTGATGAATATTTATCTGATAAAATTAAAAATACTATGTTTTCTTTTACAGTTTAGAAGACAGGAAGTATTCCTATTGTCCTAACTAGACTGCATTATAGTAGTGCAATTTTACTGCAGTTTTACTCTTAGAATAAAGAATAATTAACACAAGATAGGGAAAAAAACTCTTGCTTTGAGCTACAGGCAAGCACATAACACATGTGAACATGTATTAATCACCTTTGATTTATCAAATTTCCTGTATATTTTTTCTTGTTACTTTTCATTTGATTTCATCTGTGCAATTCTTTGCGCAAATTGTTTTTGACTTGCAGATGGTCCAGTTCAGATGGGAAAGATGATCCAATTGAAGCATCTAAAGATAGTATATTTGTGAAAATATTACAAAAACTATTGAAAGAAGGTAAAGTGTACTTAAATATAATTTAACTTCTTGAAATTGTGTAGTTGTTTCAAAAGCTGCTGAAGACTAATATACAAGTAGTAGTGTTAATAAACTCTCAGAGTAATAAAAACTTCCATATGCATTCCACTAGATAATTACAATCATACGGAGCTAATTCTATCTCTGTAAAACGTTGAGGGGATAAGAGATGAGCAGATTTCTTGCTTATAATCTTAGTACCCTCAAATTATTTGCTCAGTAGGGCAGCCGTCTGATTTTTAGCAGTTTCTTACTGTACAGTAAAGTATGTATTCTGGAGTTAAACAGATCTCTTCTGTAAGATAGGGGATTAATAACTATTTGTCTGTCACTCAAAAGCTTAAGCTGTTTTAGCTTAAATGTGTTTTGTTTTCCCTCCCCAAAAGAAAAAAAAAAAAAGACACACCCACACACACCCCCCGTTAAAGCTGACCATAGGAAATTGTGGCCATGGAAATAACAGCTGAGGGGGAGGGAGAGGAGGGAAACAATTTAGAGTTAAAGTCCATTTTAAATATTACTGCATATGAGCTTTTTCCAGAACAGAGAAGGCTCCATGTCAAAAATACAACAATTAAGTTCTCAGAACAGCTCTAGTTTTGTGTTCAGTCTTGTCAATTTCTTTCCTTTTGTAAGATTCTCACCCCCCAGACTGACATGTTGCAACTGATGATATAAAGTCTTTATTAGATGACTGATCTTTCTTTTTTTTTTTCCTCTTTTTTTTTTATTTTGTTCAAGTGTTATGTAAGGACTTGGATTTTAGGTTTAAGGATTTTAGGTTTAATCATAAATTCACTGAGAAGCTCTGTTTGGGTAGGAAATACCTTTTTTTTTTTTTTTTTTTTTAAACTGTTTTGCAGGCTACTTAAGCTTTATTGTATTTCTTGACATGTATAATAGAATTAGATCCTCTCAATTCCAAAAGAGTAATTTAACTCTGAGGCAGGCACGGGGGTGTTTACTTAAAAATCATCTTAACTGCTAATGCAAAGTACTTTTATCAGTGCTGTAATAAAAGGTTTTGTATTGTAGGAGTTCAGTTAAGTGAATATTTACCGGAGGTGAAGGACTTGCTGCAAGCGAACGAACTTGGCAACTTGAAATGTAATGCTTACTTTGAATTTGTGTTAAAGGCAAACTACGAACTCTACGTTCAGGGACAAGCGTGATTCTCACTATTTTTTAAAATATTTTTTCTAAAGAGCTGTTAAATTCATGTATACTTTTTTTACGTTCTGTTTTTTTGCTAAAACTTTGTAATAAAGTCTATATGAGTGATATACTTGGTCTTAAATTTATAGACATTGGCACTTTAGTCAGGGGAGGCAGAGGTGTGTTTTCAGGCAAAAGAAAAATAAACTTTTCATTTTCTGTGCCGTTCATAAACTCGCTGTTTCATTTTATATCTTCATTGGTATGAGTCCTGCCGGAGACTCACAGATACACAGGCACACAGGGTGAAACGTGGGACCCGCTGCAGAAGGTGGAAACTTTTGCTCTCGCTTCACTGGGGCTGTGATTGCAGTTCAGAGAACATACTGAGAACGGTAATGCTGGGTGACTGTGTAGCTTACAGAATAATCATTTGTTTCTTCAGTAAGGTTACTCTCTCTTTGTACAACACTTTTTGCTGTAGAAACTAGGGAATTGCAATTTTGCATTAAAGATTACTGGCACAGAAAGGGTAACTGGCTTGTCACTGGTCACTCAGCTTTCTGCCCATGGCAGAAAGGAATAACTCACAGTTCTCATTCAAGGTCCTCTGGTCCAGTAAATATACCATTCTTTCAGTTCATATCTGTAAGATTAAACTTTTTCAAAACATTTTAATATTTTTAACTTAAATGACAGTTATAGAGATATATCTAGATCTCTAGAATACATGTAAAATGAGATTAGCAGCTCACCATGCAGTCATTCACAGCAACTGCTTGAACCTAGGCTCAGAAGAAACCTAGAAAGCAGTTAGGAAGGTGTGGGAGTCCAGCAAGATCTTCCTTACTCGGTGACTTGTTCTCTACTGGTTGATGCTACTAATTTTCTTGTGGTGGTTTTTTGGGTTTTTTTAGCCCCACTGCCCCAGTTAGTTATCTCTGACATGGGAATAAAAAAAAAAAAAAAAATTAACTTTTCAATTTTAATTATTCTAATTGGCAGCAGATTTTAATCTTTTAAATAAAAGTTACTTTAATCTGACACGTTGTACCTTTCTTTTCAAGTAGCTCAACAGCCAGCGAGTGAAAGCAGAGCGACTTGCATGCCCTTATGTTTTACTTGTCTGGCTCAATGCCTGCTGCAACAACTTGATCCAACAGCTGAGAAGGTCAGAAGTTAAATTGGTTGAAGAGAATCCAGTTTCTAGTTTTAAAAGCACAGCTCCCCTTCCGTGGCTTCCCCTCCTCCCTGTACTAATACAGTAAGCCGGGCTGAGAGTCTGAACATGTTTGGAAGAATAGATTTATCTAGAGAGGTTCTAACTAATATGGGAAAGAAATGCACTAGCAGCCATCTTCTCAGATTGTTCTAAGAAGTGAACTTTGCTCTTCTGCAGCCTTGCACGGCTGAGAGGAAGAGGTGCGGGTGTAACTCCCAGCTGCGGCCTCAAAGGAGTGGGTCCGCTAAAGCTTTAGAAGGATGCCACTTGCTTCTTTAAGTGTCACTTTAAAGGTGGTTTCACATTATCGATGTGAAAATCGAACTTCACGTTTTGGGAGAAAGGGAATAATCTAACAAATGGTTGCCACTCCCTGCCGAAATATGTTCTACCTGAACTTTTACTAGACTCTTTAAATTTTGCTTGAAGAGGAATCTCTTTAATTGACTGTCAGCAGTAAAACACTTCGGGGATCTCTCATCCCTTCCTCGACCGCAGGCCACCCGTACGCTGCCAGGAGCGGCAGGCCGAGCCCCGGGAAGCTTGTTGCAGAAGCAGGTGTTTCTGTCCACCCTTTGCTACCCACTGGTTTCAAAGCGCCTGGCTGCGCTGCTGGGATGGGTTTGCTCCGCGTGGTGTAAAAGCACTCTCCGGGTTCTCGGGAAACGATCAGCCCCGTAGGCTTCGCAACTCGTGTTTTATTCTACTGCTGGGCTGGGAGGCATCTGGCATTTGTACAACGGCTTTCCATCTGACTATTGCCAAAACAGAAGGCTACGGGCAATGAGTTTACTTAAATAAAACCTCATTAAAATAACTTCCATGTCTAAACTGGAGTTTAATGTTCTCGTACTAGGAATGTCGAGCTGGTTCGCTGTTCCGTTGGGAAGCTTGAAGAGGCTGGGATTCGGGGCTGTTCCTCCTCTCCGTCCCCCGTTTCATTATGTAATAAGCTGTTCTGGTGCGGAACGCCTGTCTCGGGTTACTGTACGGGGAGGATGCCTTCATTTACCACCACCCATCGAAGGCTGTGCCAGAGCTCTAGGCTGTTCCCCAGCGTAACAAAAACAAATAAACTTGGGACAAAAAGATCCGGGCTTTGGCGAAAACGGCTTAAGGAGTACGGATAGCTCCTTTGGAATAAGGAAGTATACGTTGTTTCTTAAATAGTTGCTTTCTCAGTAGCGGAAAATACACAGGGTACAGGATGTCTGCACTTCTATCCTCTGTTGTCACCAGAGTAGCAGGAAAGCTTGTCAGTTGTCATTTGTGATCCATTTCAGAAGCTATGCCTCGTGGATAGTGATCTTCTTTGTGCCCAGCTCTGTTCTGGAAACTAACTTCCAAAGTCCTCTGACTTGGGACCAAAACCAAGTTCATTTCATGAGTCCAGCTAAATATCGTATTTAAGTGCAGAAAATGATCTTTCACGCAGAACTATAAGAATTTAACATTGCTGTCAGGCATTTTGCTGTAAATTGTGGCAGAGAGAAAATCAAAAGGAACAGAAGGGATAGAGCGGGTTTATGCTTGCGTCAGGTTTCACTGAAGGATTAAGAATGTTTATCTTTCAGCGACCTTAGACTTTCTGTTACTTGATTTCTGATTCAACACAACTGACCATATTTTGGAATCCACAATGGAGCGTTACAGTTCTGTAAATAGATTTGATGGCTGCCATGCCTTTAAGTGCTGTCAGGCTTCTGATTTTTGTACTGCCAGTTGTCGATGACAGAACTGAAGAATAATACAAGAAGTTGAAGAACAGTATGAGAGAATAGCATGGTTTATCCCCAGTGTGCTTTAATACAGTAACTCGATGGGAAATGAAAATCTATAGCAGAATGAAATACGGAGCAGCCAAAGGTAAGGAGGAAAGCTGCCAAACTGGAAGGTGCAGAAATTAAATAGAGGAGAAGAAAAGTTGTCTGCTTCTCTGTTGGCCCTTCTGCTCTGCCTTGCCGTGGAGGAAATCAGCTGCAGAAATGCCTTCAGTTGCAGGAGACTCCTCAAAGCATGAGCACTTCTGGCTTACTATTTCTTCTTCCTCCTCTCCTGACTCTCTAAATTTTAAAAGGATTTACCCTGGGCCAGTTGTGCCTTCAGAGAAGGTCTTGAAGGTTGATTTGCATCGACTCATTGGCAGGGCTGCAAATCTGCTTGCGTTACTGCCTCTTCTTTCCATTGGTAACCAGAATTTCTGTATAAACTCTTCCAAGTGTCCCGCATGGAATCTGCTTAAATATCCATAGCTGAAGGAGATGAACCGTTCCTCTTCACTTGCACAGTACCTTCGGCTCGTCAGAGATGACTTGCCTGTGAGACCGCGCTCCTTTTGGAGAGGATGAGCCACGGCGATAGCTGGGGGATGCTGCGTCGCCTGGCCGAGCTCAGCGGCCAGCAATGGGTACTCGGTCATGGCACCAGCGTTCACGCGATGTCAGGCTCCTGGGATCAGACGGTCACCGACGTTAATGCTTCACCAGGTTCCTCTTCAGGCGTTTTGTCTCACAGATGTTATCCCCTCCATTTATTTTCCGTTTTTAAATCACAGCAAAGAAAAAAGGCGGTGGCTTTTACAGGGGCTGTCGCCGGGTGGGACGCCATTACGTGCAAACCACAGAGCTCCCGCATTGCTTCGCCTCTCTCCCGGCGCTCGCCCCTGCCCAGGGGCAAGGGCCGCGGGGCCCCCATTTCCCTTTGCAGCCCCGTACTCCCGGGCTGCGGCAAGTGGCCGCCGCAGGCCCCTCGCCGCCGCAGGTCCCTCGCCGCCGCAGGCCCCTCGCCGCCGCAGGCCCCGCTGAGCCCCGGCCCGCTCCGCCCTCACGCCCCGCCGGGCCCGGGCCCGGGCCCGGGCCCGCTCCGCCGGGCCGCCGCGGAAAGGCCCGGGCCTGCGGCCCCCACCTGCTTTGCCCTTAACGGGCCCGGCGGTGCCGGGGGATTATTTCGGCCCCGGCGGCGGGCGGCGGGGGGGCCCGGCAGACGCTCCTTATACGGCCGGGCCTGGCTCACCTGGGCCGCGGCCAGGAGCGCCTTCTTTGGGCAGCGCCGGGCCGGGGCCGCGCCGGGCCCGACGCCCAAATATGGCGACGGCCGGGGCCGCATTCCTGGGGGCCGGCCGCCGCCGCCGCCCGCCGCGATAAAAGGCTCGGCGGCCGGCGGCGGCCCACGAGCTACCCGGCGAAGAGCGGGAGGCCTCTCTGCCAGCGGCCCGACGCGCGGAGCCCGCAGCCAGCCCAGGTAAGCCCCGGCCCCGCCGCCCCCTCCCTGCCTCCCTGCCGCCGCCGCCGGCCGCCAGGCTCAGCCCGCGCCCCTCCGCCCCCGCAGACAGCCGACACCATGTGCGACGAGGACGAGACCACCGCGCTCGTGTGCGACAACGGCTCCGGCCTGGTGAAGGCCGGCTTCGCCGGGGATGACGCCCCCAGGGCCGTGTTCCCCTCCATCGTGGGCCGCCCCCGCCACCAGGTACGGCGCCTTCTCCTCCCGGCCTCCCCCCGCGCCCTGCCGCAGCGGCGGCTGCGGGTCCCCGCCGCCTCCCGGCCCCCTGCGCCGAGAGGGGACGCCTGGCTCGCCGGGGAGCCCCACGCTGCCGCCCGCAGAGAGGCTGCTGAGCCCCCCCTTTCCTCCCCTGCAGGGCGTCATGGTGGGTATGGGTCAGAAGGACTCCTACGTAGGAGATGAAGCCCAGAGCAAGAGAGGTATCCTGACCCTGAAGTACCCCATTGAACACGGTATCATCACAAACTGGGACGACATGGAGAAGATCTGGCACCACACCTTCTACAACGAGCTGCGTGTGGCCCCTGAGGAGCACCCCACCCTGCTCACTGAGGCCCCCCTTAACCCCAAAGCCAACCGTGAAAAGATGACCCAAATCATGTTTGAGACCTTCAACGTCCCTGCCATGTACGTGGCCATCCAGGCTGTGCTGTCCCTCTACGCCTCTGGCCGTACCACCGGTGAGTGCAAGTGCCCTGCTGGCCCCGCTTCCCCAAGCAAGGACGCCCAGGACGGGTCCCCCACAGCTGACAAGTGCTCTGCCCCCCGGGGCAGGGCCCTTCGTGGGCTGCGTCTCAGGTGGCTGCTTTTTGTTTCCCCAGGTATCGTGCTGGACTCCGGCGATGGTGTGACACACAATGTCCCCATCTATGAAGGGTACGCCCTGCCCCATGCCATCATGCGCTTGGATCTGGCCGGCCGGGACCTCACTGACTACCTGATGAAGATCCTGACTGAGCGTGGCTATTCCTTCGTCACCACGGGTAAGCACTATTCCCTCCTTCAAAACGTCGCCACTCACTTCCAACCCTTGCACCTCCAGGGGTGATGCAGCCTCTCGCCCCATTGCAAGCCCCATGAGCACTCCCTGTTGGGAGTTTGCCTGTGGTTGAGGGTCTGGAGTCCCAGCAGACCTGTGGAGGAGATGCAAGCTTCCCTGTTCCTCCTTTGCAATCGCTGATGCCTTTGCTGCCCCCTTACAGCTGAACGTGAGATCGTCCGTGACATCAAGGAGAAGCTGTGCTATGTGGCGCTGGACTTTGAGAACGAGATGGCCACCGCTGCCTCTTCCTCCTCCCTCGAAAAGAGCTATGAGCTGCCTGATGGGCAGGTCATCACCATCGGCAACGAACGTTTCCGCTGCCCAGAAACCCTCTTCCAGCCTTCCTTCATTGGTGCGTGTGCCCCCTTCCCTCTCTCTCCTCCCCTACCAGCTCTCCCCGAGTCCTCATGTGGAGCTCTCGCTTTGCGCTTAACTTGTGCCTCCCTTTTTCCCCTTCCCTGCCCCCAGGTATGGAGTCCGCAGGGATCCATGAGACCACCTACAACAGCATCATGAAGTGCGACATTGACATCAGGAAGGACCTGTACGCCAACAACGTCATGTCTGGGGGTACCACCATGTACCCAGGTATTGCTGACCGCATGCAAAAGGAGATCACAGCCCTGGCCCCCAGCACAATGAAGATCAAGGTAAGGCTGGAGCGTGAAGGACCCAGGCGGAGGAGCAGCAGCCTCCTTTTACCTGCCTGCAAACAGCGCGCCGGGCGGTGCGTGCCCCTGTGCCTGCCATCCGCAGCGGTTGCTTCTTTACTGATCTCTGCTCTCTTGGCTTTTTCTAGATCATTGCCCCACCTGAGCGCAAGTACTCTGTCTGGATCGGTGGCTCTATCCTGGCCTCCCTGTCCACCTTCCAGCAGATGTGGATCACAAAGCAGGAATACGACGAAGCTGGCCCATCCATTGTCCACCGTAAATGCTTCTAAACATGTTTACGTGATCACTTTGCCAACCACTCTCAGGATGACAACCTTCTAGGTTGCAGGCTGCTGAGGACCTGCAACAGCCATGTAACTTTCTATTTTGTAACAATTTCTGGTTACTGTTGCTGCAAAGCTCCATGTGACACAGTGTATGTAAAGTGTACATAAATTAATTTATTTTACCTCCTTTTGTTTGTTTTTAAAACCAATGCCCTGTGGAAGGAAACAAAAAACTTCAAGAAGCATTAAATCATCAGTCATTCTGTTACACCCTTAATGCCGTTGTCTCTGTCATCATTTGCTTGGGTTCTTCCATCACTGGCTGAGGCAGCGTGTCATCTAACAGCGAGGGCAGGGGGCGGCGGGGCTGGACCTCCCGGGCCAGGAGGAGGAGCGGGGAGGGAACAGGGCCCCAGCCGGAGGAGCCAGCCCTGCCTGACTGACTTGGGTGGCAGAGAGCTGGGCGCTGCGGAGAGCAGCCTGGGGGTGGCTGTGTATTGCATCATGCCGTGGCAAGGTTGGTGCCCGCTGCTCTGTAACGTGCTCATCGTAGACCCAGGGGGGAAAGGGTGACCTGAGAGCCTTGGCTTGCGAAGGATTTTACTTGGCTCAGCCTGCCAAAAAAGTAGCCCTGGCACGCTCATGCAGCTCCAAGGCGTGATGGATGGAGGCAAGGCTGGGGCCGAGGGCAGGTGGCGGGTGCAGGTTAAATAAAGAGCTTTCCACTCCGCTTATGGGAAGCCTGCCTGCCATCACGCTGTCCCTGGGGAGCCCAGGGGGCGGAGGGCAGCCCGGGCCACTTCCTCACCCTGCCTGACACGCTTGCCCTTGCCCATGGTCACACACGAGGGGCTGCCTGCAAAGGGGCCACCCCCTCCCCTGCTCTCCCAGACCAGCCTCTCCCTGCGCCAGATCCTTCATGCAGGGACTCCCCGGGAGCCTGAAGGAAAACCCCAGGGCTTCCCCCCGCCACGGGCGTTTGCCTGCCCTTTTTGCCTCTGAGGGGGCAGAGCAGCGTGCGAGGTGGGGACGCTGCCCCTGCCTGTCTCACTTCTCTTGCGGGGGTGGTGGGCTCTGGGGACCCCTTTGCTCCCACTGTCCACCCCACCAGGTGCTCAGGTCCCTTGGGGAGCCACCCGAAAGCCCTGCCAGGCTTGGCACAGCTCCCTGGGTCAGGGCACGTGTGCAGGAGCAGGCAGTCTTTGGAGGAGGACTCTTCCTGGAGCACAGGGCCCTGGCAGGGAAGTAGTGCTTGAGTTTTGGGGTGTCCCTTTGCTGTGGGAGACAGCAGTGCTGGGAAAAAAGATGATTTTCAACAAAACTTCCAGTCCAGGAAGCTTTTTTGCTCTGCTGCGACTATGCTAAGGGTGTACTCGTTTTGCATTTTGGCTGTTTTTACCTGCATTGAAGTGAGACCCATATGTGAGTACACTTTTTTGTAGCCCTATCCCAAAGGAAAAGCCTGCAGGAGCTGGCCTGATCCTTCCCTGGTATCTGGGGGCAGGGAGGCCCCGGAGCAGCCCTAGGAGCTCCTCAGCTGAGATCCCTCTCCGAGTGACGGGGGCTGGACTGGAAAGCAGGAACACGGTTGCTTCTTAAAATCCAAACATGAGCTTTCACTTGCTGTGTGCGCAAGTTGTTGCGCAGTGGCACATATTTCATCTGGCAGCTCTCTGTTCTGGGATTTGGGGAGATGCTTAACTAACGTTAAGTCCTCAGTACTTGAGCCCTGATCTCAGGTTCATTTGTGCCTTAAGTGGTGTTTCGAGATGGATTTTAAGACCTGCTTCTGCTGTTTGATTAAAAGGCTGTTTTAGAAGTACAGATAAAAATTAAGTTAGGAAAGCAGCCGTGTGGACTAGACAGCGCTCGCTGTGGGGTACCAGCACAGACTCAGCTTTTCCACCTGCATGATTAAAGTTAGGGTCCTAAACCCACAATAGAATGTGCTGATTTTGGGGGCGGGTGATAATGAGCCAGCCATCCTCCCTCCAGCCTGATCAAAATCAGCGGGAGCAGGGGATGCTTGCTCCCTCTGAATGAAGACCTAGATTTTGCAGTGCCAAACATGAGTTTAGGACCGCTGGTGTGACCGCAGCCGTGGGCAGAGGGCAATCCTCTGGCAGGCCGGGCATTGCATGGGCACTGCCTTGCATGGGGAGGCTGATGCTGCCACTGGCATCTTGTCTGCTCTCTCTAACAGCAGCATTTTGTCTCATACTAACCCACAGCACCAGGTATTCTCGATAGTCTTAGTGCCAATTTCATCCTGTTGAAGTTAAGTGCCAAAAAGTGCATTTTTACAGCTGAAAACAATGACTGGTTTGTTGTTTTGGTTGCTCAATCAATGCACTGAGACACAACAAATTTTTAAGCCTGCCAAACCTGTTCAGGTTTTAATTTCAAACCAAAACACATGTTTTAATCTGAAATCAGCCTTGTATTTGGGCTTGGGATTTTCAGCAATTGAAGACACAGATTGTTTGGAAACAGGTGAGTTGAATTTTCACATGGTTTATAAGCCCTGGTGTTGGGAAGGTGTTTTGGGAAATTTTGTTTGTGCACAGCAGTCTGGGTTTGGTCTTGTTGTGCGTTTCTTGAGAATTTCATTGTCCTTCCTGCTCCTGTAACAGTGCTATCAGCAGCAGGCCAGGACCAGCATCTTCTGGTTTGAGAGAGGTAAAGGAATAAGTGTGACGGCAGAGGAGTAAAAGGGACTAGAAGGAAGGATGCAGGACACCAACGTGCCGTGAGAGGGAGGGTAGTTGCAGAACGGCTCTTGCCTGCACCAAGAGCATCCTCTGGGGCTGTAGCTCACTGCTTGCGCCGCAGCCTGCTACATCTGGAGCCGGACCCATGCAGGACAACCCTTCGTGTCTTGGCTCTGCAGTTGCACCCAGCGGGCAACGTGAGAAACTGCCCTGGATGCAAATAACACCAAGGGACGCAAAATCTGGAGAAAGAAAGAGTCCTTGAGGGCACAAAAATGATGTGGGGCTGTTTAAATGAGCTTGGGAGGCACGGTCATGACTGGGCTTTGAGGTAAGCTTCCCCAGGGTCTGCAGATGTATGGGCTGTTAGCAAAATTAATTAAGAAGCTAAGTAACAGGGAAAACCTGAGTTCTGAGGGACAGGCTCGAGGGAGCCTCTGAGCAGAACAATAAAGGGAATCCTGGAGAAGATGAGGGCACTGAAGGTGCTTCCTAATTTCATTTTGATAGAGATTTTGCTAATGTGATAATCTGCATTGCACAGAGAGCAGAACGTGGCCCAGGATGGGCCACCTCCCACAAAATGTGACGGCTCTGTCCCCCGTTTGGGAAAGGGAACTGGCACCCCGACGCGCTTCTCCCCGGCGCTCCAAAACTACAGAAACAAGAAGCACTTTGACCTACAGTATTTATGGGGTTTGGCTTTGCTGAGAGGACCTGAACACCCTCTCAGCGCCGACATCAGCGCAGCTCCCCTGCGGAATCAGTTGACTGTGAATCTCCTGTGGGCATTTGGCCAATAATATTTATTCCATGAGATTTAGTAAAAGAAAAAAATAGAGGCCACTTCAAAATTGCCATTATTTTTCACAGGGAACTCCTAAGCAACAAATTCTGTGGCATTCTTTATTTTTATTTGTTCAGGACCTGAAAAATAAAGCAGCTTCTGCTTGCTATGCATCAGGGAAAGCCAGGAGTATTGCTGGCTCCCACTAGGGATGCGTGCTGTGCGTGATGGGGATGAGCAGACGATGGAGAAAACTTTTATTGCCCAGGGGGTCTCCTTATTCCCCCCCAGCCAGGGCATCTTGTCAACCTTGAAACTGCACTGCCCGGTGCAGAACTGGGGCCAGCAGCACGCAAACCTCCCGCACTGCGGCGACCCTGGGCAGCTTATCCTCTTGTGCCTGCAGGGACCACAGCCAAACCCCATCTTGTCTCAGCTGCTCAGGGCCGTGCTCTGAAACTGAAGCGTGCGGCTCGGAGGCAGCTCTGGCTGCGGTTGTTCAGGGAGTGCCGCAGGCAGCCCGGGAATGAGCCTCTCTGTAACCCCACCTCGGGGAGCTGCGTATATATAGATCCCTGGAAGCAGCTTTCTTCCTTGGCACATCCCTCCCACCCATAGTACCCTCCAAACATGCTCTCCCTGCCCCCCTGTGCCCTCGCTGCCTGGCTTCCAGCAGCTTCTCTCCTTTCCAGGGAAAACAAGGCTTTAAATCTGAGAAACATCACTGCTGGAGGGAAAAAGGGGAGGACCGCCTTATAAGAGGGCTCTCACACGTGCTCAGAGATGAGCAGCATAACGAGAACGGCAACAGGCATCAGTGCCTGACCCCGGCTCACGGTGGCACGTTTATTTCATTGCAACGCAGCTGGGCTCTTCCACGAGGACCCGAGTTGTATTTGCAAAGGAGATCATGCCTTGTAGCTCTTCTGGTTAGGCTGCCCTCCTTCACCAAAGCAGGAGCGCTCTGAGAGGGGGTTCAGGTACATGAGTGTAGGGGGACCCCTGTATGGCTGCAGCTCTGTCCTTTTCCCAGGGGGAGAGCTGCCCTGGTGCCCGGTGCAGGCAGGGACAGAGGTGCTCCCACAGGCAGCACTGGGGTGGTGACAGGGGATAGTGACCCTGATCTCACACCTACTGGTCCCTCAGACACAGACATCACCTAATCTATTTGAGTGCAAAATAAAATGCGTTGACATTGCCATTAACAGTGGTTGGTGCTGAGCGTAGGTTGGTGGTGTTGCGTTGGCTAGGACAGCGCTGGGAAGGGGACACCCAGAACGCAGAGCAAGGGCCAGTCAGCGGTGCGGAGCAAGGCCCACAGCACTGCCAGCCGTGCTGGGGGAGCAGGCGATGACAGGATAGTCCTGCCCTTCCCAGACCTCCCCGCGGCTGCAGGGAGACGGCATTCTGCAGAGGGAGGGACGGGGGGCCATGCAAGCGGGAGGAGGTCCGAAGCAGGTCAACCCAAAAGAAGCCAACAAGGTTTCCCAGGGCAACTGTATCGGCTTCTGTAAGATTTTTTAATTCCCTTTGGCAACCATAATTACAAAGAATGGTTAAAATAACAGGGGCATGAGGACCTAAACTGCTTAGAGTTTGCCAGCGATGAACAATGCTGTCACTGGGCTGTCCGCCCGTGGAGTACAGCCAAAGGGCGCAGCGGGGAGCTCTGCGCGCTCTGCACTACGCCCCATGCTGAAAATGAAGTGTGGCCCAGGTGCTGAGGCCGTCCGCTTTCTTGCCACGTGTTATTCAGAGTGGTTGTGTAGGGATTGAGGCACTTTTCAAAAGGCTGTGGAACAGGATATTTCCTCCATAAGGTTTTTTTTGTCCTGGAAACCCCTACCCCCCAAAAAACCCAACAGAGAGTTACCAGAGCTCCCTAACCCCAACCATTTTGAAGTAGAAACGGTGCTGTTCCTATCTAATCCCAGCAGCACTGCCGCAGGTGATATGCCATGTTTCCGTGACTGCAGAAACTCAGCAGTTTACATTGGGATGTTTGTTTTCTTTCCCTTTTTTTCCCTTCCCATCCCAAGCCCATCATGGTTTTCCTCTGTGATCATGAGCAACTCAACACTCGCAGCTCCGTTTGTTGCCAGCAAAGTGGCTTTTCTGTTTTTCATCTCAAAGAAGATAATGAGGAGCAGCTAATGTTCATGAAGGGCTTTGAGATGTTGTCATAGAAGGTGTTTGGGGAATGTGAAACACTTGCAATCCTAAATTTAGCTCTGAAAGTCATACAGCCCAGTTTCCTGGCACAAATACCAGAGAAAGTCTTGAAATCTGAACGTTTTCCAAGCGCGGCCTCAAGCCGGAGGCTGCAGTAGCTGCCAGCGGTGCCGGGGATCTCCTGCAGTGCCTCCAGAGAGTCCGTCGCGTTGCGGAGAGCCCAGACCGCCCTCTTCCTCCCGAGCTGTTCACACCAGCAACCCAAAACACCAGCAATTTCTGTCCTTGCTCTAGGTGCAATGCATCCGTACTTGGCCCACAAGAGCCCCGTGGGACGAGATTATTTTTCAAACCTAAGAAAAGTGGCAAATTTAGGAGGATTACAGTATTCAATCCAGTCAACTCAGGGAGAATACGAGAAATCTCTCTTGGGATGAATGTTTTAGGAAAAACATGGCAATTGATTTTAGACCTACTACTCTGAGATTTACTCCCTCTTTCCTTTATTTTTGTTAGTCCACTGAAGCCAGCCCATCCTGGCTGAGACTGCATGGTGGAGGGGTTATGATCCCCCTGTTCGCATGTGGGGGCTTAAATGCCAGACACGTTAATAAAGAAGATTGATCTGCTCAGACAGCAAAATATGGCATTAAGCGGAACCTGGTGCTAAAATCCAAAGTCCAAGTTAAAAAGGGTATCATTTAATCCTTGAGGTGCTTAACCTCTGCTGACACCTTGCTTTTTTTTTCCTTAGTGCCTGCTGCACATGTTCCTGTGTGGAGAAGCAACTTGACATAAATCCTGTCACATCTTGACCGGGATCCAGAAACCCGGTGTAGCTCTGCCCAAACTGGAGACGCTTGGTTTCTTCATCAGCTGCAGTTTCCTGGGCAAAGGCTGAAGCAGGACCGCGGGCAGCCCAGCGAGCACACCTGCTGAATGTGCATCATTGTTTAAAAATAAAAAGGGGAGAGCAAAGAATAACACGGAAAATATTGCAAGGTCAGCAGGCGGCGTGGGGAGGGCTCATGCCTGGGCAGGGGGGTCTGGGCAAGGACAGAACAAATACTGCGAGCTGTAGACACAGGGGCCACGTAAGGAGAAGGTGTCTGCGATGATCCGCACCACAGAAATGATGGAGAAGGTTCCCGGGGTCCTGTATTGACATTGCACTCAGTATTAATTTTTACTATTTGTGCCTATTTCAGTGTTGCAGCAAAGTTTCAGCCCATTTATCCAGTCTCAGATATCCTCTGCTGGGTTAGACAAAGCCTCGATTTAACGATTTGAAGACATGCTGGAGTTGATTCATGCAATCCTCACTGAAGCCACTGAGAGGACCACAGATGCGGTTAATGTTTAAGCGCTTGCATGATCAGGACCCAGATTAAGAAACAAAGCCATAGCAATAAAAGCAATCACATGAGGAAGAGGGAATAATTAAATTTATTGCTGTAAGTGCAGAAGCTGGCATGGCTTGAGGCCACAAAGTGATCAGCTGGAAGAAAAAGATTAAAAAAATATCCTTTTCCTGAAATGAGTAAGATGTATGCATTTAATCTATTGCCTCTTCTTTAGAGATTCTATTGCTGATTTCATAATTCACATCTATTTTTCTCCATTTTCTGTGGAAGAATCAGTCCGAATTAAGGACCGGTTGAGCAAATGAAGGTATAGAAGAAAACTGAAAAGCAGTAAGACCCAAGTCTGGACCACAGGTATTCTGTAGGAGTAGTAGTTTTGAGAAACAAGATATCTGGGTGGAAAAAAAAAAAACATTTCAGGAGAAAATGGTTTATGACATAACTGTCATCCCATCGGCTTTGCTCTGGGAAAGAGCGCTGGGTTGCAGAGCTGGAAGTAAGGGCCGGCTGAAGCTCCGAGGAGGTATTTTTCTTTCCAACCCTGGTTTATCTCTAACCAGCAAGATGGTAAGTGGCTTCTGAGTAATTTTGGAGAAAATTACCATAAATGTACTGACCATGTATGGGAATGGTGGTTTTATATGGTAAGTGTAACCGTGAGCAGGGTTTGGTATTGCTAAATGAATATTTAAAGCAGATGTCTGATAAGTTCTTCACTGGCAGTTTGACTTGTGAGTCACGTTGCACAGTCCCCAACCATGCCCCTCTCTATTTATAAATTCATGCCTTGCTATATCTGACTTGCTAAATAAGCCTTCCAAATTGTGGAAGGGATTCTGGTGGCATATTATGGGACACAGGGAATAATTTAGAAGAGTAAGGGAAGTTAGAAAGGGCATGGCAAATCTCTGCATGCCCACCGCCTTCCGAAGAGCAGAGCTTATGTGCCACTTAGCTTTTCCACCATGAAAGAGTCCGGGAGGCGCGGGCCATCGACTTCAGTCTGCCGGGCGCAAGGTGGGGAAAGAAGAGCAGAGCGAGGGTTCATCTGGGCTGAGCCCCCGTCTGTGTTTTAGGATGTGCAGAGGACTGGGGCAAGGTTGTCCCAGGGAAGCACGCCCACAAACCCAACCGCGATCAAGCCGGTGGTTTGCTCGCCCTGCACAGTGCCTGGAGGGAGGGTGTGGAGCTGCTGGAGCTCATCCCTACCCCTGCTAGTGGAGAGGAGCAGGGTCTCAGTGGGGGTCCCCGTTGGCATCTGCCCAGGGCCCCGCTACACACCGGTGCTGTTTCCGAGTCACTGGCCGCCGGCCACGGGGTGCCTCACTGCTGACAGGGCTGAGATGCGCAGGAGGGTGAGCGGACACATCCCTAGAGCTGTGCCCTCCTCCCCAGGGCTCCAGCTGGGGAAAAGAGCGTGTTACCAAATGCCAGGCTGCAGAAGCTCTCCCGGACACTGCCTCAGTGTAAACTGCCGGCACAGGGTCTCTGGCACTGGCGGTGTTGCTCCCTGCAGTGGGGAGGAAAAGGCTGCCTGTGCCCTGCCTGCTGCTGCCTTCTGCGGGGCAGAGATGGGCCCTCCATCCCCAACAAGGACCCAGCCAGACCCCTCGTGTGCAGCTGCTGGGTTGCGCGGGGAGTCCTGTTCGGCGTTTTCTTCAAATGTCCAAATCAGTGACTCATGCAGAGTGGTGCGCACCTCCCCACCAAGCAGGCGGAGGGCAGGGGTGGTGAGGCAAGGGTGCATGAGGTACGCAGTGGAAATTGTGCTGGGGAGCACAGCGGTGGTGCCACTAAATGCAGAAGGAAGAGTCCTGACCGGTTGTGCCTGTCTCCTCTCTACAGACAAAGGGCAAAGAGGGACAAAGACATGCAAAGAGTTTTTAAAGGGTGGTTTGGATGAGTGGATAATCATCTTTTGCCCTGTCAGTCATTTTTCCATGGTGATCATCTGCAAGCGCACTGGGCAAACAAGAGACCGGGGCTGAATGTGAGACACACGCAAGTCCTCATCTTCGGGGCCACCTTGGGGCCTGAGGGTCGTGTCTGCCTTTGCAGAAGGAAGGATGATGCAGTCAGTGTGCTTGGTAACATAGACGGACACACACGAAGTTCCCTACACATAAATCAGTATTTAGACTCCATGGGACAGGCAAAGCCTCTGGAATGACTGTACAAAAAACCCTAGGTAATCAAAAGTCCTCTTCGGGAAGCCAGGTCAGATGAGGTCTTTCTGTTTCGTTCTCTGGTGACATTGAGCAGCCAGGCATGGTGCCCCTCTGCCTCAGCTGACCGTGGAGCCCTGTGTTGGCACAGCTGCCATATCTTGGGAAACGAAATTGCTCATTGTTTACTATATTTAATGAAGGCTATTTCTACTTGTATCTTTTGCCAAACTTGTCCCCCGAGCAATGTCCAGGGAGAATCTCGGCTTCACGTGGCCTTGCTCCTCTCCATGGAGACATTTGACAGGGGAGCGATGGAGGGTGATTTCTGCAGGAGACCTACTTCTCTGTCTTCCTTGGAGCCTTAGGAGGTAGCTGTAAGGTTAAGAATATCAATGTAGGCAAGTCCAGCACGTCCATAATCTTCCTTGGAAAGCAGATTGGTGGGGTTGTGGAGTTGCTTGTTTCTGAGACTTCAGTGCCTGAAGGTACTGGGTTCATTCCTGCTTGCCTCTTTCTGTGTGCCTCCTGGAGCTAACTGCTTTCTGGTGGACATTGTTTGACTCTGAAGGACTTCACAGGAAGGTGATTTCTTTCCTGCCCAGCTTAGCCAGGCCGGGCTGCTGTAGCATTCATTCAGCTTTGCTGAGCACCTTCCGCTGCGAGGTCCCGGGGCAGGCAGTCGGTCTGAGCACCACAGGGACAGCGTAAGGAAGCAATCACATACTGCCGTATGACAGACATCAGTACAACTACAAGTGAATTAGTATTTCGCAGCCAGGGGAAGACACTGCTCTGCCCTTGCACCGGTAGGGGACTGGGAGCGTGGGGAGGGCAGGGACGCCCGCCCGGCTGTGGGAGTGCCAGGAGCACAACCCAGAGTCCCAAACTCCCGGTCTTCTCTCTCAGGAGTAAAGCCACCCGCCTCGTCAGCCGCTGCGAGCAAAACGCACAGCTCAAGTTTGCTCATGGATAACGCTCGCATTTCCCCTAGCGAGCACATAGCTGGTACCGAGCTCCTCTGGTGAGCTCAGCTCAGCGCAGCTTTTTTAGTTCTGTATCCCCTGAATTTCCTCGTGTTGTCCACCACCCCTGGTCCAGGGCGAGCGGTGGGTACAGCAGGAGTCATTTCTTTCTTGCCGGGGTGGCAGGCGAGTGTCGGTGCTGGGGCAGAAGCCAGCAAGCTGCGCAGCCAGCTCCTCCACCGCTCCAAAACCAGCCCCTGGCAGCACCCTTGGCCCCCTCGAAGGGGAAACCAGCATGTAATTCTCCACGTGCAGCCCAGCCGACACTTACAGCGGTGTTTCTGGACGCCGACGGTTCGTTTTGCATGGGGCAGTGGGGACAATGGGGGTCCAGCTGCCTTCCCCCTGGTGCCGCTGTGGGCTCGGGGAGAGGTCTGGTTCATGGGCGGCTCAGGCTGGATTCACACCAGCAAGCCAGGGAGATGAAAGTCAGCCTCACACCACTCTCCAGAGCCAACAGGTTCCCTGTGCCGAGTAGATAATTCATTATAAACAATATACACAGATGTCAGCACTCTCTAGGGGAGCCACTCACAAGTGGTGCACAGGTTTTTTTCAAGGGCATCCATTTGTCAAAACCATTCTCGAGATAATTTCTGGTGCCTGGGGGGGGATACGATGTTTCAAGCTGGGGCTTTTCCCGCTGGGCACAGGTTGCACTTGCTCCCCTTCCCCCAAGAACTGAAATCCAGGCAGGTTTGAGGTATCTTTTTTGTAAGGATGTCCGTAGCTGCCATTGGAGAGTGGCTGGCCTTTTTGGTGACTGTCTTTGTGGGGAGGCTGCTTTGCTGGAGTATTTTAGGATGGAGAGCACCAGAGGGGACAAACAGGTGTCTGGAGACAAATGGATTAAAATTTTCATCTGGAGAGACCTGGGGAAACGGCTGTAGTGTTTGTTTTTCTGTATTTTAAACTGGTACTATGTTTTGCTGAACAGCTAGGCTTTCTACAAGGAAGCGACGAGGAAGCCCTTAAGACAGGATGGGAAACCTTCCACAAAATGCTGGACGGCGTGAAGGGCTGCAGACACCCCCCCCGCCCCAGGTAGGCCAGCGGTTTAATGACAGAAATGGAGGAGGCCCGGGCCGGCGGGTGCATGTCGCTTGCTGCCCGTGCAGCCGGGGCAGTGGGGCGCAGGGCAATGCCAGACCACAGGCCAGGATGGCTGGTGTCCAGCCCCGCCGGCTTCGCAGCAGTGCTAACAGATGGTCTGAGCCTCCATGGCAGCACCGTCCTGCTGCCGGTGGCTACTGGCGGGCCACCAGCGTGCATCTCACCCTCCCCTGGGCACCTTGGACTACACAGCCATTTCCCAGTCCGATAGCCAAATGGCTGACTGCGTGCCTCTCGCTAGCTGCGGAGACCTGCACACATGGGGTTTGCACATCTGCAGACTCCAAAGGGTTAAAAATGGATCCCACCCCACTGATGGCACATTTTATGTCCATTTAAAGGTGTGCCATGCATTTCATGTGAGACCAGAGAAAATGCCTTTACGGTGGTGACATTTTGTTCAAGGCCCTTTTTTTTAAAAAAAAAACTGTGGCTGCCCGGGCTAGCTCCCCTTTGAAGCGCTATTTCAGGGGGGCTGCACTCACCCCCGACTGCCTTGTTCTAAATGGGGAACTGCAGCATGTTTTCCAGCACGTTTGTGGTGCTCTTCGCTGCTGCCGCGGCGGTGGCTGCCCCGACACGTAGTCAGCAGCTAACGAGTTCATATTTCTGAGCAAGGCAGGGACTCGCCCTCTAGAATGAGTAAAATGTTTTCCTTCATTTTTCTTTCTTTCTTTTTTTTATTTTGATGCCCTGGTGCAGGGAAGACTTGTTAGAAGAGCGCTGTCCTTTCTGCCACTTGTTCGTGTTGGCCATGCGGGGCGGTGGCGCTACTTTTGGGGTGCAGTCCCAGCAGGTACCTGGCACACGCGTTCCTCCAAGTGTCTGCCCTGTGCACGCCCTAGGAAACAGCTGGGGCTGGACCCGGGTACACCAGTCACCCCAGCTCACGCGTGACCCACCCCTGGCCCAGCACCCTCCCCGGCCCCATCGGGGCTGCGCGGGTCGGCTCCCCGGGTGCTGCCACCTCCGGTAAGGCAGGGGAGGAATGGTGCATGCAGTGGCCCTGGTGTGGGCAGGGTCCAGCCCCAGCTGGTGCTGCGGGGCAGGGAGCCTCCCACGCATGGCTCCCAGGGCCAAGGACACTGCTTAGGATGTGGATGGGATGAGGTGATCAGCGTAGCACGCTAATGGGCACTTGGGCAGATTTAGAAGAAGCAAAACCAAAGCAGAGCTGCTGTGGGTCCTGCCATGGAGGGGAGCAACGAGGTGGGGACTGGCGTGGTGGCAGCGGTATGCACCCTTTGAGGCGTGTGCTGCTGCTGCCGCGGTGGCCAGAAGCGGGGAGCAGGGCGCAAGGCAGGGCGTGCACGGCAGGGTGGTGCCAGCAGGTTTCCTCCGCAGAGCGACGCTAGCAGGAGCCACGTGCTGCTTGAAAAGGGGCTTTCTCAGCTGGCATCCACCAGATCACGCACAGTCCAGGCCACCTCCTCACACCGTGTGAAACCCAAGAAAGCCTGGATAATCTCCAAAGGGCACACAAAATTCCCGTATCAAGCAAGCCTCACTCCAGCTCTGCTAAAGCCCAGGGAGGTTTGCCTTCATGGGAGGACCTGGGTGCTTTTATAAGGGGCTCCATTCCTCCCTCGGCAGCCCCCAGCCAGGCGGTGCAGCTGAGACCATATTAGGGATCCCGTTCCCCGAGTCTTGACTGTACACCCCCATCACGTTCCCCATAGGAAGGCTCCCTGCGAGGTCTCCCCTACCCTGACTTAAAGAGGCAGCGAAGGCGGCAGCTCCCGGGTGAGAGGCGAGGAGGATGGGCCCGACTGCTCACCCTCCAAGACAGCGCTCTTCCCAAACGGGCAGAAGTGAGGACCAGCCAAGGTGCCAGCATGGAGGGAAGGGGGAGCCGTCAGCCTGCCCCCAGCCTACTGCTCGTGGTTCCCAAGCCTGACTCTGTCTTCCCAGCAGTCATTTCCCGGTTTCTTTCTGCTGCCCCTGTGCAATTTTGGAAGCAATTTAGAAGCTCAGCAGCTGAGCCCTGCTCCTGTTTGGTACGAAGGGAGCTGAGCCCTCGATGCGAGTGGCTTTATTTGGGACCGAACCTCGACAGGGCACAGCAGTGCCCCATCAAGAGGCTGGGACTCCTGTGTGCTGGGTACCACTGAGGCAGGGAAACCCCGTCTCGGGGAGCTCCCCACACAGCCTTCCTCCTGCCACAGCCTTCCTCCTGCCCCATTGCAGCATCTTCCTCCACCCCTCGTCCTCAGCTGGAGCTGGCAGGTCCTTCAGGGCTGCTTCTCTAGGTGGGCTGGGGAAGAGTTTTTAATATGCAGGCTTTTCTGAACTGGTGCTGGAGGTGCTTTGGAAAAAAGGTAGGCGGCTGTGGTAATCTTCAATGGATGATCTCAAAGCACACAGTCATGCCACTGAGGTCTGTAAATGGATGAGTTTTCTTCTGTGTTCAAGACCCACCATTTCCAGGGGGAGGAACGATGAGATTAGGCTACACAGATTTCACAAACTGACAGCAAAATCAGCCAAGAGTCAACACTGAGCTGCCACTAATTGCTGGTGTTTAAAATCAGATTCAGGAACATGCACTTGAGCTGGGCTTGTTCCTTAGCCCTCTCATTGCAAATTCAGTGAAGTTTTTTCAAGCATTAAATTATTTTCCACAATGCATTTATTATTACCCATCAGTTTATTCCTTGGGAAACTGAGTCCCACCACTGAGCAGCCTGGTGTTAGATTCAGGACAGGCACTGGGCCCCATGACAGGCAGGTGCCAGGTCTGTTTGTGGGGAATGGTGAGGCATGCGGGTTCCTATGCTGGAAAAAACAGCCCGAAGCTATAGGAACAGCTTCTGTCCCCATCACCTAGAGGTGACACTAGCCCAGCGGTGACCGTCTGAAGCACTGATCTTTCAGAGCTGATCATTTCAGCGGCACTCCCTTACTACTGCGAGATGGGAAGCAGGTTACAGCACAGGTGCCTCCATTTCTCCCCCAAAATTTGTGTTCTCCCAGTGACAGAGATTCACTGTGCTCTCAGAGGTGGCCAGCCCATGTCAGAGATTTGTAGTCCCTTGCTTGTGTCAAATGCCGCACCCAGCCTCTTGGGTGCCCTGCTGCAGTCCAGGGGTGAGAGGAAAAGAGGAAGACGTGCCTGGGATTGAAAAAAGGAATACAAACAGGAACGACAGTAAAAGTAATCCCAACCAGTGGCTGGATTGCTGCCCCAGAGCTCCAGAGGGATGGGCGTACGAGCCGGGAACAGCTCTGTGCAGCATTCTGAGCTTGTGATAAGGCTGGAGGAAGCGTGTGTGCTCAGATACTGCTCCACCACCTGCCTCTCCCTGCATGGCTGCACACAGGCTGCCTCCTGCCTTGGCTCAGGGATGCGGCATCCTGTAGGTGTTACTGAGACCACGAACTTGATAACATCTTGCACGTTGCAAGTGAAAGTGTTGGGCTCTGCCACTTGGAGCATGATCCAGTTCTGCTTTGATGATTGTTTTATGGAAGTCAGATCCCTCCACATGGAGAACTGCCTCGATTCCTGCTTGTCCTTTATTTCAGGGGAACTTCAGAAATAACACAAGTTATTTCTGACAGACATTCAGAACCCAGACATTCCCAGGCTGGGTTTCGTTGTTTTGAACTATCCGCTTTAAGCATGGAGACGGAGAGGTGGCTGCAGGTTCCCACAGTGTTTCACCTCCCATCCCCTCTCCAGCTTCTCTCCCCGTTCCTGGTGGGGATGTGGCCAGGCTGACAGTGTGGAGCAGGGCTGGTCAGGCGGAGAGGAAGAAAGCAAAATGGGGGTTGAGGGAAGGCAGACAGGACCAAGACAGGGGACACATACATGGAAACTGCCTTCCAGCACCCCTCCTGCCTTCTCAGCATGGCTAGAGTGCCTGTCCCTACAGCACGATCCAGAATGTTGAACCAAATCTGCCCTTTTTCGTGAGGAAAGCCTCGGAACTGGGCACAGACCTGGGACCAGTCCCTTCCCTGCAAGAGTAAATCAGCACATCCCCACCAACGCTGGGCCAGCTCCTCCTACTTGCCCCCGTGCTGCACCTCAGAGGGAGAGAGATACAGGAACGAGCTAGAAGGGCCTAGAGGCATGAGAAAGTCCAGAGGTGGTTTTCTGGAGCAGGACTAGACCCAGGAAATCCATGAGAGGTGCTAGCTCCTGGGTCCACCCGCGACAGTCCAGCTGTGAAGAAACACATTTTGCTCTGTCGGAAAGGAAGGCAAGTGGGCAGCCTGCACTGAGCAGGGGGACGCAAGCAAATCTGATGGACAACATAGGGGAACGAGGGTTAATTTGCTGGAGGGAGAGAGGCTGGCTGTTGGGAAGGGGGAAGGCAGTGTGTGAGGGGGGTGCATTCACACTGGGAAAAGCGGCCCTAAGCCTTTAGAAGAGCCCTAGGTTGGAGATGGCAAGCGAATACACGTGCATTTTCAGGAAGCAGCTGAATCTGGAGTTACGCCCCATTCATACTGGCCACTTGGGAAGAAGGGATGTGGTGGGGCAGTGCGGGGCGAGCAAGCAGCCACCTCTATCCGCGCCCACTCCCCGCTGCTCCTGCTGACCTGTGCCCGCCTCTGGAGAAACCCACACCACATCCCTCACGGAAAACACACATGCAAGTGTGTAGCCGCGAGCGGGGTCCCCTGCACTGCCCATGGGGAGCTGCACAGCTGGAAGCCGGTTCCTCGCTTTGGCCATGGGAGGGGCAACAGCCAGGCAGCGACCCAGGCTCGCCGGCCAGGCTGCTGGTCACTGGGGCTGCTCAAGCAGGAGATAAAAAGAGAGCAGGTAAGGAATCTCTCCCGACTCTCCTGCCTCTCCCTTGGCTGGCATGTAAGCTTGGATTTTTCTCAGCCTGATTAGGCAGCTTGCAAATGGGTTGCTGGGGGCAGCACCTTAACAAGTACCCCGTTACTGCTGGCCCGAAGACCTGTTGCCTTGTTCGGATCCCCTTGACCTGTCAGCAATGGTGTGCAACCTTGCAACCTTAAGGAGCAGGAGCCAGGAAGAAAAGAAAGGGGGAAAAAAAAGACTGATACCAGCAGGGGCCTTGTTCGTTGCCCATGGCAGCAATTTTTAAGCTGGGAGCTGAGCTGTGTTCACATCACGTGGTGAAGAGCCAGCTTTGCTGCATGCCCAGTCCAGGGCTTGCTGCTGCAGCAGCCAGAGGACACCGGGCAGTGGGAGATGTCTCTCCCTGCTCCTGGGAACACATCCCTAGCACACAGCCCCAGGAGTTACATCTCTTAGAGAGGTGCATGCAGAGCATGGACCATCAGCAAGGCTTGGAGGAGCTGCTGAGGTTGCTGTAAACTGTGCTGCCGTGGGTGCTTGGAGGCACAGCCACTCAGAGCTGTAACGGTGAAAAGCTTCGAGTTGCTCCAAGAAAAATGTGAGATTTGCACATGTAACAGGATTTGTGCTCAGAGCTGCTGGAAGCGGGGTTGCAGGGCTTCCCTGGCAGGTTGCAGCCCATCCTGGCCATGACCAAATTTCCCAGAGCTCTGGATAACAGCATCAGGCAGTTCTGGGGGACTTTTGCAGCCAAGTGCGCTGCCGCTGGCTAACCTGCCCCGCAGGGCATTTGAACCGGCTCTTCTGATCCTTCTCTCATGACAGTGTTACCCTGTGGGCAGCTGGTGCAGACCTAAAAGGGATAATAGCCCGTGAAACCAAAGCCCCCGCATCTGCAGGATTACCCAGGCTTCTATTAACAGCGCGATGGCTTGTTTTGTGAGGTGACTGGGACAGCTACCCCTAGTATTTGGCAGAGCTTCACTGATGTAGGTGAAGGCAGAGTTTCACAGGTCTAGGAAGCCTGTGTTTTTCCCCTGCCTGGCAAAAGGTTCTTGCTCGTTTGGATTTTATGCTGTTAATTGCTTTAAAAACACAGTTCTCCATGAGAAACAGCTTCTTTCTTTTCCCTGTTTCTTCTCTCCCCCAGACTTCACCCAAGCGATAGCTCAGCAGCCCAATTTCAGATCATGACAGCTCCTGTTCTGGCTGGAAGCCAGTCTGCCGATCTGAAAGCTGTGTTGACATGTAATTTTCCACTCCTACTACATACAAACTGTCCGCTGTCCCCCCTTATTGCCCAGAGCCACAGAAAGGTGCAATTGCAAAAGACTGCAAGTCAAAACCGTGTGTAAACTACCTCACGCAATTACCCTGCGTCTTTCTGTGACCGCACTCTGCAAGATAACATACGTGCTTCTTTTTTGTTTACTGCTACCTTTTGCATAAAAATCAAGTTCTCTCCCTACTGTTGACTTTGCTGTGGTTATTTCAGACAGAAGTAACACTGTTTCCCGGGCCAGGCTGCTCTCCTCACTAGAGAGAAGCTCTGGTGCTCCCACTCAAATGGAGGGAGCGGAGGAAATGGGGACTTACGGGGTTTGGCATTGATCAGTCGTCTGCCATTGATCCCGTCTGAAACGCTCGACTTACCTGGGCACCTGGTTTGCTACCTGTAGGAGAGCAATAATCGAGATTAAGAGTCATAACTAAGATCCTCAGGGGAAAAGTGCTTTCAAAGGAAAAAGCGTGTTTAGAATTTCAAGCGGTGTCTTTATTTCATTTTTTAATGAAGGAAAAATCCCAGCAAAATATGCAAGGGAGGAAATTCTAGTATTAGTACTGGCATCATAAATATTGTAGTTCCTCATTCAGGAATCATTTAATAACTGGCTACTCTCAGCCCATGGAAGTCTCTGCCACGAGGTATTGAAGCCAAAACTCATTAGGATTAAAAAAATAATAATGTTTATACAGCTACGCTGAGAACATCCAGAGCCACTGCGTTGAGGACAGGGAATGATTCTCATCTGGCACATACGGAGCCGCTTGGCTCTCGCTGGAGGGGTGAGGGAGGAGTTGTCCTTCACCCAGGACGTCTCAGCATCCTCTCCCAGAGCTGCCGAATGTGCTCTGGAGCCGGTTTGGGACGGTGGCTGGCCCGGAGGGACACTGGCTCCTGTTGCCTGGCGGTTCCTGCACTGTAAAGCTGAAGATCGATTGTGGCAGGCCGTGGGGAATGTGCCTGGCAGCCACCGCTGCTGCTTGCATCAGCCTCAGGTAATGTGTGATTTGCAACACCAGCGTTGCTGGGTGTCTCTGCATGCTTCTGTTACAGGTCTTTTTATACAAATGGTCCCCAGTCATTTTCCAAGCCCAGCTGCTGCCAATCCGCCCGGCACTGTGGGATGTATGTGCAATCCGTCGGGTGGGAGGGATGCGCTAAGAAGGAGAAACTGGAGCGGGAGTGTGAAGGTGTAGCTTGCCTCATAGCACACGGGCGGCTGGGCACTTGTTTTCATGCCAGCAAGGGATAGAGGCCCTAAACCCAGTACAGTACAACGAAGAGGATGTGTGGAGGCAGCTACTAACAATACCAGGTTATTCACGAAGTGCCGACACCTTGCAGGCTGATATGAAGAGTAGATGCCTGCTCTGAAGAGTGCAGAGTTCAGGGAAAAAAACCACAGAAAATGGGAACTGACAGACTGCGTGCCAGGATCTGGTGTTTGTGGTTCTGGCACTTCACGTGTGACGGCCGAGACATGGGTTAATGACTGGGTGGCAGGTTTACGGGCACCCCAGGAGAAGTTTGGCCGTGCAAAAGGTGAACTCTTTTTTCTCTGTCAGGAAGGGGAGCCATCAGAGTACCCGTGTACCTCTGATACAGCTGTGTCTTCCTAAACTGGGGACAGAAGTTCTTTGGGAAGGAAAAGCCGTAAACAAATGTTGCCCTAAATTGATACCTGGGAACCACAGCAGCCTTTCATAACCACAACTGCCAGGCTAATACTTTGCAGGTTGGCTCAAAATGAGACTTCATACAAAATAACATTTTCTAGATGGAAAGCAAATGCTGCAAACCGCAGACCTTGCCCATTTATATGAAATCCGCTAATGTAACCTGCTCACATAGACTGAGCAGAATACCAGAGTAAGAAACCAGAGCCCCAACTAATTGGGGAGTAATCTGTTCTCCTCTCTAGCCAGCACTGCTACAGCAGCATTCTCTAGTGCCGTCCTCTGTTACAGGTATTTTCATACCAATTGTCCCCTCTTATTTTCCAAGAAACGCCCCCCGTTACAGCAGGTGGTGCTGAGGGCGCGGCTGGAGCGCAGTGGGACCACAGGGGTACCACTAAGGGCAACGGGAGAAGGCAGTGGGGACAGCCCAGCTGCCACCGGAGCCCTCAGTGGGGATAACGAATGAGCGAGGCAGCTCCCAAATGTAATCCCTGGGGTAGCACTGAGAGGGGGAAAACTGCTGCATCTGCCTGGTTTTCTTCCAGCGAAGCGTGTAGGCAAGGCTCCTGGACATCTGCCTGGGATAGGGCACCACGCACAGCACAGCATGGCGAGAAGGTGCTCTCAGAAGGAGTTCCTCACTCGTTTTTGAAGCTGTTGTGTGACGGCTGGCATGTCAGGGGTGCTGTTTCTGTGCCTGTCTTCCCGGTAGGTACGCTGCCCAGGCTCCGCTCCCTTGTAGCTCCGTTGCTGCCTACCCCCGAGCACAGCGGCAGAGCCGAAAGGAGCTGGAGAAGATCTAACTGGTTTTAAAATCGAGCTTAATAGGTTTATGAACGCAGCTGTACGATGCGCCTGCCTGCGGCACCAGGCCCTGGACGCCGGTGCAATTGGCCTCTCCTGATTCCATTTTCCTGAATTGCAGGGGGCGACCCTGGATTTCCCCAACGTCCTGCTCTCACGGGGCTGTTGCCGTAACTGCAAGGGCTGGGGAGCTGTGAGGGCTGGAAGGACATACCCCAGTGCTTCTGCAAAGGTCAGGCAATGTCTGCACCCCCCTCCCTCACCCCAGGGCACCACCGGCTTGCAAAGCCTCAACCGGTCCATGCAAACACCGAGAGCTATACTCTGCTCGGCCTGAGCATCGATTAAACGAAACCAGTTTGGTTATAGTAGCTGTATCAGGGATTGCATCAACCTGCTGCACAGGCAGAGGTGCGGTGTATAAGCACCGTCCCCTCACGTTAAAGCCACCATCACTTTTGTTACACTGAACAGGCTGGGCCAGTGTTTTCCATCCCGGGTATCCGCGTCGGCTTGCATTTTTTCGTTTGTGCCAGTCAGGGGAGGCACAAGGCAAGGCAAGGAAAAAATACTGCTTCCCTCCTTATTAAAAAAAAAAAAAAAAGGTAGCTTCCTACAACCGTTTCTGAAAATCCGTCAGTGCCCCCGTGTGTCGGAGCGGCGGCCGGAGCGCGGCTGCGCGGAGCCCCGCGGGGCGCTGCGGGGGGAGGGCGGGCTCGCCGCCCCCCACGCGGGGCCCGTGCCACCCGCCGCCAGGGGCCGGGGCTGGGCGAGGGGGCCTCGCCGGCTCCGTCTGCGCGGTGCGGCGGCGAGGGCACGGCAGCCGCCCGCCCCGGGCCCACCGTGCCGCCAGGGGCGGGATGCGGGTGCGAGGCCCTAAGCGCGGCCTGTGGGAGAGGGCAGGAGATACCCCGAAACCGCCGGGGGCCGGGGGAGAGGCGGGGGGGCTGCGCCAGCGCGGCCGGGCCTGGGCGCCGGCGAGCGGGGGGCGAAGGCCGCCTGCAGAGGCCGCCTGACGCAGGGCTGGATGAGGCAAATCCTGTTCCGGCGCGGGACGGACGGACGGACGGACGGATTTTTAAAGCAGATTAACGCAAAACGGAGAGGGGTCCCTGTCGCTGCAGTCGCCTCTGCCCCCCCCCCCCCCCCGCAGGCCCCCTGCCTTTTCGCCTGTCAGAAACGGAGCCTAAAGCAGCGGTTGGCCCTGCCGCGGTGTCGCACGAAAAAGGAGCTGCCGTTGCCAGCGCATTCGCGCTGACGCACCGCGCGTACCCGGTGGGTTTCAATGTCCCCCGGCAGCAGCAGGGCTGCGCTGTCCCGCCTCAAGCCGCTGCCGGGGCTCCAGCACCCCCACTGCGGGGCCCCGCGCCCCGGCCTCGCGGCCGCCCTCGCCCCGTTTCGTTTCCATTGCGTCGCACGGCATGGCGCTTTAATGTCGCTTCACTTCACCTCGCCCCCCCGCGGCATCCCCGCGTGACGGGCCCGCGCGCGCCGTGACGCCAGCGCGGCGGTGGCGGTTTGGGGGGGGGGGAGGAGGGCGGGGGCGGGGGCGCGCCGCGATTGGCGCGGGGCGGGCGGGGGCGGGGCCGGGCGCCGCTGTTTGGATTTAAACGTTGCAGCGGGAGGGGGCGGGCCCGGCCGGCGGCGGGTCCCGGCGGCGGCGGAGGAGGCGGAGGACGCGGAGGACCGCGGCTCCCGGCCCCGCCATGGTGGTGCCGGCGCGACGCGTGAAGACGGAGTACATGAAGCGGTTCAAGGAGCCCAAGTGGGAGTCGTGCGGCGCCTGCTACCTGGAGCTGCTGCGCTACCGCCTCAGCCGCCGCCTGCTGGAGCAGGCGCACCGGCCCTGGCTGTGGGACGGCTGGGAGCAGGACAGCGGCGGCAGCGGCGGCGGCGGCAGCACCGCCGGGTCGCCCTCGCCACCGGGCGCCGGCAGCCCCGCGGCCGCGCAGGAGGAGGAGGAGGCGGCGGCGCCGAGCGAGGCGGGACGGGCCAGCCCCGGTACGGAGCGGGGGTGATGGCGGCGGGGGGGGGGGGGGGGGGTCCGGTGAGCTCGGGGGCGCAGGCCTGCGGTCTGAGCCCCGGCTCCCCTCCGGCGGGGCCGTGCTGCCGCCTCTGCGGGGGGCGTCAAAGATGGCTCCGTCCGGGCGGCCCCGGAGAGGTGCGGGCTGCCGCTGCGGGCTCCTCGGCGGCGCCCGGACCCCCTTCGCTCGTCGGGGCGGGGGTGCCCGCAGGGGCCCGGCCCGGGCGGTGGCGGAGGGGGGACGGTGGTGGTGCAGGGCCGGCGCCGAGGAAAGCGGGAGTCGGGGTTCGCCTGGGGCGGACGGGAGGCGTGCGAGGCTTCCCGCTGGCCCCCGGCCCAGGGGCGTGGGCAAAGCAGAGCAGCGAGGGCTCGGGGTGAAACCTCTCCTCTCGACACCGAGGCCCGGTGCCTTTCCCAGGCGCTCGCCCTTGCCGAGCGAAGGCAACGAAGTGCCGTTAACCCGGTCCTGGCTAGGCCTGCGGAGAAGCCGCAGCTGCGGCATCGGAGGCGTCTCTTTAAAGAGCCAAGCGTTGGGAACGCTCCCCCTGAGTCACAGCCGCTTATGTAAACTGTTGCCATGGGAGCGGAGCATCTCTGCCGTGATACAAGCAGCGTCTCTGGCAAAAAGCGGTGGCAGTAAGTTGGACTGTGTGCCAGCGACCGGCACTTAACGCGAGTGCTTTCCAGGATCTGCACGCGTAACCTGTCTCAGCCCGACGCTTGGTTTTTAACGCTACCTGAGGTTTGGTCTTGGGTTTGTAGCTGAGTGCAGGTAACTCCATAGCCTTGAGCAGGTGCAGAGCTAATGGTACTTTGCTCTCTTCTAGTGTATCTCACCTTTTGATGTCTCAAGAATTAACTGTGCAGAGTGTGTAGACAGGTAACAACACCATCAAGCTTCCAAAGTTGGTATTTTTTTTTTTACGCTATAGGATATCATCTCTTATAATGAAAGAAAACTTTTATCTGGCAGCCATTCATTGGTGTTTTGCAATGTCTTTTGAATTGGCTGCATATCTGTTGCACAGCAGCAGGGAAGATCCTGGAGAACTGTTCAGTTAAGCCTCGTGCTGCCTGGGGGTTGTTCTGGGGCTAGACCTGCTTGTTTGGAGTGGGGAGACTAATTAATCTGTTTCAATGTCCCTTGGGGCCTGAGCTTACCAGAATTATCTGTATTCTGATATTCAAGGCTAAACCACATTCATTGTCCTTAAGAATACCGTGTTCCACAAAAGCTTTAGCCATGCTGTCCTCTGTTCAAGAGGCCTGCTGCTTCAGAGCATGCTAGTGACCTGGGGTTTTGCAGTGAGCGGTAGTCCTCGTGGCTGGGTGGGCCCGTGGTACCCAGCCCCCCATGGGGGTGCGCACAGCCGCTGGCTGCCAGGGTAACACACGCCACATCTCCAAAGCTGCGCAGTGATGGAAGCGCCCCAGTTACCCAGTACGTAACAAAGTATTAGTGGGTCTAATCTTGCTTTCCTCAAGCAGGCCTTGAGGAAGTTAGACTGGGGAGTACGTGCAGAAGAAGTAAGTATGCAGCATCTTGGTGAGAAGCACTCAGGGACTGCAAAAGAGGAGGGACTGGTTGCATGGGAAAAGGCGATGTGTTCTGATGGGCAGTCTAAAGGCTTGGCTTCCAGCGAGAGGAGGGTGGAAGCTGTTGAAGCTGCACTCAGAACTTGGCACTTCCACCTTTTCTGATGGAGTCTGAACACGTGCCAGTCTTGGGCAGTTGTGGTAGGGACCAGAATTTCATTCTTCTGCTCATTGAGCCAGTGGGGTGGAGCAGGTAGCCTGCTACATTCTCGATGGGACTGGCAGTTGCCAAGGCTTAGAGGCTGCTGGCCAGGGCACTCTGCATGGTCCTTGGCCTGCTCCCTGCTGCTCTCCCTGACTCCTTTCTGTGAAGAGATCTGGCTGGAGTTACTTGGTAGCCTGATTCTGGTAGGGTCAGTTTTGGCAGTAGATAAAACCTTGATAGCTGTGGATATGCTGCTCATGCGGCCACTTTCTGTGGTCAGTGATGGCGTGTGTGACTACCCAGCGCATGCAGAGTTGTGTCCTTGCTTACTGTATCCCAGTGGCAAAGGGACTGTGGGGCAACAGTGGCCTGTCAATCTATGGGGTCTGGGGCAATCGTGCCTCTGTAACTGAGGCAACTTTGCCATGGCTGCTGTAAGGGAATACCTAATGTTCTATTAGGTCCTTGCTATTTTACACTTAAGGGGAGAAAAATCTCTACCTAACATGCATTTCTTTGCCAAGTGGCTTAGGATAAATGTTTTTCTAAGTTCTGCCAGTATTTAAGAGCTTTGCAAGTCCTTAGCAAAAGGGCTGAAAACTCTGCTTAGGCAGCTGGATTAAGTGGAAATTTACTGTGTAGTAGTGTGTGCACTAATATGTAAGCAAGCAACTCATTTGGTATTGGACAATTACAAGGATGTATTTTTCTTTTGCTTAGTTGCTGGCTAATTAAAGCATGCAGAGGAGATAACATAGAAACTACCACTCTGTGAATCTTCCATTATTCAACTGCTTTTTTCTGGAAGAACTTAATTACACTGAAGTGCTGTGGGGGTAGCTGAGTGTGCTCGTGCTGATGACATCTTTTGTCTTCTGACTCTGACATCCACCCACACGCTGCGGCATCCTGGTTGTTACCTGGCTACTGCTGCTTCCCTCTGTTCTGTGGGGACCCTGATCTCTGGCTGAGTGGTACTGACAGTGCTTGTGGCCAAGTATGTTTGGCCAGCACTGATACTGCCTAGTATCTGAGGTAAAGCTGGTTTGTAATGGTGTTTGTGGCCACTGTTGCTTCTTTCCCTCATTAAGATGAGCCTGTAGGCATTTGTAAAGCCATTTGTAAATGCTTCTGGAGTGTGTAGAGAAAGCCGATGTATGCAGCTTGACTTTAAGGTTTAGTGGTGTTGGTCTAAAGTACTACCAAGGTGAACACCTGAGATACAGTGACAAAATGAGATTGTCCTACCTGCTATCTCATGTTTAAGCTGCATCTGAGTGATACGAAGGCGTGCTTGGTGGCAACTTCAGGTTAATTCCTTCTGGCCCTGCACTTGCAGGAACTGTTTGTGGGACTGTTCTGTAGAATGTGCCCAGGCACAGAGGTGTGTTAAACATAATCCAACAAAATCTTGACCTAATCAACTAGTCTAGTTGACACATCCTCAAAACTGTCAACAGAACCCAGTGGGCTGGTAAGTGAAAGACGGGAGGTCTTGGCAGCAGCACTGCTGTCAGACCTGTTGCTTGTGAAATGATACTGCTGCACACACATGCAGGATGAAGGCATCTTTCAATCCTGATTGCAATTTTGCCTTCAGCATTTTTATGCAAGGGTCTTAAATGACAGCAGTGACAAGCTGGTATCAAAGCAGTTGCCACACAGTAGATGGAAAGTGACTGATCTGGATTAGTGCAACTCAGAAGATCAAGTTTCAAACTTGTTCCCTGATTTTGTCTGCCGTGATGTTGCAGGTGTATTTGCTGGCCCAAAACATGGGAAGGAGTAGCTTGTGGTGGGGGAAGAAGGCAACAGTGTCGGTTTAGGGGTTTATAGTACTGTGATTCAAAGTTGCTCCCATTTTTTTTTTGGTTTGAAACAAGCTTTGCTATCAAGCCAAGCCAGTCACTGCTTTCTGAACTCTGCTGCAGATGATGCTTATGTGAATATAATCAACTCTGAACTGCTGTGTTGGTGGTTGCTCCAATACTGCCTCATACAAGATCTGTCTTGAAGCAATGATGTTGCAATGTTTCAGCTGTAGTAACCACTTTCTACACAGCCGTAGTTGGTTCATACCCACAACTGAGTATATGCCCCCTTGGAGACCTGCCCTGTTTGGAGAGGTGTTTGTACTAAAGCAGGAAACTCGGGATTCTGCCCATGGCATTTAAGCACAAAGTGCTTCTCCTGAACCTGAGGAAGCAGCAAACATCTTTATGTAGACATAATACTGTTGATCCCTAGGGCCTGTGGGTCTAATCAGAAGGTTGTTGATACTTCTAATAAGTCAGCAGAGCCTTTGAAACGGGATTCCGGTCTGCCCCGTAGGGCATGCAGTACTGTGGGAAGGAGAGAAGCTCCACTTGAGCTTCTCCTGCTTGAGCCCGGGAGGGGAGCTGTTATGCAGGCTGGGCAATGCAGCAAGGTTAAGTGACCTCTTCTGGGCAGGAGCTTTCAACAGCCATATTGGGTGGGCCTGGCAGCCTTGTTCTGCCTGCTAAGCACTTAATCCCCTCCTGTCCAGTGTGCTCTGCTTAGCATCCGTGATGCAGTTTTAAATGTTCCTAGCTTTTTCCCCTCTCCTGTTTAATCCCTGTAATGCTGCAGCCAGTCAGTTCAGTTTCCTGTGTCTGCTGGAGCTGGCATGCTGCATGGGAAGGAGATGGGTAGGTGTTGCTGGTGGTCGGGCTCCCTGAGCAGCTGGGTCTAACTCCTTCCCTGCTATCAACTGCTGCTTTTCTACCTTCCTGTGAAAAGGGGTGCCTAACGAAATGCCTTGGATACAAACTATAGTTTTAAATAAAAGGCTTAAATAACTGTTAGAGATCTGCCTTGTGCCTTTACCGACCGAGTTCTGTATAAATGCACTGTAGGAGTGAATTCACTGAAATACCTGCTCCAATAGCAGGTGCTCATAAGGTGCTCTAGTACGCTCTGGCATACAGCATTTACTGTAAGACTGTGTGCAGGACTCTGCGTGCCATTTACCCATATGCTTTTATTGCTATTTTGGGACAAGCTGGCTCAATCACTTCTGCACCAGCTGGAACTATGTCCTAGTGAGCAGCATCCCCAGGCATGGCTGTTGCCTTGAAGTAGTATCTTAAAGCTAGAGTATCCATGTAATTGCAGAGTCCTTGCTTTCCTGGTTTTTTTTAAGTCTCTAAATGCCACCTCTGCTGCTCAAGAACTCCGTGTTGCTCCATCCTCCTTTGTAGAGAAGGAAGATGCCATTTTCCTTTGAACAGAGGATGGAACAGCCTCCCAAAATAAAAGCACTCCTGTTTCAGAATTGACAGCAGTATGTCCCCTGTCAGTGTTTTATGTTCTCAAAACAGTGCTTCCTTCTGATAATGGCCTCTCTTACACAGAAGGGGACCTAGCCAGTCCTTTCTTAGGAGTGGGCTGTGTAGAGATGCATGGGTAATATTTTGCAAGGGGATAGCTCTGTGCTGCCTGTTGTGGCTGTGATAAATGAGCTGCCTTGTTAGAGGTGAAGCTGTATGTCCCAGAGCCCAGGACACAATGCAAAGCAGGTCTTACCACATTGAGGTCACTGCTGCTTGCTCTATCCAGCCTTGGCGCTAATGACTGAAACTTTGTGCACCCAATATTTAGATATGTGAAATTCATCTGGCCTTTTTTTTTTTTTTGTTCTCACTCTGTTCTCACTTCTTGCTCCTTTGGCCTTGACTGCTCTTCTTGGTTGTTTTGTGGGGACACTCAACTGAATTCTTAACAAATATTGCGCCAAATACTTTAACACCGCTGGCTACTCTTAACCAAATACTCAGCTGTACTGCAGTACTATCTGTAGCTGAATGCTGCACCTGCACACCTTGGAAGGCGTGTGTGTGTATAGGCTAGCCTGAACAGGGCCCAGCACCAGGGCCTCTCTGCTGGCTGGCAGCAAGTAGAAAATGTGCTGGCAAGACTAACAGCTAGCAAGAGAGAGAGCATGAGGCTCGCCTTATGGGAACGCTGGGGCGTGTGGCAAGTCTTCATGTCTTTACCCTACAAGTGCAAAGTGAGTGCAAGAGTAAATGGATACTTAACTGGATGCTTAACCAGTGTGCCAGGCAGGTAACTTCCATTTCATCAGAGCTGGATGGATGCAGAAATGAAATTAAAGCAGTGTCAGATGAGGCATGTACTTGCTTGACTAGCTAAATCACAGCAATTAGCAAGAATGATTGCTGTTGTGTCATAGGGTTGGCAAACCCTTCTACTTTTAATGAAGACACTTAGGTAAAATTTGTTCTAGTTTTTTGTGGTCAACCTCTCAATCTGTAAGCAAGCTTTACTACTTCTACACCAGCGGAGGAATTCCCTCTGTACACACCAGCATGTACTGGTGGGGGCTGAAAGCGCTGAGACTTGGAACAGAGGTATTTTGCAGCTGGCTCCTAGCACAACCAGAAATAGATGGTGTGACAGCAAACTTGCAAGTTCAGCATGTGTACATCATAGACTTTGAATGTATCACTGTGTGTGTCTACCAGAAGGCAGCACCTAATGCTCAAAGGTAGTAAGTGATTCTCTTCAAGTGTCTAATGGCCTGCTGTGCTGTTAGGTTAATAAAAGGCTTTAGTTGCCTTTTGTATAAAAGGCGTGGTTGGCCTAAAAGTCACAAGAGAATCACAGAATTCTTTAGGTTGGAAAAGACCCTTAAGATCATTGAGTCCAACCATTAACCTAGCACTGCCAGGTCTGCCACTAAGCCATGTCCCTAAGCACCATGTCTACATGTCTTTTCAATACCTCCAGGGATGGGGACTCAACCACTTCCCTGGGCAGCCTGTTCCAGTGCCTGACTGCCCTTTTGGTGAAGAAGTTTTTCCTAATATCCAACCTAAACTTTCCCTGGTGCAACTTGAGGCTGTTTCCTCTTGTCCTGTTGCTTCTTACTTGGGAGAAGAGACCAACCCCCACCTCACTACAGCCCCCTTTCAGGTAGTTGTGGAGAGCAATAAGGTCTCCCCTCAGCCTCCTCTTCTCCAGACCAAACAATCCCAGCTCCCTCAGCTTCTCATAAGTCTCGTGCTCCAGACCCTTCACCAACTTCGTTGCCCTTCTTTGGACACACTCCAGTGCCTCGATGTCCTTCTTGTAGTGAGGGGCCCAAAACTGAACCCAGTACTCGAGGTGTGGCCTCACCAGTGCCGAGTACAGGGGAACCATCACTTCCCTGGTCCTGCTGGCCACACTGTTTCTGATACAAGCCAGGATGCCATTGGCCCTCTTGGCCACCTGGGCACACTGCTGGCTCATATTCAGCTGGCTGTTGACCAACACCCCCAGGTCCCTTTCCTCTGAGCAGCTCTCCAGCCACTCCTCCCCAAGCCTGTAGTGTTGTGTGGGGTGGTTGTGACCCAAGTGCAGGACCCGGCACTGAGCCTTGTTGAACCTCATACAGGTGGCCTTGGCCCATTGATCCAGCCTGTCCAGGTCCCTCTGCAGGGCCTTCCTGCCCTCCAGCAGGTCAACACTCCTGCCCAGCTTGGTGTCGTCTGCAAACTTACTGAGGGTGCACTTGATCCCCTCATCCAGATCACTGATAAAGATATTAGGTTAGTATTAACAGAATAGTTCAAGACCTCTCATCACCAGTCTGTAACACCTCACAGATCTCAAAGGTGAGAAAATTTTTTGGCCATTCTTTTCCAGTCAGTAATTATTATCCGTGGTCATTCACTTGACTATATTTAATGATGTGTTAAAACAGACTTGTTCAAAACAACTTATGACCTTATTGTAAGGCTTACTTACAGCCTTTCTTACTTTACCAGCCTTTCTCTTAGATTTACGAAGTATTACAGTGTTATACCAGATATGGCTTCCTTCATCTGATGTCTAAGACCCAAACTTTTGTATGTGAGAAGTAGTATGCAGGAAACATCAAGAATTGCTAGCTGTGAGGCACCACAAAGAAAGGAAAACTAGTTCCTCCATAGCTCTATAATGCAAGAAGATTGGATCTTAGGGAACAGTTTTTTCCCCTGTGTTTTTATTATTTAATGTCTTAATGCTGATTCAGCCTTCAGTGTTGGTCTACATCTGCAAACTAACAATGATACAGACTTTAAATTCTCCCTCACAAACCCTACTCTACATACTCAATGCCTGGAGGACAAATGCTGGACCCTTCTTACAGAAGGTTTAAAAAGCCTGTGTGGGGGAAATGAGCCTTGGAGAGTATTGCCTATAGAGTGTGGTGCTTTAAATGTAAAACATGCTTCACAGAACGGATAGCAAGGGTGATGTCTATCACTTTGTAAGTCTTTGCTTCATACTCCCCTCTCCTCCATAAACAGAAAACCATAATAAAGATGTATGTATAATCAGGGAGCTTGAAAATGAATCACTTTTTTTCTTTCAGTGGAAGCTTATAATATTAGGTATTTAATATTGCACATACTCTTATCAGACTTCATCTCTGACTGGCTGGCAGCATCTACATGGCGTTCAGCAGCCCATATGTTTGCTGTCTGAAAGATGGAAGCATGAAATAGTGAAGACAGATGATCACTGGAAACAGTCTTTAAAATACTGCCTGGAGCTATCTGTTATCTGTAGCCTCACTAGCGAAAGGCATGTTTAAGTATGTGAAAGCTGATGTACAGAGGGATGGGCTTGGAAATACTGTAGTCACTAAAGAAAGAATGAAGGCATTTAAGCAAGGTATACATCTGTCGCTAAGGAAGTAATGACTTCTTCCGTTTCTAAAAAAAGCACAGCTTCAATGATGTATTAAGAGAGGCTGTGCAAATCAGACATTACTATGTTGTCATTGGGAGCTTAAAGCATAACTTTTTTTTTCTTTAGAGAAAGAAAGAGAAGATCAAGAAAAGCAGCAGAGGGAAGAGCAAGAAAAAACTGTAGAAAACACTTCTGTAAAGGAAGCAGACAAAACCAGCCGTACAGGACGACGTCCAAGTCGAAGTGCCTTGTCCAGTCGTAATGATCGAAGATCAGCCAAAAGCCCTCAAAAGACAGATGCACCAAAGGAGAACAAACATCCATTTGCTCTGTATGGGTGGGGAGAAAGACAGACAGATACTGGAAGCCAGAAAACTCACAATGTCTGCGCTTCTGCTTCCGCGAATGAAGTAAGTAAAAGCTTCTGTTTTGTTAAAGGGCAGTGACTACTTAGTGCCTGGATAAGACATATATCTAATATCTAGGTAAAACTTCTCAGGGATGCCTCTCTTGGAGTGCATGGAGATTCTAGCAATAAATTCTAAAAAAAAAAAAAATTCTAGCAATAAACCTGAAGAGGTTTGACATGTCAAAATCAAATAGCTCTTAACTGTTACTCTGTTTTGAAACTTCTCATGTTTGAGTAATACTTGCAAGTTCTGATTAAAACTTGGCTATCTTGTTTCTGGCTGTTACAGTGCTACCAGCAAAACTGACTGTTTAAATTTATTTCTCCATTCTGAGCTTCATGAAAACAAGAGAAAAGCAGCAGGCAGTTAGCACCAGGCATCCCACAGCAGGCAGGTACATAAACACTGGGGTAGCGCTTGTGCTGTGAAAGAGTGACTTTTCCTGGGGCGCTCCCTAGGAATACGAGCCTCACCGAGAAGGTATGAATGCTTTGCTGCTAAAATGTCTGTCAAGCAGCTTGTTTCAGTGGGTTGCCAGAAGGGAACTTCTTAGAATCATAGAATCGCTGGGGTTGGAAAAGACCCTTAAGATCATCAAGTCCGACCATTAACCTGGCACTGCCAATCCACCACTAAACCATGTCCCTAAGCACCACATCTACCCGTCTTTTAAATACCTCCGGGGTGGGGACTCAACCACTTCTCTGGGCAGCCTGTTCCAATGCTTGACAAAGCATTTTTGCGGACAGCAGAATGGTTTATCAGATGGCTGATGGACTGCAAGTTTGGTGTAAAAATTAGCAAAATAGCACAAACAAAATTAATGGGCAGCACCAGGATTCTGCGGTAGTGGGGTCTGTTTCCTGGCTTAGCAAACACTAAGGTTGGAGTGTTACAACCAACCCATTTCTTTATTTTCTATAACTCTCCTAGGCTGGTAAAACATAATCATTAACGTATCCCTACCAGTGTCTTGTCTTTATCTTAAGACTAATGTAGAGTCTGAATCTATGACCCAAGATATCTGAGGATTAAGGTGGGTGGTGTTCTTGATGTATAAGACAGAGCTGACTTCTGATGGGCTGTTTTGGAAGGCGTTTGAAGCATGGTCCTGTCCTTCCTGGACAGTGCAACCCTTTGAGGGAAATGAGGAACTTGGGCCTTGCAGCTCTTGAAAGAAGCTGCCCTTCCTGATAACGGATACTGTTACTGGATTGGTAAGCTTTGGTCAGTGGTGGAAACAGTTGACCGGTGCTTTATGTTGAAGTCTAATAGAGGTTGATGCCTGACTTGAGCCAAGATATTCATACTTTCTAAGACTTCTAACATTTCTTATGCTAGAAACTCAGTCACAGAACCCCTAAGATCAGGTCTTGAGTTTGGAGTGAATGGGCAGGACACTTGTGAAACACTTCCAGTTATGTAGTGCTTTGTCACTAAGGATGTTTCTTGAAGTGGAAACTGACTACTTACTGCCTGGCTAGGTCACTTTTCTCAAATGTTTGAAAGGTGTTACTTTCCCCTAATTGAGATGGGAGACAGGGTTTTAAATCTGGAGATAGAAGCCAGTAAACACAGAAGCTGGCTCTTAAGATTAGATGTGGGGAAAACAAGATAATTTATTAATATGAAAATGTACGTAGGTGTGCCTGCAGCATGTTCTCGAAGTTAAGTTTTTCAGTCTCTAGTCAGGAGTCTCTAGAGATTTGTCTTACTATTGTGGCTTAGGTTTTAAGGGATGCTTGGGCATATTGAGGGATGTTTAAGAATTTAAATGGTAGAAATAGGAGAATTGAAGTCTTTGTCACAGTAAGACTGAGAAACGCTCAAGATTTTTGGAATCTTTTAATAGTGTGAATTTGAGGCATTAAAAAAATCACAAAAATTTCTGTGCTTCTCTTCTGTTAGTAGTACAAATTAAAGAAGGAAATATAATCTTGCTAGCAAGTCCTGTTTCTTTGGGATGGGTACTGGGACAAATATAAAGGGATCCTCAGCTTTCTTGGGGGGGCGTTCCTAGGCTGTTTTCCTGCTGTAATACTAACTCTGGTCTTTTAGATTCACGAATCTGCTCTACGAGCAAAGAACAGGAGACAAGTGGAGAAAAGGAAGCTTTCTCAGAGGCGAGTGCGATCAGCAGAAGCAGAGAAAGCGTGGCGAATAAAGCCCTCCCCACCAGACAACCCTTGGATGACAGAGTATATGAGATGCTACTCAGCAAGAGCTCGGTGAATTTGGATTCCTTTAGGCATCTTCAAAAGAAGTTACGCATATCAGGACACTGGTGCAAGGAACCAAACTACTTATGCAAGGTTTTTATAGGGAGTTTCCAGCTGTTAAAATATTTGTTACAATATTTTTATCTTGGCTACCTACCTCACAGTGGGGTGTATTGTTGGAGCCATAACATTTGAAGAGGCTTTTAGATATAGCTACCCAGACTTTTAAACAATTCCCCTTTTGGGAATCTTTCTAATGCTTCATTTGACTTGTTTTGGGGTGGGAGGGGGAACCTTAGCATACAGGGAGTCAAAGCAAACACTTTTTTGATCTTGGTTACAAAAAAAATCTGTTGTCCCTTATTTTAAAAGTCCAAGTCATGGGGAGGTGATGTTGGGGAAAGACTTTAAAGGTGTGATGGAGGTGCCTTTGCATTTATAGTACTATTTATTACTTCTACCAAAATAAGTATATTAAGACAGGCAACAGGAAAGCCAGTGGATCTGGTAAACAGCACTAATAAATGTAGATGCTTTAGGCAGGCAAATACCAAGTATTGTCTGTATATAGAAACTTTCAAAAAAACCTTGTTTGATTAGTGAATCTGCTGATGCTAACTTTTATTGCCGATTCTAAGGTCATTAGGATAAACTACTAATTTTCAGGGCAAGAAACAGCTACAGGATTGTTTTGCTGTGTTGCTGTGCCTGTTGTACCAAATAACTGATGTAGACAATCATTATCCGATAGCTGCTGCTCAATAAGCAGTTGCTTGTTCTACCAGTATCAAGTTGTACCACTGTATTAAGCTTGTGGTCACACTTGCTCTATGCTTAATCATGTAAATGCCAGTTTATTGAAGGAGAGGGCTGGCTCCTGTCTAGTGAAGTCTATTTTTAATGCTTAAGAATATCTATGATGCTCAGTGGGGGTCAGAGTGCAATATGCATTCCATTTGGTGGTATTGTACAAGTATACTGTTAAAGGTTTTGAACTTGAAAAAAGTTGTAGATGAAGTCCTGAGAAGCTTTCTGCCTCTCAAAATTGGTGCAGAACTCCCCACTGGGGCAGGGGGGTGAGGGCTAGGGAAAGAAGGAGAGGTAACCTTTAGTAAACAAGAATACATAATGGAGTTTGAACATTCACTTTGTAGGTCCTACTTCTACATAGTAAGATAGTCACTGTTTGTGAGATCCTCAGTGTTCTTTTTTTTCCCTCAAGCTGCTGTAAACTAATTTTTTTTGTTTGATAACTAAGCTTTAGGCAGATTATTGCTGTAGTTGTGAGCTTCAAAGTTTTGTTGAGATGTGTTGTGTGTTAGTTACATATGTTGGTTATCTCAGTTTAACTGTTTTGAAGCTTGTGTTTTACAGACTGGACACCTTCTCACAGGAGGCACACTTGCACTTCTGCAGCAGAAACCTGCACTAGTCTTAGCTTCATTCCACAACCTCAGTGAGTAAGCAGGACTCTAGAATTACTACTGCAACCACAGAGTTACATGCTTAGTGAAAAGTTTGATTGGAAGTGTTACTGAAAGAAAGTAATCATGCAAAGGGACCAAGCACTGCTGCCTCCTAGTGTTAATCATATTACATCAGTAAAGGTTTCATGACTCTCAATTTTAATTTTACTAAGATGTCCTAGAATCCATGAAATTATAATCTGATTTTTACCTGCCTGTTAAGTATAAAGCTATAAAAATACAGACAACTCTCGTTCAGGCTACCTACTAGAGATCTTGCAGCTTTTAAGTCTAGGAATGCGAAGTATGATTAAGTGTGTTTTAAACACAGCAAAGTTACTGTATTCCAACTTTTAAGTAAACGACAGGCTAGAACTTCCTAAAACTTTAAACAGTGCCCAAAACTGAGGCAAACTATTCCAGAGGATGCCTTTATTCCAGATGAGATTCTCTTCCTTTTATGCTCTTTTCCTCTTTAAATAGCTGCTGTAAATATGCTTAAGTTGCTTCTGATGCTGTTTCAATTCAGAAATCCACCCTAGCTTTGAACAACAGTATCAAAGCACTAACTCAGTAGTGTTTAACAGCCTTATTCAGTTAAAAGCTCCGCCTGTTCCTGTTGCCCACAGGCTCTGTAGGCTTTACGTAACTACAGCAGATGGACTGTGCCCTCGGTGCGTTTTGTCGCATGAAACAGTTTCCTTGATTATCTAGGGCAGGACTCATCTTGCCATGCTTTCAAAGACAGCTTCTACAGTTCTCTCTTCCCACTGAGAGTGGAGGCGCCAAGATGACGATGTGCCTGCCTTAAGTACCCATTTTGGGATAAGGTGGATCTCCCATTAGATGTTGGTCTTTCCAATCATTATAGAAGGCTTAAATGTCTTCTGCCTTGGATACTGGGTACCAAACTTAAAACATCTCAAACAGGCTTGTTCAGGTGTTCTACAGAGCATGAGAATCTTCAACAGCATCAAGGCTGCTGTGTACTGAGGAAAAGATCTAGTTCTTATCCTTGTCTGGTCAAGAGCTGTTCCCCACGAAAACAATTTGCTAGAAGATGGCAGTGATGCTAATCGGGTCATGTGAGCCACTGTCATGCTTTTTCAAATGGTCTGTAGCTAAAAATAATCCTGGGTGCTATGTTGGTACTATCTTGGCTTAAGTAATATAATGCCTGAAGTGAGGGGTAAATTATTCTGTAAATCAGGTAGCCTTCCTGCATTTGGGCATTATGTGACTAAAAAAAGGCTAGTAGGCTTTCTTAGACTATGTGAAATAGTATAGTTCTGATCACTGCAAGCTGTGTATGCAAAATATTTGGCATGTGCCAGGCTGAAGTCTGGAAAACTGTTATTTTAGTGTTTTGATGTTAACAAATGGAAAGTCAATTGACTTGGAAAGCGGAACTTTTCAAGTGTAAAAGCTTTAATTGTATTCCATAGATTCCTACAGGAGGTGGCTGTTTTGCATCAAATTGGACTCACTAAAAAATGGAAAACCTAGTGAATGTCACCCTATCCATTAAGGAAGTTCTAAACTTTTTGTCTTGCATGGACTCTTGAATTCAGTTAAGGGATGAACACTTCTCGCTCCTGTTTTAGAAGCAGAACTTTGTAAGAACACAGTAAATACTCAGTTGTCCAAAGTCTTCATTAAAATAACTGTTTATTCCTTTTTGTTTCTGAAAGTACTTAAGCTAAGTGAAACAAGACTTTTACAATGTGTAATGCTGCAATTTAACTATAGTGTTGTGAAGACTAGTGTTTACAATGTAAAACTACATAAGTATGTCCCTGTAAAATACAGTAGCATGCCTGTTCAGTCACTGCTGTCACATCTTTGCAACTATGAATTACAGACTTTTTCACTGGAAGCTAAGATAGTCAAGGTGATAGCTAAACTTTAAGAGCCAAACTTAACAAAACTGAGGGACAGACCTGAATTTTTGGTAAGAATTTTATCCAGGTAGCAAATGCACATTTTAATCAATTTTTTAACATGTAGGGAAGTGTATCTGTTCTCATTTTTTTTTTAATGGTATAATGCAGTGCCACTGAATTATAAAGGCCTCTCTGACTTTTTTTTCTCCTTTACTGCGATAGGGACCAAAAGCTAGCAATCTGAGGGCCTCGTGTGGTAACCTGAATGTTCCAGTTTATTTTCCAGCTCAGTTAGTGCACTCAGCAGCAAAGCCATATATGGAGCCTGACTCAACACCTTGATGGTATCCCCTATAAAATTAGGGGTACAATTGAATGGGAAGCTGCCTCAGCTATTGTTAGCACTGAATTCACTTTAAAAAACTATAGGGAAATACCATCTAAGCTTGAAGCAATATGTGTTTTTTAAAGTTTTTAAACAGTATTTGTTGTTAATGCTTCTGTATTGTCTATATTTAATAGTGTAGTGTCAACTTGTATATGGGAATAAAATGAGTGACACACAGTGCCTTGACTGCTTGTACTTTTTTTTTGGGATCTCAGGTTTTCCATTACAGGGTGCTTCAGTCTCTGCATGCAAACTGTGGCTTCTGCTTGTCCCATATATTCTCTTCTGGAAAGTCAGTGACAGGCTTCTGTAAGGACTAGTGTTGGGTAAAGGGACAGATAAAAGTCCAGCTGAGAGCTGAGCTTGTCTCCTATGTTCTTCCTGTAACTCTCCCACAGATTCTTAATACCCTTTCCCACTGACTGGCCTTTTCTACCGCTAGCAAGGAAAAAATAGAGCCCAAAATATAACAGCTATCTGAAGTGCTATGCATGCTGAAGCTTTAGGGAATCTTAATGTAGAACTTTGGAAAAAGAAGGTAACACGGGGAAAAACCAGGAAGCTCTATCACTAAGAACAAGTATACTCTTCCAAATAGGAAAAGTTAAGCTATTTAAGGATGGCTATGCTGAAGTTCTGTATGCTGCTGGTTTCACGGTAAATGAAGGAAACAAAACTATGTATCTTTACTCTCAGTGGACTTACAGTGTATTTCTTGAGATTTCAATACTAATTCTTTCAGCATATAGAATATAATGCAAATGAGTTACACAGATGAGTAATTGGGGTTTTTTTAATAGCGTTTTTTTTTTTAAGGACTTACGGAAGCTGTGTACTTTTGAGCCACAAGGTACCTAGTTAAATACAAAGAATGGACAAGAGATGGGTCAACTGTGAATTGCCTGATGATAGTCTGGAGAAGTTGTAAGTGCAAATACATTCTGTATTGTCCCCTTGCTTTAGGTTTCTTAAAGCCTTAACTTCTGAAGGCACATTCTCTGAGAGATGTAGGCATATCCATGGCAGGAAAGTTGGTGCACCTTTGCAGCCATAACCTCTTAAGGGCACACAGGAGGGAAGCGATGTGTTGTTCCTCTCTAACAGGGAGTGGTGGCAGCAGCAGCAGCGTTGCAGGTTTGGGGCCCTCACATGCCACAGGCAAAGCTGCTACCAGAGAGTGCAATGAGGGCCCTGCTTCTGGGAAATACATGGAAGCACTCCAGCTTCTTTAGCAGCTGCTGCTGCTTTCCTAGCCCCATGCTGACTATGCAGTGAATTTAGCAGAAGTGTTTTTTCAAGACCATCTAAGGTTTGTCATGTTATGGGCTTCACTTAGCAGGCAAAACTTGCACAAGTAAACAGAATTTGCTGTAAGACACCTAGAAAATCAAGAAAGATTCTTTATTTGGTGCTAGATACAAGCATTAATTAAATAGTGTAGGCCAACAGACTCATTAAAAGGCAAGACATTGGCTTTAATAAGACATTTAAATCTTTTAAAGGTCTGAACAGCTAAAGCTCCACATCTAATAAATCCTAGGTTATAGGTACCCAGTATTATTTCATGTAAAACTCCGAGCCATCTTGCTTTGGTAAAGTACAAATTTTACACTAAAAACATAATCATTTAACCTATTTATCACTTACTGTTTAGGTGAGCTGGGTTTGGTTTGCTGTGTGAACTATAATGCTAAAGCTTAAAATCTGCTCTATAGATACAGGGCTGTTATTGGCATGATGTTTATTTTCAGAAATAAAATGCCCCAGAAGAGAACCAGTGAACAATATAGCTTGCACTGGTGAAAGCTATTGCTTCCAACAGTATTTCCCTCAGGAGTTGCCATTTCAGAAAGTTTCCTTTTAAAAGGTCAGTGAGATGCAGCATAGAAAAGGTGGTGGTACTACAAAACATGCACATTAACCTGGTTGATGTGTATACAGTAAGAGTATATGTTAAAAAAAAGAAGGTAAAATATGTCAAAACTCATTATAATGACACTATTGTTTCCTTCCAGGTAGGAAGGGGACAGCTTAAGACAGTTTGTTACAGAAAGAATAAAACTGTGCTTACTGCTTCTTAACCACAGACACTTGACAAAAATGATCATAAGAACTGAGTGTACAAAAGAGGCCAGTCTTGCATGTAAAGGGAAAAGGAGCAGAAGAAGTATAAGAAATCCCTGCCAAACCCCTAAAATTTCTATTTAAAAGCAACAAAAGTGGTAACAGTCCCCCACTCCTTTCAACTGCTAGTGTAATAATGGAAAGGAGTTTTGATCGACAGCCAGTGCCACTTCAACCATTGTAACAGTGACAGGAGAGACCTTTAGCTTTACTTGTGCTATGTCCCAGCTGATCAATAAGTCCTCAGCTTTCACTTTTGTCAGTGCACCCAGAAACCTGTTTAGATTGTAGTAAGGGGGGGGGGGGGGAACAGACTCCCCAAAATCTCATCTTTTCCCAGCATTCCAGTACTGGTTTGGGGTTTCAGAACCAAGACCTTTCCCTCCCCAACTCTGGCAGAAACACAAGGTGTCTCAGTTAATAACATGCCATTTGGACTGGTGGAGGAGACAACTCCATCCAACAGCTACCTCCCAGGACTTGCTTTTGGTAATTCCTTCCAGTTCTAAGTAGTGGAAGCCAAAACAAATTGAGTGAGGATTAAGACAGGTAAGTTTCTTTGGAGTTCTTTGATGCTGTGGTAAATGCACAAGTTAAGCTGCTTCAAAAATACTTTACACTCTTAGCAGTACTTGGGAATAATCATTATCAGTTATGTAACAAATCCAGTCCTACATATAACAAGATACACAGGAGAGAGAGATAACACAGAAGTCTTTGGACCCAACAGCCTTTTTAAAACTAAACCTAGGCTTTTCAAGTACAAAGCATATTTAATTCCTTGTAATTCAGAGATGACCCAAGGTGTATAGTTTTCAGATAAGCATTCATTTGAACCAAATGTCAGGATGAAGGGAATAGTTTTAAACATAATTCCAATTCCATGAAAGATGGTATGCCTCTGCGTAGCATTCTTGCTTTGTTCTTGTGCTTTAACTGCCCTCTAAATTACAGCATCGGTTTAGTTTTTAAACATGCATTTGCCAAGTGACCCTTAAAAAGATTCATATAGAGAAAATAATAAAGCATGTATGACCTTGGAATTTCAATACTGGGTTATGATCAAATTAATTATTTTGTTTTAATTTGCACTTCCAAGGAGACATCCCATTTCTAGTTATACAAGTGACTAAGTAAAAACGTCACTAGTGATTTCCACCAGTGCAAGTGAAACTGCCCGCCTCAATTGGTTGAACGCAGCTACCTCCAGAAACACGAGCTCGGTTCTGCAGCTCCTTATCTGGCAAAACAAAAGCCTACTGTGATAATTCTCCATAAGCTCATGCCCCTGCCCTAGAATTACAACACACAGAGAAGATGCACAGTTCTGTTCACACATACATTCCACCTTCATGATACCAGTGCTTTACAAAACATCAGGACTAAGAAAAAAATCCAAGTCAGTCAACAGCCATTTGAGAGACTTTAAAGTATTTGTTCTAAACTTTTAAAGTTTGATAAAAGACCTTCAGAAGTTACTTAAGTAACTGTGATAAAATAGGATATGTGAACATCAATAAAAATTCCTTTTCCAACTTGACATATTAGTAAACATAAGTATGGGTCCTAACCATATGTTGAGAACCAGTCATGTCAACAGCTGCTTAGAAGGTGGCAAACTAAGTAGGAAGAAATAAAACAACCTCTCACTGACAGTGCCAGTGGTTATAAACTATTGTGCAACAAACAAACATGACAAAGCCTACCTCAGTTAAATTTGTTTATATGATAAAAAAATAAAATATTAAACCGCTTGTAGTGCAACACTCTATCAGCATACGTAAGTATACCATGCTTTGTAAGTTTACTGTTACATTATTTACAGTATATAGCAATGCTTTAAACTAGAGGTGAAAGAACAAAAATAGGTAATGGAAAATGTTTACATACAGGTATGAGTCTTAATATCGTCCACCGAATTATCAAGTTTGCTTTGCAGACTTTTGTGTCACGTGAACATTCCTGCCCCACAGCACACAGTACACCTTTCTGTCAGCAGTGGTCTGCTCTGTCTGTAGATACTGGAAAGATGTTTCTAAAAACTGCATAGCCTTCAAGCTTTTCTGTTTCTTCAAACACCATTTGCAAAGACAGCTGTAAAATACACAAGAACTCCATCAATTATCTACATCTGATCAATCTGAAAACTCAGCTCCTGAAATAAGATCGATAACTATTCACTCCTGTAGAGCTGTACCAAAGCTGAACTAAATTAATGTCCTTTTCCAGCAGCCTCTTAGTTGAAGGATGACATTTTATAGAAGGAAAACAAGGGAGAAAAGTAGTTCAAGGATTCCTATCCGTTATTTAAAATTCTGAGCTCTAATTGGGAGCTAAGCGTCTGGAATATAGACCAAATATGAGAATGTAGAATTACATGCTGCCTTATTTAACATTCTGTAAAGCTTCTGCTGGTGTGCACTGCTCAAACTGATGAAAAATGAATACAGTAAAAATGATGCAGTAACTATGCCTGCAGTACTTGTTAATTTGATATCGCTGTCCTTGTATTAGAGAAATAAGGATTAATGGTATCAGAATAATTAACTACACAGCAATTCCTTAATTACCCTCACTGAGTGAAGGAGAAAGGACTGTCCTAACAGACAGACACTTACATACTGCAAGGAGTTAAGTAAAATCAGCGAATACTGAGAGGTGTCTTAAGGACAACTGTTTATAAGAAAGACCAACCGCCAGACTGTTCTTCCGAGTAGGTTATGTGACTTTTAGCTCTCTTCCCCTACTACTGCTAAAGGGAAAAATCTGTTCCTCACTTCCTCTGAAGGATGTCTTTGGAAGACAAAAGACTGCATACCCATTCCATAGGCTGCAACAGCCCTAGAAGAGCTACTTTAGATGACAACACTGCTTAAGCAGCAAATACTACTATTCTCTTGTTGACGTTTCTGCTCATAGCAGACAGGAATCAGAACCACTTTGGGCTGGTTTTAGGCGGGGAGGGGGAAGTGGAAGTTTGAAATCCAGTATTATCTTTAATTTTCAAGTCTCAGTCTTTAAATGTCGTATTTTCAGAAAAGACTATATAATACCTTTGGACAAGATACTGCACCATACATTTTGTGAATTCTCATTTCTAGTAATATTTCTCCATGATACAACACAAATGATTTGCCTTCTCTACAGTGCATTAGGTAAGTATTAGGGCAATAATGCATTTCAGGAATACAGAATTTTTCAATGTTTTCCACAGCGTTACTCAGAGTAAGCAAAGATCTATAAATACTTCAGTAAGAGCACTAGCCTTGCTTTTAGTGGGCAGATGGTAGAAGAAAAATCAAAGTATATATATAAAAAAAAAAAAAGCCATTCTACTGTGCATTATTTCACTATATTCTATGTTAATTTACAGGCTAACTGTGAAAAAGCCAAGCGCTCGATACAGCACATTTATGAAATATGGTAATTTACCCAACACCCTGAGATTTTTGTAACCTTACCTTTTGTATGTAAAGTGAGTATTCGGGATTTTGTGTTTTGTTTCTTTAACACCCACATTCTTGAGCACTTTGTGCTTGTGCTCTACGTGGTGATCTCAGCTGTCTCAAGGCAGCATCTCCATACTGAATACCTGAGCCCATTCTTTCAGGATCCAATTCTCCTGATGAGAAACAAAATGGTCACAAGAAGATAGATCACTTGCAAATAATACATTCTAACTTAACTGACAACATTAGATAAAAATGCATAATGATATTCTACTCTAGTTATGGAAAGATCTATTGCAATTCTGTTTACTTTTAAGCAATTCCAAACCCGTATCATTTTCTCCTGTAATTTCAACCATCTGCCCTTAATCATAATGAAAAAGCAGTCTGTCTATGAGTTAAGCTGGTACAAGACATGTATTTGCACTAGCTACTTCTAACAAAGGAAATGTCCAAAATGTTTTCTGTGAACACTGTTAAAAAACACCTGCTTTCAGAGACTAATATGCAAAGAAAGAAGTACTGTAGATACTAAGCCAAACAAAAATGGATCAATCTGACAGCAGGATTCCATAAAGCACTGCCCCCAGAGGAAATTATCTCAGCCTTCCCCACTTCTGGTATCCATTTCTGCCTACTCCATACCCTGTGCCTTCAGAAATGTTCTTATGGCTGTATGGCGGACTGGCCAAGATTAGAAACATTTAGTTTCTTAAAAAAAAAAAAAAAAGAAAGAAAGAATCCCTCTGAATAATTCAGACCACTTATTCAGGTTCATTGCACACATACGCACCCTCTGTAAGTTAACAGATGGCAGCATGTTGAGGGGACCAGTTGATAGCTCGGGGGTAGGGCTGTCATTCAGAAAAGAGCCTGGCTGAACTAGAGGAACAGGCCAGCAGGAACCTCATGAAATTCAGCAGCTACACATGCAGAGCTCTGCACCTGTGATGGAAGGAACAGGCCCAAGCACTGGTACAGGCTGGGGACTGACTAGGTAGATAGCAGCAATTGGTTAGCACTGGGACACGTTGCCTAGAGGGGCTGTGGAACCTCCATTCCTGGAGCATCTCAAAATGTGCCTCGACAAGCCCTGGGCAACTTGCTCTCACTTTGAACCTGAACACGCTTTAAACAGAAGGCTGGACTAGAGACCTCCATAGCTTCTTTCCAGTCTCAATTTCTCTGTGATTCGATGCATGTGTGCTGGCACAAAGAAAACAGTAGCAGCTCACAGAAAACAGGACTTACTTCTGTTGTGGTAATGCCTCTTTGAATCAGTCATGGAACTACAGTATCATAAGAAACTAGCTATACTTTGCTCTTTGGTTTTTTGTTTGTTTGCTTGTTTAAAATGAAAGGTGATATTTGGCATTGATTTGATGCAGTAATCAGGAAATTCCCATGAAAATACCATATTCTTTTCATCTAAAAATTTGTGTTTGGCATTCAAAATGTGTAATTAGAGTCTGAGACAGACTTTTCAATATGGCCAATATTTCAATATGGCCAAACTTTGAAGATATCAAACAACTAGAAGATAAGAGAGGAAAACTGGAATACAAATTAGCTGTAATGACACCTAACACTTAGGAGCCTGTCTCTGATGGAAACCTGCCCACTTGTGCTGAGAAGCTTCTGGTTTATTTCTAGATCTGCAAAAGTAAAACTGGTTTCAACTGAGAGGCAGGAAGGTCACTGCAGAGAAACACAGTTGCTAGGAAACATCCCTGAAATTTTCAGTATTATTGTTCAAATTCTCCTGACTGTATTTCCTGCTACATATGAGAAGCAGCATTAAAAGTTATGTCTGCCCTGATCCTAGGTTTTTATTCGGCATTGCTAAAACTGTCTAATGTCAGGCTTGATGTTTGTAGGGACATAGCAACCCACAGAATGCACAGCCTACACTCAGTTGACTGTTAAGGTAAACACTGTGTAAAAACATCCATAATTCACACCACCTTGCCTTTTAGATATACAGATCTGACTTAAGACATCCATTCCTATTAAAACATATGGGAAGCAGCTATAAACCAAATGGGTTATTTTACCACAATGAAATTTTGGTTCTTTGGGTTAATTCTATTACAGAACTTTGAATGGCGATATTTCCATGTGTACTTTTAGTTTTCAGAAAAAAACCAAAACCAAAAACATTAAAAGAATAAAAATCTCAATTTACCTGATTCAATTTTATTGAGTATTTTTCTTGCACACTGTACAAAGGCCTCTTCAACATTTTCGCCCGTTAGTGCACTTGTTTCCAAGAACATCAGCTCTGCATTTGACATCAGAAAAACAATCTCAAAACAAGTCTGGAATATCTGATATTATAATTCAAAGCATGAAAGCTAGGAACAATAAAAGTTTTCTTAAGGAGAACTACTGTCAAATAGTATGGTCCAGAAAAATTAGTTTTTGATGGCAAAACCACAAAAAACTTCCTCTGAAATGTATACATTAACCCTAGAAACTTGGAATCCAAAGACAATAACCTGGGCTGTGCATGCAAAATAGCGCATGAAACCAAAGAACTTCATACAGTTTCCCATTAATAGAAAGTTATATGCAAAAGGACAGCCAGCCACAGTTGGTAGAAAAGACTATTTAGAATTGATTTATAAAAGCAAAACCAGATTTTATTGATGGGAGGACAGAAGCACGGAAGCTCAGACTGAGACTGGCTTTAGCTGCCACAGAAATGTGTCCTCAGACTGGAAATTCTGAATACTACAGACCAGGTAATAGTCCTATGGATCCATGCCATCCACTGAGCTCAGTTTCCTATGAGTAAAACTCATTGCTTCCAATTGCAGCACACCCCCATCCAACCTTGTCCATAATCTATAGAATCTGTAAGATGCTGAAACCTAGGAAATCGTGCTCTTCATTTCCTCCTCAGCCCTTTGGAGGCAAGGCAATACCTGAAGTTGTATTACATTCCCTAGGGAATATATCTTCGCATAGAAGGTGTTCGTTAAGCAGCAGCTGTGACTGGAAGAGTCATTGTTAATAAGACTTAAATAGTACGTGTAGGTCTCACTGCAGGCGTTGTCCTCTCTCTGTGCCTCATGCACTGACAGAATTCTCTTTTCTGTAGGTATCTGACAAGGTACAGTGGGCAAGGTACTCCCTAACTGCACAAAACCCCCCATTATTTTAAGTATTGAGATCTTTGAATGCTACATGAAGATATCGTACTACTTACCATTTTCTTGTGCAAACCGGGATGCTTCTAAAAAAGTAACTTCACGATCTGCATCAAGATCCTTTTTGTTTCCACACAGAATTATCACAATATTTTGACTTGCTAACATTCTTGCATCCGTCAACCAATTAGTAAGTGCATTGTAGGTTTCCCGGCTATGTAGAAAACAACATCCTTTATTAGAACACACTTATTTCTAGTGAACAGATCACTGAACTAAAGCTCAGAAGGCAAATCTGTATTTGTGGCAAACCACAAATTTTTGCTATTCAGGCAAGTCACCTACATATCTCAATATGCCAGCTATGAACTGGGAAGAGTATCAAGTTCCTTCATGAAACTATTTAAGAGCTTAAAGTTTTTAGAAAGCAAAATTAAATCATCCACAACATATAAATAACAATACACAATTATAAAATACCCTGTTAATGCAAAAAGCTAAAATTTTAAGCACTAATCTAGTTTCAGCCTTTTGTGCATGAAATTTTGGGATAAAAGAATGAGTTCTTGTTTAACATGGAATTCAACTGATACTTAAGTTTCAGGTGGGACTGTAAGAATTTACTACAGTTGTGGAGAATTACCTGCCTGAACTTTCACAGTTGTGTCCAGACAAATAACATCTCAGGCAGTTACCCTGCACACACCATTAGCCATTGTAGTGGTGGTCAAAGATAAAGCCTTCAAGTAGGAAGACTGACAAATGAGTCCAACTCACCTTAAGCACAAAACACAGATTTCAAAGACTGCTCAGAGGAGAAGAGTCCACTCACAGGACAAAAAGCAACAGATCTAGCAAATTATGATTAGCCAACACGAAACTTATCTGCCAAGTACCAGTCAATGGTGGCCAGGAAAAAATGTGGAAATGTGTAATGGTAATTCTATTGGCTGCCTATAATATTAAAATATTAAAAAATGCAGCGATGAACTGAATTTTGGGCTTGTTGTTGAGGAATGTGTAGGTAGAGCGAGCTTCTCCAGAGGCTGACCTGTTATACCAGCATACTATTAAGCAGATTCCACAAATAGGTGTGTACCACCTTGGTTAAAAGTGGCTGAAGTCTGCTCTGTTTCCTTTGCAAGGCTTGCTGAGCCGGTGGTTGCATGTAGTCCATTAGAACAGCTACTGGTGCACCAGTTTCCATGTATTTGTCTAACCCTTTGAGACTGTTTACATTTATGACATTCACAATATCTCATGTAAGCAAGTTCCAAAACTTAAATACACACTAAAACAGAAGTATTTTTTACACTTATTTTCCTTTCTTCCTGCCCATTCTCCATTAGAGGAGAATCATTATGCATTAATTGAGAATCCTGCCCATTATCCATCGGGGGAATCATTCTGCATTAAGTGTATCTCGTAGTCTACAAGCAAAAGAGTTGTAGGTAAGAGCTTTCTTACCTGGTTATATCATAGACAAGCAAAGCACCTGCAGCTCCTCTATAGTAACTCCTTGTTACAGACCTGAAATAGAATTACATATGTACATTTCTGTAATATCTTCATTGTTTCAAATCTGGGTTAATATAACACAATCTGTATTATGAAACAGAATTCTCATTTACATATTTAAAATAAAATGTGTGTTTTAGACAATGTTATCAGCTGTGCACCAGCAGACTATTTACAACTAGACTTTTGACGAAGCAGTTTCACTAAGTATAGCTGTACAGGGATTCTCAAAGTCCATTATGACCTGTGTGCTGCTGACGCTACAATACCATCATACTATATGGCCTGATACAGAACCGGGAGCTGATGGTGGTATCTGTGGCATGAAAACAGCATAATTAACTTATGTTTGAACTCTCAGCAGTGAGGAGAGAATGAGCAATGTAGCTGTAATTGAACAATTTAAGATTCCTTAGGCTGAAGAGGAGGAGGCAAGGAAATCAAAGCAAAGCATCCTTCAAAAGGTAGAGGAAGGAGAAGAAGAAACCTGCTAAGTATGCAGGGGTGTGATCAGCCTTAAAAAGAAAAGAATTACATAGGTTATAAAAAGCAACAGGAAAAAAAGGACCTGCAAGGCTGTGAATACTTTGAACCTGAAAGAGCAGAATTTGCACAAGCCTCTGAAAGTACAGAGCCTCCAAGCTCCTCCGAATCCCAGGGTATCTGGCCAACACACTGAAGAGATCTCATTAATGGAGACTACATAGCACTGCCCAGCTTTACCTAGTCACGGATATATGCAAAGAACTTGTCTAATAGAGGACATTTACCTCGATTGCTGCCCATTACTCAGACTTCTACCACCATACTCATCTTTGTCAACCACTGCCCCCCCTCCCAAAACCAAAGAAACCTCACACACACACACACCCCCTAAAATATAAAAAAACCTGATGTCCTATTTGATGGTGAATGTACTCAGGAATACATTGGATCTTTACTGAGTTTGATCTATGCCTCAGATGTAGGACACAGTTAAAATACAGCATTAAAAGTACATTAGTGGTTCTAAGCTGACAAATACATTGCTTTTTCTTGAAGAGCCTTTCTCCACTTCTGAGAAGTGGAGAAAGGCATGGGCCAAGTGAAGAGATCTCCGTCTTTCTAGAAGTGTATGTAGCCAAGTGAACTTGACAACTAATTTGTTTCCCTCTAATAAAATAATATTATACTATGAAATTGTTCTCACGCAGATTTTGAACAGCTTACAACTTCCTGGCATTTACTTATTCCAACCAATAGAAGGTCTTCTAAACACAGAGTTAAGCACACACAGTTAGTTAAAAAACCTTAACTATCACAGAAAATACCCAAGGAAAGAAGGGCAGAACCTCAGATCCTGCAAGGCAGCATTGCTTTACTGAAATCAATGGATCTATGTTGCCATATCCAAATTGGAAGATCTGGCCTAGTTAATACTATGAACGTAGGCAAACAGTTCCACTGACCAAGAAACTATGCCTACTTATAAGCAGGGATAAATAATACCCAACACCCATAGCAACAACTTCATAACAAACACTTAATAAAATGATTGAAAAGGGTACCTGAATCTCTCTTGTCCTGCTGTATCCCATATCTGCAATTTTACATATTTACCACCAACATTTACGATCTTTGAACCAAATTCCACTCCTATAGTATGATTTGAGTCATCTTTGACTACAAAAAAAAGAAATAAAAACAGGCTTATTTGGAGAATATTTAAAGTGAATAATTATTTTTTACATAATCCAATTTAGGTATAATCAAAACTCCTCAGTGTTCAAATTACGAACTACTTCCTGAACTTCAGATTCAGTGCCACTCTTAAGTCTACTGCCACCATGCAGAAGTAAACAGTCTTACAATTTTTGAACAGCTTATATGATTCAAAATTACTGCTAGAAAGGCCTGCCTCAATCAAATCATTCCCTGTTCACACTAATAAATGTACACTTTTGTACACTTTCTTCCCCCAGTTTGTTTTCTAATACGTTGATGCAATTTAAAATTAAAATTTATGGAAAAGCAGAACACAAAAAGACACAGTCTTGCCCATGAATAAGCAAGAGCTACTTCTTCTTTAAAGTACAAAGTTAAGATACTTGCTTTATGTACACTGCTGATATCACAGATTCTCAGCAATATACAACTGCCCATACTAGAAGCAAGGTCACGGTTCAAGTTCGATCACAGAATCATGCCATCTTCCTTAGTGATTACACATTATTGTCCTAGAGCTATTCCTAGATAAGGTGAATTACTATTCAGCTGAGAAAGCTAACAGTCACCTTAGATTTACAAAGGTTTCCAAATGCATATTATTTTTGTTTAATCATGATGTTAAATGCACTACCCAACAGGAAATTTTCTTTATATCATCTATTCATCTCTAAATAACATTTACAATGGGGTCTCTACTACTATTTATCACAGAACACAGTCCTTGACAAAGAACACAGAGTGTCTATTTACTTAGAAAGAGACTAGATGCTGGGAGATCCGAGTTCTGTCCAACAGGCTTTCTAAATCTACTCAAGCAATTCAACTTTTCTTTCATCTGCTCAGTATTTTTTCTGAAAGACCCAAGTCTCTACTATATATCTAGGGAAGCTTATAGCTGCAAGACATAATTCTCATAAAAAGTAAGTGTATTTTCATCAACATCCTGTTGTATTTATTTGAGAGTAATACAGAATAATGCTTAATATCAGGTTTTTTATTAGAGGCAAACAGTGAGCAGTAAAGATAGACAGCATGGCTCTGACCATAATTCTCAGTCAAAATCCTCATCTATACAAATAAGAGAATTATGGGAACTTCCATACAAAGAATAGATACTCATGTAGGCAGAGCCTTCATCTGGTACAAAGCAATGGAGAACTCTTACTATGCTGACATATACTTACATTTCTTTTCAATAAATTGATGTAGTAAACAGGATTTTCCAGTTCCAGCATTTCCTATGACCAAGAACTTAAACAGGAAATCTGAAGATTGAAAGAAAAAAACAATTGATAAATTTTAGTACGCACTCATGTTTTTGCCACCAGACCAAGTACGCGAGCCAGCTATTCTCTAGTAGCTGTTATTTCAAAGAGAATGGAATACGTGACAAAATTAGCGAAGTAACAATAAATCTGAAGAACAACCTAGTGTATTTAATAGCGATGTTACAAAGTACGAGCTAAGAAAGCTATTTGTTTATGGAGATACAATAATGACAGGAAGAGATGAAAATGGCTGAATTTTAATTCAGTTAAAATAGGCTGAATTACAGGTATATGGTTGCTTTGTATTCCAGCAACCTGTTTTAAGGGTATGTAAGCTATTAACTATAGTCAGTACAAATGCCCTATATGATGATGTCATTTCTTAAAATCTATGGGTTTGTACCTTTAATAATTTTTGGGTTTTTTTATTTTTTATTCACATTAATTTGAACTTCTCTACATTAACTGCTTAATACTCATACTTTGTTTTAATACTTGTAAAGCTGGAACAACTACAATATTTTTCTACAAAGTTTACAGGCAAGAAGTAAATTTTACTTTTTCTGGGATGCCTGCTTTCACATTTCCTCCACATGGTGAATTAAGATACAGGTACTTCTGGCACTTTACCTATTTATGAGCCATTTACGTCAGTGTGCATTAGTAATATATGTATTCAAGACTTATGGTCCATTTGTATTGTTTTAACAGTTACATATAATGCTTTAGTACTACCTCCCCAGATCTGCTTTCAGTTTGGCTAAAGACTGAAGAAAGCTTCTTTGTCTTGCCACTCTCAAATATATACACTCTGATAAACCCTGATTAGAAAGTTTACAATTGTTTCCCCTAATATACAGCCATCAAGGCAACCCTTACAGTTTGTGCAAGAGTCACTATTTATTTTTCTACCAGCAGCAGCTTTTTTCACAGTCATAGAATCATAGAATGGTTTGGGTTTCTCATATGGTAAAAAAAATTCCCACTGCTGAAAAGTCAACAGCAGAACAGAGGGCTATGAATCCTGGGAATGTCCACCATCCTTTGCCTTCACCTGTCTTCCAAATTTTATTCATAATTAGGCAGTGTTTTACTACGGATTTTTGCTTTTTTACATTTTACCTTTGCATGATTTTTCTTCTTTCAAATGTTGTAACAGGCTTGGTATAGATTCTGTATTCTACCCTCCTCAGAAAGAGATTGCTGTTTCTTGCTCACAAATACGACCATTTACACGCTCAAGACATTCTGTTCCAAACTCCTCTCATTCTTCACGCCCCCACCCAGCTGCTCACGCTTTCTGGATGAAAAAAAAATAGTTACAAAAAGGATTCTGCTTCAGGTTGTGAAAATTTTGTGTGTTATCTCCTGTAAAGAAGGGCCCTTCATGTCATCTCAACTGCAAAACACGACGAAGCTGAGAATGCTTCATTCTATCAAATCTTCACTATTAGTATGAAATGTAGATATCATAAATAGCCCCAAAAGTGTTAGGTTAAGAAAAAATTAATCTCTGAAAGAAAGCCAAATTTCTCTTTTTATGGACCACATATCACTAGTTAGCTGCCTCGTGTACCTTTTTGTATATTTAAACTACTGTGGGTGTGTGTAATCTCACTGGTTTTACCACTTTCAGAAAGTTCCTCAAAATGCGACATGTTCTGAGACACAGTCACAATTAAAACAATCTGTTTCTGGTCTCTGCAGTTTTTCCAAAAATAAATCTGAAATCCAGTTAAAGCTGGTTCTCCTATGTATCTGGTGAATGCTGTTTGTCAGATTTTCTTGTTAAAAACGACTACAAAATCCAAGTCTACCTTCCTTTTTTCCATGGAAGACTCATATTATTGATAGCAGTATAACAGCTACTGCCAAACTAAACCAGGAAAAGAATAAACCCAAATCTTTATTCCTACACTAATTTGCTCTGTGATTGTAAGTACTGGTTGTTAAATGTGGTTCATGAAGCCATACTTGTGCAACCCACGAAACCACGCTAAACAGCAAATTTAACACCCTGCTCCGTTCTGTGCAGAGAGGCTGTAGGCCGGGGAGAAACTGAACCAACAGTGTCGCTGTCAGGGACTGATCTGGAAGAGCTTCAGAACAGCACTGTATTTTTCCTGAGGTGCTTTAAGTTGAGGTACTTTATATTTTGCTCTGAAAGCAAGAGTGATATTTGGGGATTTTCTGTTCATGGCTTTAAATTGATAATGTATTCTAGCAGCACTTTATAATAGACTCCCAATTCCTATCAAGAATCTATTGTGCCAGACAACTTTAAAAGGGAATATTTCCTATAAATAAATCACTTATATGCCAATTCAATACCTGCTTACTTAGTAGACAAAAAATATATTCCCCGCTGGCAAAACACCAAACAGGTTTTCTAAGGTGAACCTTGAAACTGCAGTTACAATTCACTTGTTTATAGTATGAAAGTAAGAAAAATGTGTTTTATTCCACTATAGAATGGAAATATCAAAATCTTACAATAAAAAAAATCAAAACCTTTCTGCACCAAAGGAGGCAGCAATGTTTCCAAACACATGTAGATTTGTAGAGTAAATGGCACTTTCAAGTTACATTCACAAACGTAACTGTGCTTCTACCAGGTTAAACTCCAATTTTATGTAAATTGTTCAAAATAGCAAAAGGCTTTTAAGACTTATGTTAACAGTTTATCCACAAGCACTGGATAACACGCTTCAGGAAATACAGAATACTTTGCATATTTAATCAACTGCAAGGAAGGACAAGAAAAGGGATTTGCCAATACCAAAAGTCACAAATATCCATATTTAAGAAGTTTTTAAGTTCACAGCCTAGCATATTAATAAGTAAGATAATACGAGGTAAGAACAGGGAGAACATTTTTCATTTTCTTATTCTGGAACTTCTTTCTTATAACGTCATTCTGTATGATAACAGGAACCACATCAATTACATATTTATAACTTTTTTTATTGCTTGATTTAGGAAATGAAATATCTTCTAATATGTATGTTGAACTGTACAGATGTATCTAAAAATTTAGCACACTTCAGAAACACAGAAACTGAATGAGACTGGACAGATTGCTTCTTTTAGCCCAATTGTAACATTACTGTGTACTCACACTCGGGGAAAAATTTTTCCATCTTCATTCTTTGCAATTTCACCAAATGCAACTCATATTCTACTGTCTGCACTACCACTTAATTGCTCTAGTTTTCCTTTTTGGTGTCCTCTTCCCAGGGGAGTTAAGTCACTTCATTGCATGGCTTTTTTTTTTTTTTTTTTTCTTTCAATTGACAAAGCAGCTCTGAGCTCCAACATTCCAGTTAGCTGCCAAGGCTGTCACCCTAGAGAAGTTTTTCTTTTGAATTCCGTTGTTCCTCCTTCATGGAAGAGCTGAAAAGCAAGATCTTTCAGATGTTACAAACGCTTTCTACCATGCTGGCTACTGAAAAGGTCTAGAAAAGTTGAAGTACTTTGCCTGTAAATAAGATCATCATTATACAGAAAGGATTTAGGAAGAAAACTGAACTCTGCCAAAAGGAAAAAAGAGTTACAAGACATGCAAAGCATAAAGACATGAAAGATAGCATAGCATGGCTGTTTAGGGAAATAAGGCAATATAAAGAATCAGCTTACTCCCCTCTGTGAGCTACATGCATCACCTGATCCCAAACTGGGTAGCGGGTACAGGGAACAAAACTCATTTTCTAGCACAGGTGACAAGGAATAAAACTGTGGCTCCACCCCAAAGATGCACCGGCAGCTAAACTACATGTTTGGGGGGGTGGGGAGGGAGGGGCAGCTGAGGGGAAAGGAGAAGGGAGACAATTGTGGGCTTTGACTCAAGTACCAGCAAAACCAGATGGCTGATGTGGAAACCACCCCCAGACACCCAACCTCCTCCTTTGACTGAAGTTTACTTCAGCAGAAGGAAAAATTGAACAGCTTCCGAGCTACTGCACCTTAGTCTTTAAAATGTAATGAGAATTAAATTGTTTCTTATATGCTTGCTAATACAGAAGAGGGGGGAGGGGGGGGAAGACCAAATTACATCCCCAGTCTCAGTTTGGTCTTCTTCCAACTCCTTGATAAAGAATAGAACTTATATTCACTAATGCTGACCCTTTGGAAACTCTCTCCTTCACGCCATGAAAAAGTCTCTTCTAGTAGTCAGACATCTTCTATTTTGCAGCAGTCTGCATAAGGAAAGAGTGCTCTGAAGCACTGCTACTTGCATATGCTGCCTCTAAATGAGAGAAAAGAGGACCTCCTCTCCCTGCTTACTCCTTTCTCTAGCAATAAGAGTTAACAAGATAAACAGGTCAAACAGATAAACCTGGTTCTATTCCAATTTGCATAATGAATGCTTGAAAGGGGGAAGATCTGCTTCCTTACAAGCAAGAGAGCTATGCCCTCTAAGCAATAAAATCAGATTTGAAATAAACTGAAGGCCAGGGTGACAGAGACGATCAGATAAGTGTGGGGAGGGGGGGAATGGGATGGGGAGAAAAGAATGAATCAAATTGTCCAGGTCAAAAAGGAATATTTTTAAATGGACAGAAAGACTATACATTCTTTGACACTGACAGAGATGGATAAACTCATGTGATCAGACTGGCCGTAGTAGCTACTGGTAGAGAAAACACAGGGAAGTAGGGACTGAAGAGATTTGACTGGAATCTTACATGTCACATTTACTCAAAGGTAGTACAACCTTTCTTCTATCCTTCAACCACTTAAAACCCAAAGGTTGCTTTGCATTTACCTATTACAAGGGTAAGCGATTTTTAAGTCGGTCTGTATTTACCATAACACAAAACTGTGTACATTTTGCACTGGGAAGCAGGAGATGGCATGCATGTGTTGTTACACGGTAACTATCGACAGAGAGGCCACTGCGCCTCAGAAAACTTGAGTTAAATAATTTTCCTGTGAATAAGAGATTTGTTTCCAATGTTACAAGATAAACTTTTTAAAGAATGACCCTCCTCTCCCAACAGCAATAGTAAAATGTTCTTGCTAAACTTAAGTCTCAAAATTCATGGAGTTTTCTTCTATTCATGATTGTTTTGGGTTTGGCACTTTGTAAGGGAAATAAACTGATCACATAGGAAAATGATAAAGAGATTAGAAAGCTAAGAACAGAAGATACACACCCCATGAAACAGATCTACAGGAGAGAAAATATGGATTGCAAACCATGAATTTAGTGCCAAGCCTATGAGAGGCTACAGACCTCGGTTTGGCAAGAGCTAAGAATCACAGCAAGGGACAGAAACAGTTGTTAAGTCTGAGTGAACAGAAAAGGTTCAAAGCAGACAGAATTTGAGACAGAGAAAAGAACTCAGGGAAGAAAAAAAACAGGAAGAGACACGTAAATTAACTGAGGTGGATAATGAAGTATGATAGGCAGAAAGGACACACCAGAGGAAAGGCTCTTTATTTCTCATAGATTGAGAAAAATATTGAAAAAAATACCCCCCCCTTTCAAGGGGAAGAGAAGTTGAAACCTCACAGCAAAATTAAAGTCATACAAAAGTCAGACAGCCAAATGACATTAAAAAAAACCAACCAAACAAACAAAACCTCAACCACTTTCCTGAGCCTATCTGTATGGGATGAAAAAAGCTTGAGGTTACATAAGTAGAATGGGTCATAATTCAGGTGATAAGAAGAAAAATCCAATTTATCAATAAGCATCAACAAGGGCAGTAGCTACAGGGATTCCAGCACTGAGGCGATACAGTGACCACCGATCTCAGTCACCAGGGGGAAACTGCCCTAATACTTCTGTCATCCTTGATCATGATGACACGTAACAGCTGGTCAGAAACAAACCACTCCGTGTTAGGACAGCAGGCACATTAAATCCCACAGAGTTCATCAAGCACAGAAGATCCATGATTTTTTCACATCATACTGTTTACTTTGAACTGTCAATTGGGCTGCTACATATGTGGACAGGACACTGCAAAATTAGATAGTGGTTACTGTTATGGTCAGAGATGGTACAGCCATTGTTAAATTTTATGTTATAACTTAGTTTTTATTCTTCTATCTACTCTAAACCTTGACACTCTTAAGTATTCTAGCTCAGAATTTTTGCAGCTTGTGTATGAATAGAACAAACAATGAAACTCAAAAGAGAAATATACCAAGCAAGAATTAAACAAATAAAAGGAACAGACCACAACAACTGCAAACCTTCAACTTTAAGGGCTCCTTTTCTGGGACATCAAAACAATTGGAAAGTATCAACCGCTACAGTGGGCTTACAATTGCTATTTTGCATCACTGGAACAATGCAAAAAGTGTTGAAAGGTACTTGTTACTGTCATCTATTTAGCTTGCTTACTATTGCAGCATCAGAAGAGGAGAACTGCTGAAATCCTCTCCATCATCTCTGATTGTCTACCCACTCACTTGCTTAGAGACCACCAGTCCCACTGTAAGCATAGCCAAAGTTATCCCAGATCTTGATCACAAGAGTGCAGAGCATGAAGAATTAGTTCCAAGTCACATCTAAATCAACAGAGCACCCCTCTCTGGTTTCTACGTATAAGTTTTACATGTTTCAAGAAAGTATGGAAAAAATAAGCAGGGTCTTGATATGCTGACGTTCGCACTTCAAGGGCTGCCCCACACGCTTGCCTCATTTTGCCCTTTAATTCCGTGCATTTGCTGTACACTGAAGCACTGACCAGCGGTACAAAACGTCTTAAGCACTGATGACCACAGTATTGAAAAGAAACCGACTTACACAGCAGCAACAATCAGGTAAGTTAGCCTACTAGTAAGAACTCCTGATGGGTGTCGCAGTTAGCAGAGTTGTTGTGTCCGATTTTGCTGTAATTATGCAAACTATTCCTTATTTTCAAAACTCCGCTCTAAAAGTAAGAGAATGCAAGTCCAGCTCTGAAGTCTGAACAGCTACTGAAGATAAGTTGTTGCAACAAAACTAGAAAATGACAATTGAAAGGGTTTATCTCAGTATTCCATTCTGCTCTTACTCTCCAACAACCCATCATATGGACTTTGAAAACGTTTACATGTATGACAGCATTTTTATACTGCAAAATATTACAGAAAGGGGAGAAAAAGCAAATTGATTCAAGCAAACAGAATTGTTTCAAGCAAAGTTACAAAGAAGAGAAATGAATACTATTCAGTCGCTTCCCATCTCCCCCACCTAGCCAGCAACACCAGCTCTGCCCGCCTTTTCGGCTCCTCACTTCTCTCTGACGCTGACACACCCCGCCAGTGCCAGCACTCCGGCTTACTCCTTCGGATGTTTCTCCACTAGTAGTAGTTAGACATCCATGCCAACACAGGGACGTAGGAAGATATTCACTGATCTTTTTCCCCTCGCTCGCTCGCTCTCACCATCAGTTCTTTTCGATGCTCGCACACCTAAGACCAGAGGACCGGACCCGCAAACCAACGCCGTCTCCAGTTAAGAGAGGCGTGCGGCTTCTCCCAGGGGACGTGCACCGCAGCTTTCCTTCCGAATTCACTTAGCCGTAACCAGTAGCGCCTAAGCTCCCTCGCCTACATTTCACGCACATTTCGAGCCAACACCTCCGCACCACGGAGGACAACTGCGAACGCTCGCTGCCCTGCCGGCCCGGGCAACGCAGGCGGGGCAGCGCGCTGCGGCGCCCACAGGGACAGGCAACGACAGGCCGTCACGGCAACGGCGGGGAGCCCGCCTGAGCCCGGGGAGCCGCCACGGCCCGCCGCTCCGCGCCTCACGCCGCGCCGCCTCAGCCCCTGCTCCGCCGCCGCCTCCCCACTCAGGAGGTGCCTGCCCGGGCCCGGGCCCGCTCCCCCGGAGGGGAGGAGGAAGAGGAGGGTCCTCCCGCCCCGCCCCGCCCCGCCCCCGGCTCCTACCGTAGGTCTCGGACATGGCAGTCTGCGACATTTCGGGAGCGGCGAGCTCGCCGCCCCCTCCTCCTCCTCCTCCTCCTCCTCCTCCTCCTCCTCCTCCTCCTCCTCCTCCTCCTCCTCCTCCTCCTCCTCCCCCCTTGCCCGGGGACGGCGCTGAGCGGCGGGGACTCGCGGCCCGGCAGAGGCGGGCGGGCGGGCGGCCCGGGAGGGAAGCGAACGAAGCACCGGCGCCGGGCCCGCCTCCGCCCCGGCAGCAACGGCCGCAGCTGCGCACGCGCGCCCAGCCCGCCGCGCCCTCCGCCGGCGGCGGGGAGGGGGGAGCGCGAGCCCCGCCCCGCGGCGCAGCGCGGCGGGAAGGGGCCGTGAGGTGCGGCGGCCGCCGGGCCGGGTCCGCGCCTGCGCGCAGCCTCCGCCAGACGTCCCGGGTGCCGCGCCCCGGCGGCCGCGGTCCGGGCTGGACGGTGGTCGTGCGATGAAGAAGTTGCCCGCCGCTCTCGCAGCTGGGGGCGCTGCCGTCCCGTCCGGCCGCTCGCAGGCCGCCCTCGGGAGGGGTGGTCCCTCGCTTCTGGCACGTGTTAACTGTCCCGAATCTGAGCCGCTTGCTGTTGGCTTTCCTGCCAGTGAGCACGCAAAGCTGGTTTTCCCTGGTGCAGAGCCTCCCTGTGACAGTTCCTCCTGAAAACTCTGTCCCACTGCCCAGCCGCAGTCCTAAAATGTCTGCCTCAGGTTCTTCGAAATCCCCCCTCCGCCCCACACTTGCCAGCGTTTCAGCCAAAGGCTGCAAGCGTTTCAGCCTTTTGCTGCAAATCTTTTTGAGGGACGTGGTATATATAAGCTAACAGGGATTTGGGTGTTTTGTTTTGTTTTGTTTTGTTGTTTTTTTTCAGAACTCCTGACTTCACCATTGCTTTTCTTACTTCCAAGATAAACCCCAAGGAAAGTCAGATTGTTGAATAAACTTTCTGAGTGCAACAGCACTTGATTTATATTATTCTTCCTTTGATGTCTTATTAACTCCGAAGACCCCACCACAACAGCCTGTCCGTCTTTTCCCTCCCCAGGCAACGCTTCCCCTGTGTCCTCCGCATTTGTCTTTCTGCCAGTCCTTTTAAAAATTCCTCTTCTGTTACTTCTGGCTTTTAAATCCCGTTGCTCACAACTTCCCATTCTTTCCACTTCTCCATCGTCTCCCAAGCTGAAGGGAAAACTGCCTCCGCCTGCCCCAGCCGCTTCCTCACCCAGCCTGTTGCTGGTCGAAGGTCGGCTTTTAAGCTCCTACCTCGAATCGGTGAAACAACACAGCACCAAGAACCCCTCAGAGAATCTGCTGATTATTCCTGATGTCGTGGATACATAGAGACTTGCTACACTTTTCAAAGAACCAACTGCTTAATGAGTTCATACTATTAACAGGAATTAGAGGTAACATACACAAGTTCCCAAAGTTATCAGGGCCCTGATGCACAGAGGATATTGAGGTCTAAAATGCCACATGGGAGCATTTCTCTGGGGTATCTGCTCTCCGGGGCACTGGAGGAAGCTGAGGGGTCTTCACCTGAGCTGCATGGATCCCAGTGCATTGCAGACCAGAGCTTTGTGGCTGAAAGCTGTCCTCCAAAATGATATGTCTTGGTGGTAAGGTTGGGCCTTAAAGAAGTTTGGTCTAACATCACCAAATCCCTGATACATGTTGGTTATTTTTGCTAAAAAAAAAAACCCAAACAAACAAACAAAACCAAACCAAAACTGTTAACAAAAAAATCCCCCAAGATTGGTTAACACAGAGGTAGACAGATTTTGCTAGATTACTAAAAATACGTCGTTATGTCAATAACAGAACATGGACATTTAGACGTCTTGCACTGTATAAACAGTACTTTAGGCTAAGAGACAAATTAGTCTTTTCAGATCTTGTTTTTATGTGCATCTTGCAAGATGAGCTTGCCTATGTGGAGGTTATATTTGATAAATATGTCATTGTGCTAACGCCACACTCCTCTGCCTCTAACCACTCTGAATCAGTTTACATGCACATGGCACTAAAATATATTAAAACTGTAAAAGCTATCAGTAATACTGAAGAGGAAGATGGAGGCTGGAAGAACGGTAAAGCAAAGACAGAGGAACATGAGAGATTAATAGGATTGGGTGTTTCTGTATTTCTGCTTTACAGAGGAAATTAGAACAAAGGATAAAATTCTGAAATAATGAAGAAAGATTGCACTAGACTAGCAAGTATATAGCTGATACCTCAGTGATTTGAGAATATAGGGTACTGTATGTTAGTAAGATCATTCTTTCTGATTAGTCAAAAAATAAATAGCTAGAACTGACCTCATCTCTGTCCGTCTTGAGTATGAGGGTGAAGAAAACCAAAAGCCAAATGTTTAATTCATTTTCTGATTTATGGTTTCATCTGCTAGAAACTTCTGAGTCATGTAAAAACAGATATATCATGTCAAATTGTATCTGCAGATCAGACATTGAAATACTATAATTTGTTTTCCACATTAGCTTCACCACAATTATTGTGCCTATAATTGGTTGTGGTTGTGATATTGCTGCCCAGAAGGTCACATTGAGGTTTCTCTAAAAATGCTAATCTAATCTTTTACTAACCAGTGTACCATAACATTAGTGTCTGACACCGTAGGAACGGAAGAGGACCCACGAGATCTCCTCAGAGCCAGGCTCAGGATGGGGTATTCTGTGAAAGCTTTCTTCCAAAATAAAATAACCTGACTTCTAGGACCTTGCGGATTTGGACATGGCTTTTACTGACCTAGCATTGCAAGTGGCCAGATCCTTCCGTTTTCCTTTGCCGTATTGTAGGGGAAAAAAGTTCAGTCTGGAGCTGAAGTTGGGCCGTGTTTTGGATCCACCTTCCCTGTGGGCTGAGGGCTGCTGGTTGGGGCTGGAGTGCAGCTAAGGTGGGGTGGGCTATTACTTGAGAGAGTGGTGGGGCATGTCTTGGTTTGGTCTGAAGGTGGCACTACAAGGCCATACGTGGAAGGCACTACAGTAGCCTGACACTAGACGTGTATTTCCTCTGTTAGTTATGGCTGTGTGGCCTACAGCCCAATCTGAGAGTCTGAGGCAGAACGGGGAACAACGTATTCTGCTGCGCTTTCCTGTTTCTGGTGTGCTGAATATGGAAAGCAAACCACTGCATGTGGAAGCTGCAGGCTTCAGCTGGATTTGAAGCAGCAATGAATTTGGCTCCAGCAACCCAAATGAAATATGAAGACAGGTGGCCCACTGGCTTTATCTGGCCCACTGGCTTTATCTGAAAACAACTGACACCATCTGAACACTGTCATCTTCGGCTTCCGCAGAAGCTGCCCTCAACCTATGAACATGGTTGTCAATGAATGTAATTGCCGTTATGCATGGAAATTTATGGGTTGAATACTTCTAAAATCATGGCCTCATCCCTCAGCTGTTAGCTCAGAGTGATGGGAGGTGGTGAAGAAGGTGACTGCAAAGGTACATCGGTGTTGTAATTGAACTCCTTTATCTTGCCCCGTGGTGAACCTTTTCAAGAATAAGTATGAAGCCCACAAGCTACACTACTCTACTGGCAGCTGGTAATGGCTAGAGTCCGGCATGCTGGATGCTAGCTATCTTCTTTTTCCTTTTATCGTGCTCTCTTCACCAGTAGTAGGGAGAAGGCAGCCACACTGTGCAACCTAGTATTCGTGAAGAATCACCAGAAACTGGGATAAGCTCATTTTAGGATAGCTTTATGCTATACTGCAGAAGTACAAATTTGCCCTAATGTGGGATTGGGTACCATCTCTTTTTGTCTTGCAGAACCCTATATAGCATTTTTAGGTGTTTTGTCCAGGGAAACATATTGATGCACTTTTACTAGCATAGAGGTATCTAGAAGCCCTATATTTAAAAAAGAAATGCATATAATAGAAAAAAAAATTAAAGGAAATCAGACTATAGGCCATAGCTTTCAAAAACAGTTAGTGATTTTATTTTGCAAGAATCATGTAAATAGAGTGAAGGGGCCTAAATACTTATTTCAGCATGTCAAGAGAAGCACAGGAAAATGAAGACAACAGAAATTTGGGACATGTTATAAAAGTACATTACTCACTGACAGTGTCTAGAACACAGACAGGTTTGTGTGACGCTCCCTTGTGTTTTATAAACTTAGCCTCATGGTGTCACCAATTAACTGCTCTGTTGGTGAAATAGTGATAATGGGATGTAATTGACTGCATTTGTTCACTTTTAACAGTAGGGGATGGCTGAGGGTTTGGTATTTTTAATACAGCATACTTGAACTAGAAGATTTGTTAGTAGATTACTCAGTGACGCTCAAGGCCACATGAGTGTTCCCCCTTTCAAGCTCGAAGCGGTTCTCCCTGCTCAGGAGAGCTCACATGTAATGAAAAGGTTGTTCATTTGGGTCCTGTTTCTCAAGCGAATATCCTCCAAGATGCAATATAGCAGTTTTGATTCAATTCCACAGCTTCAGTTGCTTTGAAGGCAGCACCAGGGAGCAATCAAGGCTGGCTTTGGACATGGGTGTGAACCTGCACGGGTCACCCAGATGGCTCAGCAAGCGCTGCCTCTGGCTGGGTCAGTGTGTGAGCTGCATGCTCGAGGAGGAATTTGTCTTGCACATCCCGTGTTACAGATAACCAAGTGGTGGATGCACGATCTCACGCTCGCTATGTGCTTGTCTCCCAGCCAGATGAATTGGGAACTTGTCCAAAATGTACCACGATGCCGGCGCCTTGCTGTGGTGGGGCTGCAAGTAGCAGTGCAGCTGGACCCCGGCCCGTGGAAGTACTCCCATGTCCCTTGTTCAGGTGTAGCCTAAACACACACTGGTCATCTGGGCACCGTCTGTATCAGTGCAGAATGAGAGGCACCTCCGGAGAGGGCTTCAGCCCAGGGATCATCATCATCTGCCTTAGGACAGAATGGATCACCTGCTCTCCATTGGCTCTGTTATAGAGCGAGCCCTATGTAGACTTCAAAAAAGTAACTTTTAGATACCTAAAATTAGGAACTGTCAAACCCCACCCCAGGGGTGCATCTTCCTTTTCTCCAGGCCTTGCTTGCACTGATGGAGGAGGGACAGGGATGAGGTACCAGGCTGGTGGGGAAAACCACTGCATCCCCTGGGCTTGTGCCCTTCGGCTGTCCCCTGCCTTCCTGCCTCCCCAGTGACCCAGTGCTGCCAGCATACTCACAGCAGGCTCTGCCTGCAGCTGCTTTTGGAAGTGGCCAGGAGGTGAGTGCAGTCGGCTGATGGTATATTGTCTTGCAGCTTCTAGGCCTGGTACTGGCAGTTCATCATGACATTGGAATTATAATGGGCAACCTTTTGTTCAGGTTTGGTGACTAAACCCAAATTTTAATATGCTTATCTTCCTCTCTGAGCTGTTACATACTTTTCAACATGCAGTCTGTAGTGACATCCTTGTCTCTGAAAGCCGCTTTCATTAAATAACCTAACCAGACTGTGAAGCTCCTGGGATATATTTGTTTTGTTGCATGCACAGATGCGATGAGAGGGAGACCTGGTGGGACACAGGCTGGCAGTGCTAAGCTGTGCTCAGTGGAGAGAGCTCCCTGACGGCCAAAAGAGTCCTCTGGTCATGAGGTGCTGCGGTTTTCAGCCTGAGTGTTGTTAAAAGGAGCTGCAACTGCATTTAATGCTTTCCTCATATTGCTGTCCCTCCTGAGCGTGGTGATATTATGCCAAATAAGAGGCCAGAGAAGGGCACACTGCACGCCTGTTGTGGCTGTAAGGAGAGCTCAGCAGCTGGAAGAGGCCTGGGAGAAGAGAAGGCAGACATGTGTGAGGGGATGTCTCTAGGGCTGAAATCTTGATGTGGCTTTGCATGAGCCTGGAGATGTGATCTGTGCCAAGATGGTTTGAGAAGACCAGTCTGCAGTGAGTGTTAAGCCTTTCACTGCTAAATATGTGCTAAGTTTCTCTGAAGCCACAGAATATTTCTGTCTTAAAAGCTGCAAGATTAGCATTTTTCAACTTGCTATCATATACTCGTGAAGCATCCCACAAAAGAAAATCTCTTAGTAACTGATCAACTATTAAGGAATCAGACTTTGGATTTTTTTTTTTTTTAGACACACATAAAATTCAGAATATCTGAGGTCTAAAATCGCCTTTTATGCACAATATTTTTGGTGCAAAAGACAAGGAATTCACCTTGCCATTTGCTGGGACAGAGGTGACTGAGCTGCCCCATATGGGTGAGGTGTGCAAGCTTCCTTGTGCTTACAAGGAGGAGCGCTAGACATGTTCAAGAGCACCTGAAGGAAGAATCTGTGCCTAAATATAACAATATCTGTGTAGCAAGTGAATCTCAGTTCCCAAAATGCAATTCTGTCTCTGGCCGTGCACATCATTTTTCATGGCTGTGTTTCTGCCTGGTTCACCTTCACTTGGAGATAACCTTGCAGCTAGTTTTGCCTTGTAGCTATTATTTTCCATAGTATTTTGTGGAAAAGAAAAAGTTTGAAAATACTTGTGGTCTATGAAGAAGCTTCCTTCCTTTTTCTTTTAAATTACATCATCAAACTGACATGTTGATTGAAGTGAATGGGCATGGATTTCCATCCAGCCTAGTGTGCTAGTGACTGAATATTGTTATTAATGGCTTATATAAAATGTGTTTGATGATCTTATCTAGTTTGTGTTGCTGTCACACAAAACCCACACAGATCTGTTATCACCATTTAGAGGAGAGGTTGAAGACAAATGAGGCAGATACGTTTTTCAGCAGAGGTTACAGAATTTTTAAGTCTGTCAGAAGACTCTTTCACAGCCAGCTGAATGTTTTGTTCCTTTTAGTCTTTCAGGTGCATTGTACCTACACCAATGCCTACAACTGGGTACATCAGAGGCACCAGCTCTTCACAATGCCTCTTGCTGCCTGTTACAAATTCCCTTTCTCAGCTGCAAGGGCAGGTACACTCAGCAGCACCTCCTTCTGGTTAAAAGCACGTGTTTAACCCTGATTCTCACATATTAGGGTCCCTTTGGACCACTCTGGCATTGCAAATGTCCCTGAAGCAGGTACCTGGAGTGCAGAATTCAGCTCATAGCTTTTCTGCAGCTGCATACTGACTGGGATCGGGGACGGTGCCTCCCTTCAGCCACGGGCACAGAAATTCAGAACAGATGCTCATTAAGGCATCCCAAAACAGGTACCCTGCCTACATCTACTTGGATGCTTGCACATGTGCCCACCTGTCAGGATGGCACTGGGCCCGTGCTGGTCGGGTCCTCCTTATAGGCGCTGGTGCTGTGCCAGGCAGAGTGTTTGGTACCTGACCTCCGTAACCTGGCAAGTGACCTCCTAACGGCATGGTGGCCTCCTCAGACTGCTAGTACATATGTATCCAAACAACGATTTTTCACTCTTGACCACACTTGTTGACCTCCGCTTCAGCAGAGGAGGAACGAGTGCTCAGGGGCCGTTTGCCAGATACATGGGTTGTCCTGCAGGAGGCAGCTTGGAAGCTCTCGCACCGCTTCACCTTTTAAGGGACAGGGAGCATATGCCAGCAAAGCTCTTGGGCTGTTCCATGGAAGGTCATGCCAATGTCAGTCCATGGCAATAGGAAGAAAATGAGGTTAAAAAAAGTAGGAGAAAATCCTGCTGAGCTCAAAGCATCAATTGAGCACTTCCCTTGCTGAGTGGATGAAGTGTTGCCTGAGAATATAGGATGCTCTTCTGCATAAACAAAAGAACAGAAGAGGTTTTCTGTGCTGGAAGGTAAAGTGAAAAAGAAATGGAACTGAGCAAAATCCTGGCCACAGCTGAAAATATCAGATGCAATTGATTCTCTACAGGAACAACTCATCATCCTTTAAAGCTATATAAATACATATTTGCAGGCTTTTGTCAATTAAGCCATGAAAGCTCTGCTTGTGTGTTGATTTCAATATTGTCTAGATAGACAAAGTCAATTAAAGCAATTTGATGTAACGGAAGCAGTGTAGGTCAGCTTCTTCTGCGAGACCAGAGAGGATAATTTTCTGACACCACTTAGCTAATGGGGTGATGCCCATACTCCGCAGATCACTGACTGTGCTCAAAGTTTTGGCTCAGGATTAAATTTTGCTGCAGCTGAGACACACAATCCCTCTCTAAGTTCCAGAAATCAGATTTAGGTCTGCATAAGGTCCTTAAATATAAAGCCAATGTAAACAGCACAGGACTTAATGGAAATCCTATAAAAGTATAAATCCAGTGGATTTACTTCCTGAAGCAGCAGCGAGAGCTCGTTGTGCAGAAGCTACGATTGATCCAGCATGCCTAACTCTATATTTTGTAATGCATCTTTTTCAGCAGTGTTTAAGCACCTTGTACGTCAAGGAGATTCACACTGATTAAGACAGAAAAGGACTGTTTTCGCTCCCTCCTTTGGGGTCTCGTGCAAGGTTGTTTTGGCTGAGGTTCTAGGCAGCTTCTGCTACATACATTCAAAAAGATAATCTGCATCATGTTCTGAGGGTACATAGTGCAAGCCCGCTCTTGTTTCTCATGGGAGAAGACTCCACAGCCCAGGATGCTTTACACTGTGCTCTTCTTTCAGGGTCTGCACCTTGTGCATGTTTGGGTACGTTTCCTCTGCACAAGGGCTCAGGGTATTTTTGTTAGTAGTAGCAAAAATGGCACTGCTTCTCAGATTGTAAAAGGAGATTTTTTCAGGAGATTTTCCTGCAGCCTGTCAACACTAAAATGATATTAAAAGGCTTGTAACAAGATTTACGATCTTGGGCCTTAGGCTTCTAGTTGTGATCTTCTTCTAATGGGATAATTCAAATGATGCTCATGGTCTACACTGATGGGAGAAAGCCCTGGGTGCAAATAAACAATTTGCAGATACTTAAAAAATTCCAGACACAAACCACACAGAAGTCCAGAGGTAGGAGATCGAAGCTTTCTCTGTTGGAGACATTAACGAAGATAGCACTGGATTATCCTTAGATTAAAAAACAGCCAATTAACACCTCTTGCCTTTGCCAACTTCATTTCTGACCCATCATGTAAAAATTATTACAGAAACCTCAGGGATTCATTAAGACTGAAATATAGAGGTAATTTTCTTTACTGCTATCAGCAAAGCAGTTGTTTACCTGGGTTACCCCAACACAGCCAGGCAGCAGTGTTGTGGTGGGCAGTCTAGAAGTGTCACCCTTAGGAGAGTTTAAAAGAGCCCTCCTCCTAAATATGCTGTTTAGGCCCTGCTTTCTCTTATTTTACATTCTCCCTTCCTAATTAACTTTTAGTCAAGGCAATTAATATATTGTTGCTCTACAAATGGCTTCCACAAAATATAAATCATCACCATATTTTCATATTACCTTGTCTTCATGACTAACCAAAAGGAATTCTAGTAAACTTATGAAACCAGCACATTTCCATTTTCCTTCCTAACTAGGAAAAAGGCTTCCTATAACCTTTCTGGGTAACATACTTACATGCCTACAAGTGAAGTTCACTGACATTAGGCGAACATCTTGCCTCTAAATATTCTCAACCTGTATTTCTGCAAAATTAGAGTATTCCCTCAGGGTTGGGAGAGACCCTCCTGGCTGGACTGATAAAAAGATTACACACTGATAGGCAGCCTTTCTTTGGAAAGAAAGTTTAATACATCTTCAACGTTTAATCTTGTTGCTGACAATTTTGGTCCTGTAATAGCAATCAGATTTTGCTAGTGTCATGTCACTATTAACTTCTGGTACTAGAAAGTTTTCTATTCAATCAATTGTTAATATTGCAAGTTAAATCATAACCGATGCAGCTACAATACATTTAGCGCTTACTAAAATTTTAAATGAAAGCTAACAGTAGTTGCTGAACCTTTCTGTTGGCCTTTGTTGTATTTTAAACAATAAATATCCACATGCTAATTATACCTTTGCTTGGGTGTTTTTCTTTGCCAGTTTTTTGGGGTACATCACACACAGTGGACCAGAATTCTTCTAATTAATTTTTCTGGTAATTGTTTTTCTCCTAGCTTGCGCTGCGCACCTTTTAGTTGTCACTCTAAACCCAGCACGCCTATGGACAAAGTGAAGCTGGATAGCCATGTTTGTATCTTCCTGCTATACACTTTAAGGGAGGCATTGAATTCATCCTCAGTCTAAGAGATGCTGGTTTCAAAATGACCACAAATGTCCGATTGTGCATAAATACCAGCATCTCATGAATCACACATATACAGGTAAAAACTCCAGAATGACACAGACAGGGTCTTCCTGTCCCAACAGTAAGAACCGTGTTTGGATAAAGTGTGAGCGTTGCCAAAATGCAAGTAGTTCTTAAATTATGTGCTGCAACACCATGGCAAGTAATAAAACTGTGTGAGTATAATTATTTTAAAATTATTTAAATAAGTAATAAAATTAGAAAGAGGTCTTTTATTCTTAATTTGTAAAACGTTAGCATGTTATCTTAGCTATTATCAGCTAAGTAAATGATTTATTTCCCTATCCATTTGTATTTGGCTGAATAATTATGCTAATCCCCCTCCATTAGTCAGAAGACGTACTACAAACTGAATCCATTACAAGTTTGTCTTTTGTGGCTGATGCATTTTACACACAGAACTTTGCCTAATGGTTTTCATCTGCATTTTCAAGAAAGGTTCTTCTTAACCATAAATGTATACAACAGGTTCTGCTATCTAAAAACGTTTAAAAATAAGCAAACCCTATAGCTCAAAACTGAGCTAAAATGAGAATTCTATTCAGAGAGCACCCACTGGGTGTCTTGGTGGTTTTGCCTCAAAGGTTTTGTAGGGTTAAAGGGAAACCCGCCCCTCACCACACCATCCTATAATGAGCATCTTCTCCTGCTTCAGGCTTTTTCAAGTATTTCCCAATTTATAGACTCTTAATACATGTTCTTCCTATTTGGCAAAACGTAGGACACCCCTGCCCCTGCCCCAGCTCGCACTGAGAAGTCCCTTGGTGACTTTTTTCTTCACAGGAACCATCGAAATTGATAAACTCAGAGAGGCTGCCCACTGCTTGCTTCAAGTAATCATCACAGAAATCCTTTGGGCTTCAACTTGCAAATCCTTACAACATTCTAAAACAACGTCATTATTAAAAGAAAACTATTTCTTTATTTCATTCCTAACAAATTGTGTAGAATTATAGCCTAATTTCACTGCTAAAGAATAAGCTTGCAGCAGCAATTCAGTCTTTAAAATTTCCACACCACCAGGCCAAGTGCCTATAAATCATAGCTGGTAGGGGCTGGTTGAGACAGCTTCTGGGGAGGCATTCTCCAACTGATACTATTTCAATTAATTAACATTGGAAATATTATCCACAACATTCTTGCTTTTAATAGCCCTAATTGGATACACGTAAGTCTCATGTATTAACAGCTCAGTGAAATTCAATCATTTGTGGACAATTCAGACTTAAAACTACATAAACTAGTAATGTTACAATATCCTTAGCTTTCCAAGCATTCTCCCACAAAAACGTGTCAAAATAAATACTGCTTTGGCTTCCCCAGTTTAGCAGGTGTGCCCAAGTCGGTTTATAGCAACTGCAATTAATTATCTAATTCTCCCTGGACCAATGCCCTGTGCTTGCAGTCATCGGTTTCCTCGCTGTTGTTTTAATAATATGATTAATTTGATCCATCCTTCCAAAAAACAAGGCTCATAGAAAACAGGTAATTTAAACTGGGCTTCCAGTAGTTCCAGACATCTGGCCACTATGGTTGGAATCAGGAATCATCAGCGTCACCCCTGAAGGAAAGTTCCTCGAATGTTCCTAGAACTGCTCCCAAACTTTAGTTCTAGCGATGCCCCGGCTGGGGCCAGAAGCTGCTTTTAAAGGCAAGGCTTGCCTCGTCTCTGAATAAAACACACAGATCTCCCCATGTGGGGGCACATAATTATACATCTCTTCTAACCAACACTTCATTTTCAAAGCTGATTGTCAAATACAGAAATCGTAAATATATCATCATTCAAATAAACCCCCAGTTTAAGTATACCAGTAAACTGAAAAATCTCTAATAACATTACATTTATTAAGAACAAAAACGTTGCTGCATCTATCTCTTATTAAACATAAATGCTTCAAACAGAATGTCCTTCAAAAATCTCCCAGCTCTTGCTTTCTGAAAGGTTTATTGAAACTTACCAAGTTTAAAGATATTTTTTGATCGTACCAAATAAATTATATCTTCATGGGCAAAGAGAGAAAAAAAAAGAGAAAAATGAAATCTAAATGTTATTTCATACAATTTTACTAATTAAAAGGAAGTTGTAAAATTCCTGGGAGCCAAATTTTCTAGCCTTTGTGGAAGCATATATAGCATATATGTCTGTCAAATTCACAAAATGTTTGTATTTAGTTAATGTCAGTAATTCCCCAAAAGCGAGGCTGTGGAAAGCGCATGTAACCCTGGCTGGCCAGCTGCCGAACAGTGGCCAGAAAGCAGGCTCGGAAAAAGCAAAGAAGTAGCAGCTGCCACAGTGAAGGAGAAAAAAAAAAACTTACAAATAACTCAGCAATTGTCTTGGAGCAGCTAAATCTGGAAGTGTTAATTGGTAAAACAAAAGGCTGTGATTTTCTAGTGGGTTATTTTCTGCTGTGCTGTATCAGGGACCTGTTTCTGACCGCCCAGGGAGCACGGCCTTCAGCTTTGGGGACTGAGTGATGCCTTGCTCTCACACGTGCCTGCAAGAGGTGTCACTGGGGGACAACAAGGCCAGCTTTGGGACGCTGGTCGCTCTTGGGCACTGTCAATGATTTGAATAATCCAGGCAGATAATTGGGACAGAGTGCGGATAATTTACACCAAAGCTGAAGAAGAAGAAACACTGTGGCTTGTGACAGATATCTGTTTCAAAGTCTGGGTTTGGGCCAGACAGGCAGCAAGGGCAAGCTTCCCATTTTGGAAAGCTCTTTTCTGGTGGAAGTAGTGTTTTCTTAACCACCGCACACGCAGAGCATCCTACCTGCTAGAAGAACCCAGCACCTTAGTGCATCCTCCACACAGACATCACCCGACATCTGCAGACCTTGCTGGCATCAGGCCACCAGCACCCCCCCGAAATGTGGATGTTTCTGTAGCAGGACCTTTTAAAAAAGAAAGTAACAAGTGATGTCTCATCTTCTGTCTCAGGGGAGAAGATGTTGATCCTTAGAAGATGTTTTTGTAACAGTTCTCATGTGCCTTCTAAATGTTGGTTCTTTGAACGACTACATCTGTTCAGCTGGCACCGTGTAACTGCTCTACCGTTTTTCACCCCAGCTGAAGCTATTGGTCTGTGATAACTTGCTGTTGTGGATACACAGTAATTTTTAATGAAGTTTTTTCCAGTTCCTACTCCATCCCATCTGACTTTTCTGTTGTGGTATGTATTCTTATTTCTCATGCAAAGAAACAGGAATCATCATAGTAGCTTGCAGGAAAAGTCATTTGTCTGAGTAAAATCCACTGCTAACGTAAATGACAGCTACTCACTGGGAGAGGAGATGGATACATTAGGAATGCTATAAATTGTCTATTTCTTCTCTCTTGACCCAACATCTCCTGGGAGGTTTCAGTTATATCAGAGCATAAATTCTTGAGGGGCTTGAGTCACAGGTTTCAGCTTGCTCTCATTCACGGTAATGAGAGTCAAGATCCTTTCCTGCATTGTCTTTGATTCACTGTACCAGCCTTGTGCCTGGATTATATGCCTGACCGTCTGGTTTTCCAAGGCTTGCAGTTCCCACCTCCTGAAGATGAGTGGAGGAGGCTTGGAAAACATTACTGTCCCAAATGTCGCGACAACCTATGAAGACAGACCCAGCCTTGTATTATCCCACCTTCTGGTGATGTAATACAGGGCACAGAGCCAGCTGCAGGAGGAATTTTGCTGTGTGAAGTCACAGAGGCACGAAGCAGCTATGTTTCTTTTTTGCTGAGCGCCTGGGAAGTCAGAGATGCTGAACGGAGATGGGGCAAAGCCAGAAGATGGGCTGACGGACACGTCTCCTGGAGCAGAGCTTGTGCTGGAGTCCTGAGCCCACCCAAAGGCTCTTAGCTTGAGCAGGGGGAGCACAGGGCTGCAGAGCATCCCCTGGGAGCGACTCTTCCTCAGGGCAGAGAGCGATGCCGAAAGCCAGGAAGGGTGTTTGCTCCTCATGGCATGACGCCTTGCACGGCGGAGCTCCAGCTGCAGCTGGGGCCTCAGGGCACTATGGCAGTTGTCAAATAAGGAGTAGGAATCATCATTTCCATATGATATTCAATGCAATGATTCCTCAGGAAGACTTTGCTGTGTCGCGAGAAAGAAAAACCAATGTATCACAGGAGCCCAGGAGGACCCTCTCAGAGAGGTGTGAGTGATGCCCTGGCATTTGCGTCCAGCCACGTTCATCCCCGCCAGTATGGAGCCACTGGACCACATCTGCGCTCAGGTTCACTGGTGCACACTCTCCATTTAGATTCATGTCCAAAAAAATGGGGTTTGACCTCTAACTGCTCCAAAGGGATTTTCTCACATTCTCCCATGGCTCTTACTCATGTTTCTCGTGTTTAGTACGACCACACACTGAAAAAAAGCTCTTTCAGTCACGTAAAACTCCTCGCTCCCCACTCCCTCCCTCCTCCCAGACTATGCTGGGCCACATATTTGGGTAAACTATGTGGAGGGGTTTTCTGTGTTTGCTGTCTGACATTCTCTGACTACAAAATCATGGGTTAATAAAATGTACTTTCTGAATATGTACACGTGCTGCTGACACAGTTGTTGTTTTGGCCAGCGGCCCTTTTCCCATGACAACATTAGGGAGCTGTCTCTCTGGGAGGTGCCTCCTGAACTTTGTTCGCTACCCCTTTACATGTCAAAAGCAGGAATGTTCACTTCTGGGATGACAGGAACGAGCTCTCCTAAAACACAAGCCAGCATAGCTGTGCTGAGCTACGATCTGCATGATGACACACTCTTGTGTAATTTAGGGATAGGACAAATACTTCATTGACCTTTACTCTGATATCTGCTTGTTTATCTGCATTAGATAAACAGCCAATGGCTATATCTCACCCTCAGCAAACAGCAAGTTCTGTCAGCACTGCAAATACCATTTGTTGCTTTATTTTATGGGAAGGAAGGAAGATTACCTTTTTATTACTGCTTTCAGGGATGCCTCACCGCAAGGCCTGCTTTTCTCCGCCCTGGATGTTAGGAGCTTTTATACCCTGGGCTGGATTTTACCCTCTGGCAAAATTCTGCCCCGTACAAGTTCTTGAGCATGTTGCACATTTGATGAGACTGACAGCAGTCAGCTCTAGGCTTAAAGACAGAAATAGCAGATCCTTATCTGAACTTCTATGAACTGGGTGGGGGGGAAGGCACTCTGGTCTGGGTCATAGATGGAGCTTCCAACAAGTTCCAGCTCGGTTTCTATAAGGCTGTCATAGTCCTGCTATAAGAAGAGAGAAAGAGACAGCCCTTGACTAGACCTTTGCAAATTATACCTCCATTATCATCTAAAATGCTAGTATAGCTAGACCTTTGTTTTATTAGTTGCAGGGAGTATAAAGCAAGTTTGTCTTATGCAAGCAGCTTCTCATCCCATCAGCACCAGCCTGGCATGAGAAGGGTGTCTCCTTTTGATTTTCTTGGCTCAGTTAATGTGGTTTATTTCACACTCAGAAGAGCTAGATGCTAGAACTTAGCGGGGGAGAAATTTAATTTCAAGCTTGAACACAGAGTTTGGGATCTGGTTCAGATTTCCAGTTTCCTTTAGCTTGTGCTCAGCACCAGTGACCAGATTACTGGAAGGACCCCTTCTCTCAGTCTTCCCTTATTTATACTTAGGATGAATGTGAGACAGAATCCCAAATGCAAATGTCTCCCAAATTCTGAGACCTAGCTCCAAAATTTTGAGAGCTTTTTTTCTCTAAGAATAAAAAACATCCCTCCAACTTGCGTTTTGGAGAAGTTAAACACCCAGTTTAGCTTGATCTCTAACCTATCACCCTGCCTTGATAGGGTTTCATTTCTCTACTGAGTTCTGTGCAGTCTTTTTTCTGATCACCACTTTGTCTGCATTTTGTGTCTGAGCCAAAGACCACAAAAACCTTACAAGGATGTCTTCATGGACTTCGGGGACAGCTACATTAAGCTACGACATGTGTTTCCCTGTGCCTTCAATCATGGGTTTTGGCGAAGTTGTGAAGAGATTTGGTTCTGTCTTATTGAAAACAAGAAATCCGGGATTTGATTTGAGTCACTCTTCACTTTCTCCTTCCTGTGCTGAAATGTTCGGTAACTTATGGACGTCTTCCTAAGCAGTGTTAACATTTGATCCAGAAACCTTTGGTGACCTGCTGATTGATATACAGCCACAGGCTAAAAAAACCCCACTTTCCCTGGACTCGCTCCAATAGCTTTGATCTAGAAACTGAAGAAATTTGCAAATGTTTTGTAATAGGAAAGAGAAAGATATTTTCCAGAACGTTGAGGAGATATTGTCCAAAATGAACTGTTACACACTAAGGTGGAGATGACATATGAAATAGTAAATACACAGCAAGGCTGAATTACTCATGGAGAAAGGAAATTGGCTGCTTACCTTTGGGAATGGAAATCTGAATGAACCTAAGGGTTTAAAATGAAATAAGTTGGATGGTTTCAGCCCTCTCCCTGGGGTGTGATAATGTCAGCATCACGTCTTGATCTCTTTTGGAAATGCCCTTTCTTTCTCTCCTTTTCCTTCTCCCACAGCATATTGTTGCAGTATTGTTGCTGTCAGCTTGTCATTCTGATGGTGTTTGCTGCTTCTCCCAAACTTAAGGTGAGCAGAATTGCAATTGGGCAAGCATATATGGAGTGCTCCTGCTTGGTATTCAGCGGCAAGGACAGATGGCTACCAAGCGGCTGGTGGGCATAGATTTTCAATACCGGTGCAGTCTGCGCAGATTTATTTTCACAGTCCAGTCTGTAATCCCTAGGTTTCTTGAGACGCTAAATGCAATTCTGAACATTTTCCTGTCATGCTGCGTGCCTGTGTGTGCTCGTTGTTTGCTTGCGTGTGCATGCGTGTGTAGATGCTTGTGTCGGGGAGCCTCCGGGGTGCCAGGACTTTTCTTGTCTTGAAGGGGGGGATCATCACTCTTCTCCTGTCTTCAGAAAACAGGATGGCACTGTGATGAGTTGATAGGGAACTCCTGGTCTGATGTGAGCTTTTTCAACCTCAAAACTGGTATGCAGATTCAAAGAGTACTTGAACTCATCTGTATCTATTGTTCTTCTCTCTTTGCCATGGCTTCTATTTTCTCTTCTTCCTGACAACCCAAACAAACAATGTTTCACTCCCTCTCCTCCCACTTCAGCTTGCACAGTAACAGCTCTCTGGATCTAATTGCTAGCTTAGCTTCCTTCCTCTCCTTGTCTCCTTCCTCTCCTCCCAGCTCAATTTCTGGCTTATTTAATCCGCCTACTACCAGATGTTTCCACTGTGCAAAAGGAACTTCTAGATACCTGCATGGGAGGCCTGTCTCATTGAAGCAGGGAAACCTGTTTGTTGAGGCAAAGGTATTAACTACACCTATATACGCAGCCATATGATTTCAAGCACGGATATCTGCAAATCACCATTCTGGAAGTTAGGTCTTCATTTTGGTTCTGCTTTCTCTGACAATCTACTGTCAAAAAGATAGCAGAGAATGATGGCATCAGACAAGTTTGCTTCTTGCAGAAATCCCTGAAAGCTGTACAGAGGGCACAAGCAACCCTAGCACGGAGGGATGGGAAGGGCAGTTGCATCTATTTCACCTGGGAATTCCACATCTGGCAGGATAATCCAGATTTCTGGGTACTGGAGATGAACAGAATGGCCCAAAGCAGCTACAACGTGTCAGGATTTGTCCCATAATAGAGGCTGAATGTCAAGAAGGATTAACTATTTAGGTAGATAATGAAAACTGTTATGTTTGATAGGGTAATGGGAAATATAAATCACTGTGCTACATGACCTAAGGCAGCTACTAACAGACTAGAGTTTGGAAAAGACTCTCCCCATGGGCAGATGGGCAGATTATTCTTTGGTTTTCCATGGCAGAAATTCTCGTCTCTAGCGCTGAAACATTCGCTACTGGAGGATGTTGTTCCCTGACATTTTAAGCTGGCCTGAGACGGGGCTGCAACAGGCTCCCACCTTCCACCCTTCCTACTTTTCCATGCAGGAGTCTCCATCAAACTGAGAATGAGGGAGTTTTGTCCATGGGGACCCTCTGAAGGGCGAGTGGTGACTGGAGAAGGCAACCCCCCAGGGGCCGAGGCTGTTCCTGGCACCGTTCTGGGAAGCATGTAAGCACCTCCATAACTTAGGGCAGATTTTAAACTCCTCTCTATTCAGCACTGGGATGCTGCTTTGCCCTTGATCCACACCTCCAGACTGTTGACAAAACTTTCAAGCCTGTTTATATATACTTTGAGCCTGGGCTAGTTGCCTAGGTGGGGCTGCTAGGTCTGGACCAGAGCCTGGGTTTTGTTTTATAGAATCATAGAATCATAGAATCGTCAAGGTTGGAAAAGACCCTTAAGATCATCGAGTCCAACTGTCAACCTATCACTGCCAAGTCCATCTATACCATGTCTTCAAGCACCGTATCTATCCATTCTTTAAATACCTCCAGGCATGGAGACTCAACCACTTCCCTGGGCAGCCTGTTCCAATGCTTGACCACCCTTTCGGTGAAGAAGTTTTTCCTAATATCTAACCTAAACCTCCCCTGGTGCAGCTTGGACCTTAATTAGGTCCTTAATCTGCCCTCTCTGCTGCATGCCGTGCAGTTCCCCAGTGCCATCTCATGGCTCCTCCAGGTTTTATTTATCGACACTTGTCCCATTTCACTTTGGATTCCCCACCTGTGTCCTACAAGCCTCTTACCGCTTACCTACAGCTGGCTGGCACTGGGGCACGGCTGCAGTCCCCAGGGCCCGGGGAGCGAGCCGACCAGCGTCAGGAGTCATCCCCGCCGAGTGCTCACAGGAGCCAGAGGAGCACTTCAAGCCTCGGTGCACTCCTTGTGCAACATGTTTGCAGGCTCTGTAGGTGCCAGGCTGTCTCAGAGAGGGTGGAAGAGGGGGATCAAGCAGGTGACTAATCAAGGTGAAGAGAGAATTATGCCTCCTAAAGTGAGCATAAAGTGACGCTGCACCTAGTGTTAAAAGCATGAAGTTAAACACACACTTATGCATTTTGCTGAACTGGGCACCTTACCGTATCCAAATAGGGGCTGATTCTGCAACCCCTGTGTGTGTGAATAACACCCATACGTATATGTATAAGACGAGCAGATACAGACCGACTGGGGGGATGGCAGGAGAGGGTGCTGAGGAAGCTCTAGCCCTTTCCACAAGCCCACTTAATTCAGCCCGTGCATGCACACTCAAACACTGCAACAGGTAGCACACAACTGTGTAGCCTTCTCCATCCTCAGGCCAGGTCCGGCCAGCGCCAGCAGACTTTCCTCGTGCTGGGGAACCACTTAGGTGTCTCACTCGCACTTTTTTGGGTGCTGCGGCATACCAAATCTAAGTACTAGGACTTCTACTTCATCTGCATTAAAACAGGACAAAACTGGTACAAACAAGAAAAAAAAAATCAGAGAGTTTATTGCACCACCCAGAGAAGATAATGGAGAAAATGTTCCTTTCTGTCCTGGTTTATACCTTTCCTTCCCTCTCCGATCACCTTGAAGTGGCACTAGAGTGATTGTGTTGTGAGCTGACTCTGAAAGCTAAACAGGCTGAAAGCTGACTGTCCAAAAAGCGAGAAGTGGTTTGTTTTCAGGCAGGATCATGTGTGAAGAGGGCACCTCAGGCCAGTCCCTAGGTCCTCCTGGGAGGGGAACCTCAGCACCGACTTTGCTGGTAGGGCTGATGCTCCTGTTGCTGCAGTCTGGACGGACCCAGCTCACACTGGAGGCAGATCCCCAAGCTCTGCTCTTCCTAAGGAGTTTGGCTGCTTTGTGCTGAAGTTTTTAGCCAGCAATAGAGACACAAAGAGTCTCAATCCTGCTCTTCAACCTGTAATGTAAACACTGCTAAACATGGGTCAGGTAAAAAAAAAAGTTCTTTTGCAGAAGAGCCAGATAACCAAAGTATTATATACAGAAGCATTCCTATTGACTACAAAAACACAGCGCCCATTTTAGCTCTCTGCTATATATTAAAACCAATAATCATGCCAGAAGTTGCTCATGGGTTGTCTCCCTGATATGGAAGAGAGAAACATCAGTTCTTGCTCAGAAGTAGTAGAAAATAAAGTAGTAAAGCGAGCCCCACTGCAGGGTGTGAAAATGGAGCCTGGAGCCTCTGACCCATCAGGAGCGGAGCAGCTCTCTCTCAGTGTCTGCCTGCAGCTGCCTGGCCGAGTGGGCCTGAAGGGTGTTTCTGCCCTCCTGCCCTTCCTCGAGGGCAATCCAGCTGCGGGGGGCCGCTCTCCTTTGGAGTCACGGCCTCGGCACGCCGGGAGTGTCCATCCATGTTCAGCTTTTCCCCGAAGCCTTTCTGCGGAGTCAGAAAGAAGGATACTCTGGTGCCCCACACCTCAAGAGATGGCAATGTATCCAGCACAACGCAGATACCAATGTGAAACAGCAAATACCAGTATCTGGCTTTATAGCTCATTTTTGCTGGATGCCTAACCTGCAAAGGGAGAGTGCGCGCTGGCTTTGTGTTTGTAAAGCAGTATGGGCATTATTAATGATTTTCAATTAAAAAATAACAACAATAATGTGGACAACAATGCCTCTGGGAGCAAGGCTGCTGTGCCAAATGCTGCCAGGCAAACACCAGGGGAATCTCTACCAAGGGCACTGGGTGGCTGGCCCGGACCGTGCCTCCTTGCTAAGCTGTGAGGTGGCAGTGTTTCAAAATTCAGCTGCAGCACTAGCGCTGCTTAAGCTTTCCACTGTCATCCTCCTACAGGGGAAAGATCATCCGTAATACTCTTCTGTAAAGGGTCATTTGCCTCCTGTTTGTTCTTAGGGTTTATGTAATAAACCCCTTCATGGAGACAGCCTTTAAAATTTACAGGAGCTGATTCTGAGTCTCTGTTTGAAATGCTGCTGTCGTGCTTGGAAGTAAGACACTGGTGCATGAAAATTTTTGGTACAATTTAAGGTGTAAGTTTATACCAGTCTAGTAATATAAGCTAATTTAATGTGAGAAGGCCTCTCCTGTTTTATCTTATGTCAAATTTGGAGGTACTTAAGCTAAGCTAAATAAAGCCACTCTTACGCTGTTATGATTGCTCAGTTGGAAGGCTCTGGGACTATAAAGCATTGATATAATGGGCAACATGTCTTATGATGGCGGTTTTCTCATATCTGCCCACAACCACATTCACAGAGAGACGCTGTAACACATTTCTCTCCAGCATCACCTGATGTGCTCTGTGAGATAGCACTGTGTCGGGCGTCACGGTGGGGGATATATCAGACAACTCTGGTGCAAAGGGACGTGGCTCTGGGTTGTCCCTACGGAGCGTGCTGGCTTGTAGCGTGATTTGCAGGACGGCCCTTGCAATTGCAAGGCAGCACCTCTCTCTCTCTCCCGCTTTGTGACTATACAGGAGAGAGATCAGGGTTGGCAGATCACCTCAGCACAGCCTGACACACGAAGCCCTGCAGCGGGAGACGGGCTGTGTCGTGGGGGCTGTGAACACATGAGCCGCGTCCCCAGCCCCAGGGAGGTGCGAGGCTGGAGTCTACGGCATGGACTTCGGCTGCTGGAACTCAAGTCTGTGCTCAGGGTCCAAAATCCATTACAGGGGCATGCCAGAGCAATACATATGACACAGCATGAAATGAGCAGGAGCCTTAGGTGCTGCAGAACTGGCCCCCACCTGCATGTGATCCTTCATTTTAAAGACCCCAGCATCAGGGATATTTTCCCAAGTAACTTTTATTAAAATAGAAATCGCCAGGTGAGAGGGTCAGAAGATTTTCTGAGTCTGAAGAAATTCTTTGCTGGCTAACTTTAAGAGAAGGAGTTACATAAAGTCTGGATACTTTAAGATCTCTTCTACAAAGGTCTAGGATCACAAATTTGAATCAAGTCTTGCTGTCTGAGAAGGCTGCTTGGCTTGTAAATCAGTCTCTGTTTACAACTGCTGGTGACAGATCCCACGCTATTAAAGATGATGTCATTTCGTAGTGAAGTATCTGTTTTTCCCATGGCAAAGATGGATCTGCCACCCCAGATCAGACTCTTGGCTCATCACATCTTGTTTTCTGCCTCCAGGGATGGACAGTGGATGGTGCTGTAAAAAAAAGCAGTTGTCTCCACTCACTTATACTTCTTTAAAATTCATATATCCCATGAAACGATGCTACCTGCTTGTCTCATCACCTGCACATGCTCAACTAATGCCCTAATCCATTAGATTTGACTACACTTTTAGTGTCTTGCATCATATCAAATCTTGATGACAGTACAAAACATACTGAATCTGTATTTATTCCCCCAGAGCTGTACCACCAAAGATTTAAGTGCCTGATTCCCTGTCGTTCTTCAGTGCATATGCAGGGCTCTCCAATTGCAGCTAGGAGTTTTTATTAGAAGCCTTTATAAAAATCACTTCTGGCCTGATCAGCAAGCATTTTCTAATAAGCAAGAATGGGTGAAAGAAAGAATAGCCACACTTGATTTAGTTGATTGTCAATCACAGCATATTTCGTTCAAAGGAAGCATGCTATTAATGCACACACACAGGCTGTTTATCTATGTATCTATCTACCTGCGGGACCTGACCCAGACCGCCAGCCTCAGACCACTCAGATGGATAGAGCTGATGGGCAGAATATGTATGTTTACTTTATTCATGTGTGCCTGCTTCTGTTTTCAGGTAAACATACATATTCTGTCCCGCAGCGTGCCAACAGCACGCACCCCGCACCTCCATGCCATCCCCCCACTGCTGGGAAGGGCGATGTGGGGCCGCTGGGGAGACTGCGGTTCCTGAAATCCTAGAGTGCTGCTAGATGTTAGGCTGAGCAGCTACAACTTTTGCATACCAAAAATCACCCTTGGAGGATCAAAGAGAAAAGATATTTTTCACTTCTTGGCCTACAGAGTTTAGAGACATTGCTGTTGCACCCACATGCAATCACTGCAAATGGCTGCCTCTGAACAGGCAGTGAAATGCCTAGTTTGTGAGGTGCCTTGATTGATATTGTAAAGTGTCCAAGAATAAAAGCCACAATGGGTCAAAACCTAACTTCAGAGTCAGGCCAAACGCATGGGAGTTGGGAGCTGATCCTTCAATGAAGGATTTACAGTACAGTGTTCTGGCACTGGAAATGGCCCTTAAATATTTGTAGCCACTGTAAGGTCTCTTTCCACTGCCAGACTGGTATAAAGAGGTTTTGGTGTAAATGAGAATTTGGCCCCTGGGAGTTCTGCCTGGGTAAAATAATTTGGATTTGGCCGTGTGTTACTATAAATCTAGGCTTACTGTTGTCCCTCCCTGTACTGAAAACTGATGTTCTAGTTGGTTCTAGCCCTGACTAGTCACTACCCCCGTCACAAAGGGACTTGCAACTAGTGCTGCACATAAAAGACACATGGAATACCTTAGATAACTTTGAAAGAAAGCCCTTTGCTCCAGCAAAGGAGCTGGGTGTCAGTATTTATAGCAGAGAAAACCCAGACCGCAACAAATTGGAAAACAATCTGCAAGTAAAAGAATAAGCAAATTGGAAAAAGGGAAATGGAAGTGGCACTCCAAGGCAAAATCCTTTCAACAAGACAGCTGAGATGAACGCTCAGTGTCTTCTGGATGTAGCCGGCTGATAAAAATATTCACTGCTGAGAAATGTCATTACTCTGAAAAAGGAATAAAGATTAATACTCAGAAATGAGGAAAAGGCTGGAAGTCCCTGGTGACTGAAAGATGAAGAACAGCATCGTTTAGGCTTTGCTCGTTGTTGTTGCTAACTCTCCAGGGAGACCGGGGCTGTGCGCTTTGTAAGCTTTATTGGGACTGCATTGGCATTAATCATGTGCCTGAAGGCAACATGGCATGTTGTTTGGCAAACGATGCTATGTGATATAATGGAAAGGAAGCACTTTTTTTTTTTTTTCCTTTTAATAATGGTCACTGCACATAGACTTGTTTCTGATCTCACTCTGGTTTTATATAGCGATTTCACTGATTTATGCTGGCAGGTAAAGGAAAGCAAAGCCAAGAGTTTAGGGTGGATACATATCCAATCAGTCATCGTTCATCTGAAAGCACTCTGTGAATTGCATTTGGACAACACTAATGATTTTACTAATTGCGAAACTGAAAAATGGAGAAGAAAACAAAATGAAAAAAAATAGTTTTCCTAGATGCCTAGAGAAGAGAAACTTGCTTGTGCCACAGCAAAACAGGGCTTTATTAATCGTTTCCTGTGTTCATGCTTTATAGTATTGGTTTACACCATTATGAAAGGAGATTTGGATTCAAGAGGTCTGTTAGAAAAAAGGAGGCATAATCTAAGTGCTCATGTGAATAGTTTGCTTAGATTTATGGATCTACCCAAGGTATGGCTTAGGATATGGATGTCCCAGGTCATTCCCAACAGGCAGTTTGGAGGCAGCCATCCCATTTTCCTGGAAAAGAGAGTTTAGCCAGGCAGATGTGGGCTGCATTGGGTCACTTGTCCTCAGCGCCAGAGAGAAGTCCTTGATCTATTTGTTTACTAATCTGCATACAGCGCCGCTGACCATAATTTAGGGAAATAGCGCTATCTAAATGGGAGTCACTGAGTTACTTCTGGTGCCGCACTATTGATGTCTTTGCAGAATAAGCTGGGCAGCTCAAGGATAACGCAGGACAAGACTATATTTCAGTGCTGTAAAGGTAGGATGCTGTGGTACAAGCCCAAAGATGGGAGCAGCCTAATTATCCTGAAAATTTAGATTATTTAAGGCTCATTAACACTAACTGAGCAATTCACTGGTATCATTTTTTTATGGATCACAGTCATTGGCATCAGCCAGCAGTTCAACAGGTAACAGCTAAAGGGTAAATGATGTTAGTACAACTGCTCCCAAACTGTGAAGTCCCATGGCTGGAGTTGGACTCCACTGCCTTTTGCCATTGCTGTCCGTCCACCAGCAGCAGGTAATGTGTCTCGGCATACCTCACTCTGGGGAGGAGGCTACGCCCACTGTGGCTGCATTATATGCAGGCTTCTGAATTTTACAGGTATTCCTGTCCTTGATAGTGGACATATTTCTAGCTCACAAGGCAAAGTTCTGCCGGTGCTGGGAAGGGAGAGAGCACAGTCCTCTGCCGTTAGGTACGGTGTCTAACTGCCTTAACCCATTGGAAACAATCTTCTTCTGAGCAGTGGGGTATGATGCATCATACCACCAAGGAAAGAAAATTAAAGGTTCTTGATGATTAGCCAGGGAAGGTGTCACTGAGCCCTGCCCAGAGCACCAGGAGACAGGGCTGGGCCCATTTTCATTGTCCCTGAGGATAACACAATCCCCTTGACATGAAAGACCTAAGCGGAGAGCAAGTTTTGTGCTGGAATGGTGCAGACCAGTGTGTCAGCATCCCCATTTTTCAGCATACCCAAACTTTCAGTGCATCAGGAGCCATGGTTGCTGTACACCAGAGTCGGTTTTGTTGTACTAAGCCTGCTCCCAGCATACAAAAACATCTTTTCATTTTATGTAGCAGCACTGTTGTGCTTCTTTCCAGCACCTCTCTTCCACACAAAATTAATGCTGCATGAAAGTAAGATAATAAAAATGTGAAGTCTGGAGTCCCTCTGGTCCTACAGTATGACCAAAGAAAACTTTGCTGCTGCACTGAGAGGGGTGTTTCTGTCATGTTTTGGGGAACCTTTAAGGAGTTAAAAGGCACGTAGTGGTGACGTCTTTCATGTCGCTCCATCAGACGCCTTGGTTACCAATAGTTCAATAGTGCAGGACTTTTTAAAAGATGGCAATCACAGTGTTAGTGCTGGACGCCTGGGAGGAGTTTGGGCTCCTTGGCATTTTGTCCTTGCCTGTTGCTCTGCCAGGCTTGGCACTCCTCTTTCAGCCTTCTCTCTCTTGGGGAGGACCATCCCCGGGCACGGCTGCCAGCACGGCCGGCTGGGAGGCAGCAGTGGGAGCAACACCAGAGCAGCAAGGGGGAGAACCAGGCTGTCACAGACCAGCACCAGGGAAATCTCAGCAGGTTGAAGGGGAGGCACAGGAGACAAAACCTCAGATTGTGCCTAGATGTTTGATGGGATGATGGAGTCATCTTTTCAACAAATTCAAATAGCTTTGCTCTTCTGAACCAGAGTGACTGTGATGTACAGATTAGAGCTCTCTCAGTTGCTTCACGCAGACAAAAAGGTGTGTGTATATAGCTTCAGCCTTGCCAGATGAAGGCATTTGTTGGGTTTTACTTGATTTGTTGTGTGTGTGTATTTGGTTTTGGGGGGCTTTTTTTAATCTTTTGGGCCATATATTAAAGATTTCCCCCATAAACCACAAGAACTGCAAACTTCCTCCTTGCAAGAAATGAAAGCCCTCATCCTGATACTCACAGGACTCCGAGTGAAAGGGCTTTAAGGGGAAAAAAGAATATTATAAGATTCAGAATTAAATTATGAGCACTGAAAACATTGGAACTGACATCTTTCTCTAGCTCAGTAAATAAGAAACCTCTGCTTGTCTCATCCAAGTGGTATCAGTAAATAGCTGGGAGTCATGAACACTACAGCCTCCTCCTGTGAGTCAGAACACCTATCTGCTAGGCACTTCTCAGCAACATTTGCCTTCTAAACTCTTTCCAAGGAAGCTATTAGCATTGATCTCAACGTACCTTCCAGTACACAGTGGTGATGCTTTTTCTCTAATAGAATTTTATTGTTTGCCTCTTTGCTCACACAGCTTTTCTGCTTTATACACATTTGTCCTAACAGCAAGCTGCAGATGCAACAGAGGGCAGCAGTCAGAAGTTACTCATATATTGCCTTCCTCTTTTCCAGCACTCTCTGGATTTATACTAAGCTGAATGAAACGTAATTTTCTTAATAAATAAATCACTCAGTGCAAGATATGTGGGGAGCAGGAACAAAGGGAGAAAAAGCCCTGTCTGCAAACTTCAGACCATGCTGGCCTAGCGTCTTTCATCATTGCAGAATCATACAGCAACTTCTCAACCCTTTATACACATGCAGGCTTCTGTTCGTGGTTGCAAAGAAAATCCTTTCAAGTGCAAACAGCACATAAACTCCTTGCTGTCTAAGAATATCTCTCAGAGGTGCAAACTGTCTCTGTGCTTACTGCCAGGGTATTAGCTCTGAATCTTAGCACTGACCCATAGCCAGAAGTATGGACATCTCTAATAAGCGCATGCTAGTTGGTCTCCAAGCTCTTTTCAAACAAAACCAAGCAAAGTGGCATATCTATTGGACCCGATACATCCATAGGCCCCGACTGAGGAAAAAAGTGCATGTCTGTGTATGTACTTTCCCAGCTGTGCATTTGTTTTTAGAAGTGCTGAGCATCCATAGGGCAGGGAGGCTTCCCTCCGGGGTATAGCAAAGGGAGGTTGCTCAGAAGGCTTTTGCCTCCACATGAGCACCAGCTGAGTGCAGCGCGCGCTGCAGGCCAGGAGAGAGGGAGCAGCTGTGCCACAGCACGCTGCCCTGTCAGTGTCCCTGTCACCGTCCCAAGCAGGTTCGCAGCACCCCCAGGCCTCCTGGCTGCTCAGTGAGTGTGAGTTGCACTCGCTGGCAAAGTGGTGCACAGGCATCATTTCAGAACAGGGCTTTCCCAGAGCCGCTTTTGGCATTTCCACAGTGTAACTTTCACCATGTGCAGTGGTCAAGCCTGAGAGCATGATTTTGGGAAGAGGATCAATAATGTCTAAAAGGCAAGAAAACAAAACCCTTAGGACAGCTGATTGTCATTCTGCTGATGTGCAATTTCATCCGCCAGTGACAGCAAAATATTGCTCCATGTCACAGCAGGCTTGGAGAAGGTTATGTTCTTACTGCCCCACAGAAAGCAATAATAATATTCCTGATCCTTTTCCTCCAAACAGACCCTGTGTGAATCTGATCAACAACCTGATGCACTGGGACCAGCTGCCTTTTAGGCTAGACCTAAAACTGCATTTTGCCTTTCTGCATGCCTCAAACTCTCCTGCTGCTGGTTGTTGAAAATGAAGGTGAGCCCAGTGTTTCTGGGGTTTTCTCGCAGGCTCTGCACTCATGTCCTAGGCGTTGCTGTGTCCAGACTTCCCATGCTGTTGTTTTAGAGGTTTCCACCTGCCCCTGGTGGGTTAAACAATCTTCTTCTTATCACCCCATCGAGTGTTTGGGATTTCTGATGAAAGAGGGAGCAGCAGTGTCAGTTACTATTATTAGAGTGACATTTCTACATTTACTGACATTTCCTTCGGTTTACCAGCATCCCAGAGCCAAGTCAAACAGCCCCACCTTCTCTTGCCATTCTTGCTGCTGACAGCTCTCCCTGGTTCACCTTGTGGTCATACATTTCCAGGCAGTGCTGTGCTTCAGTTGCGTGCGACAGTCATGCCGTGAGTCCCTGTTAGAGGAGCCAGCCAGCCAGCTCCTCCATCCCAAGCCCAGGCTGTTCTGCCTTCGCGCTCCTCTTTCGCATTACGACTGCGTCCGGCTATGGTTAGACTTTACCCCTGCAACGGGAGGAGCAGCCAGAGGGTGTTTGCACCATCACAGCCAGCCTTCTCAAAACATGCCTCCCTTATCACTCAGCTGGAGGGCGCAGGGTCCCTGGGTGGGATAGTTCAGCAAAGCTGACCTGCGAGATGGTTTAACGAGGTCTGCTTCTCCTTCTCTGCAACACCTGAGACACCAACCTTTTCTCCCATCACAGGGGTGGAAAACTTGCCAGGCTCCACCAGCTGCTTGTCACAGTCTATGCAGCACAACCTGGGTATTTGCACCCTGGCTTCCAGTGACCCAGCTGGGTAAATCTGGTCTGACTGGAAGATGCACTTCTGTTGGCAGCCTGTGACAAAATGGTTTTATAACCTCACCAAAATGTGCTTGCTGCACAGAGGGAGGACTCCCAAATGCCCCAGGTCTGCAGCCTCCAGCTTCCTTCGCCATCATCTGCTCTCATGTTTTTCTTTTCTCGCTATAAATGAGAGTGTAGCCTTTGAAGCTGAATGTAAAAGAATTATTTTCTATTGGATCCTATAGGACTTTTCTGTAGGAGGAACAATAAGGAAATGTACAAAATGTGCTATATCACTTTGATTTATGTTGAAAACACATGTTTTAGTTACAGCTACAGGAACTATAAAAGACAGTCTGAAATACTCTCAAGGCTTCCTTTCTTTCATGAGAAGAAGTGTTTCACAACAAAAATAAAATACATATATTTGCTTGTATTTCATTGTGCGTTTTCTAGAGAAGGGAGGAAGGTAGCATAAAAGACATTGTGCAAGAGAAAGAAAACGTATGCAGATCTGGTTGTTGTCCAGAATTGTGTTTTGTGCCAAATGGAAGGTTATTTTCTCCAAGGCAATACTTTTTAAAATTAAAAATACTGTACTGTAAGAAACTGTAAAAAAATTACAGTCCATATTTGCTTAATTAGCTTCTTTTACTTTTCCCTGTCCTTAAACTATTACTTGAGTCCTTATGGAAAAGTCCTACACAATTGTTAAAAAATCTGTAGAAACCATTAGAAGTGACTCTAATGTTAATAGGTAATACAGAGCAAGATGCATTTAGTATCTTGTAAACCACGCTATCTTCTACCCTGTCATAGAAAGGCACACCTGCAATGAGCATTCAACCTCCACTGAAGCTCACAGAAATGTCTGAGGACTGATGGCAGATTGCTGATCACAACTCAGGAGACCTGTTCTTCCTCTAGGTCTTTTTCTCTAGGTTTTCACCAAGTCCTCATTGTCAGGCTTAAATTCGACTCAGCTGGACTATGGACAGGTTATCTGCAAAAGAAAACAAATCTTTCAGTAGTGTTATACAGCCATTACATCATAAGCAGGATAGATGGACATGGCTGGAGGAGCTGAGCTAAGGGCAAAGCGCAGAAATGGATGATGGATAAGGAGAACATGAGGCAGCAAGCTAAAACGCAAGAGCGAAATGAGGAGTCCAGGAGAACAGTGCTGCCTTGGGCACCTGAGTGCATTTGCCCGCAGAGGGAAACCAACTCCATGCTGGTAATGTAGTGCAGTGATTTGCTTGCAGAGCTAGTCACTCTGTCACGCTAGAAATGGTGCTGAGATGAGGCAGGAGCGATTGACTGATAGTCTCTGTGAATACTGTGCCAGGACCAGGGGTGGGTGCAGCAGCCACAGCATAGTTAGGGATAGGGGGCTGTGCTGTTGTAGCGCTGCCTCTGTAACAAGAGGTCCAGAGCATGCATTGTATGCAGGGTGGGATGAATGTGGGGCAAGGGAGAAAATGCAGTCCCTGCAAAACCACACTGGGACATGCTGTAAAGAGAGGATCATACAGAGCCATACGGACCTCATCATATATGTCAAGATGAAGGAGTGGGGCACCGTTGAGCTTTGCACTGTGAGCAGTGAAATGCAGCTCGCCTCGCGCCCTCCCATATTCAGCAGGGAGGACCTCCAGTGCGGGGAGCTCTGCGGCAGGGCAAGGCCACGTTGTCATGGGCACTCCTTCTCTGCCTTCGTTTCTCCTTCCCTGAAAGAGATGCAAGAGGAAATAAAATGGTGAATGCGAGGGAAACTACTTAGCTGGCAGGAAAACTTGGCCCTTTGGCACAACAAAGATGGAGGTCAGCATTACCGGAGCACAAACACACAGCCAAGTCATTACCGGCCTTTGGCGATATGGTGGTGTGAGCTTCAGATGGGGGCGAGGCAGCCCCATGGGCAAGCCAGGACAAGGGCTTTTCCGTGGCAACTTGCAGGAGGCACGGCTACAGCTGCTGGGGCCAGGGGCACGGCGGTAATCCAGATTCTAGGTGGCAAAGGCCTGGAGGAAAATCTTGGAATGAGAGTGGAGAGGAAAGGTTAGATCCTTAAAACGGTCTGGAAAACAGGCGGGTGTGCTAGCGCGAGGGCTGAGCCCCAGCCGGCCCCGGGGTTTGGGTCTGGCGGCAGCGCGGGCTCTGCTACTTGCGGGAGGGATGTGGAAGGACGGAGAGGGGAGGTGGTGAGGGGGAGGTTCAGGGGTCCAGTGGTGGCCAGGCTGGGTGTCAGCCGGTATCAGCAAGATATCAGATGTCAATGCGAAACTAAGCTACTGGAGGGCCAAGTAAATTTACATTTGGCTAAAATTTAGGGTGGCAGCTTTGCAGCTCCAGGAGTGCAACCAGAAAGCAAAGGGTCCAGGCAGGCTCCCTGTGGCTTCACTGGCAACCACGGGTTTACTTCAAAAGAGGAGGAAGCGGAGGGCTCGGCTGAAGAAAGACAGACGTGTTGGGTGGTGCTGGAGGAGGGTCTCTCGCCCTCCCTGCCGCTACCCGCTCCCGCCCCGGAGCTGGAGTCAGAGCTGCTCCTGGCTGAGTCGGTGCAAGGTGCTCGCTGGTGTCAGGCACAGGGAGTCACCGCTTGGCGCATGACTTCAGCCTACGGGGAAGGAGGGGGGCAGCGGGGGAGCAAGAGCAAACGCGGCTTGAATATTAAGTCAGAGCGACGAACGTGCATTTGCTCTTAATCACAAACACCAGAGCCCCCTCTAAGGCTTTCACTTGAGAAAACCACAAAAAAAGGGACAGGGAAATTTGTATGGCTGCAATTTTACCTTAGGATTTGCCACCATTAACTGGGGTGCAGGCACATAGTCCACCTGCTGCCCGCCACAGGGCAGGCAGAGGATGTGGCTGTGCCACGACTGTGGCATTTTGATGGGGCAGCACAGCATCTTTTCTCACCCACTTACAGGGTCTAGTCACTAAACATCTGGCTTTTCTGCCCAACTGGCAGAAAAGGCTTTGAACGCCCATTGCTCCTGTCTAAAGAGACAGTATTGCTCTTTCTATCTTTAATCTCAGGAAGAAAGGGAACAATTACATGGTCCGAAGTCTTAAATAATAGCCTGTAACTCAGATGGCCTTCTCAGTGGTTGCAGCTAGTGTCACAGCCCTCTAGAAATACCCTCAAAATGCCTCTTATACACCACCAGTCCACTTAGATGAGAAACAGGGCACCCGTTTAATTTTTACATCTCTCTATATAATATTATTTCTTGCATATTTTAAATCAAAGAGCACACAGAAGTCTCAGCTGGTTTCTTCAAAAGGCAACAACACAAAGTAAACGCCAGAAGAAACCCTTGCCAAGATGCTCTGGTATTAGGAAAAGTTCACACCCACCACAGCAACCCCTTCAAGAGTAAGAGGCAGGAGAGCACCCTTCGCTCTCGAGGGGCTGTAGCAGGGGTTAAAAAGAAGTCAATCAATGCACCGAGTTATAAATGGGCTTAGTAGAGGAGCTGTTGAGATCACGCAGGTGAGCCAGTCACAGTAAACTCACTGTCGCAAAAAGGGACTGTCTGCAGAGCAGGACCTTCAGAGGTAACTCATCAATTGGTGCCTGCAGTCGGCTGGTACTCTGCGTGCCTTCCACCGTGGGCTAGTCTGCTTGCTGAGCAGGGATCTGCTCTTTCACATGCCGACACTAGTCATGGGGCAATGGAAGAACTTTTTGCTCTTTAGAGTGGTGCCTATTCTGTCCCTTGCACCCTGATTGCTTTCTGCAGTGATTATATTGCAGCCCTTTGTACTATTTTGAGCACTGTAATAATTTAGAGCCATGGTTAGATCTGGTACCTTGGCCAGGAAATGTTGGATTTTTCCTAATTCAAATTGTACAAATCTTCAAGCCTCCATTTTGCTGTTTGTACATGTGACATCTTTAGTACAGAGGTGCATGCATAAGGAATACATATGTGTACATATGCATCTCTGTGTTCAAACAACCAGCACTTGTATAACGACCGTAAGCAACCACTTAATCTAATGTTGCAAGCTTTCTTTCTGTCTTTCTGTTTCTGTATTAGTGTTCTTTATGTATGCGGCATCTTTGCTGTCAGCCTTCAAAGCCAGGGAATGGTGTCTCCTCCTATCTGCAAAAAAGCACCTACCATGTTTTAGAACCCTGTGCCAATAAATAAATCAAATAACAGCTTGCACCAGAGATCTGGGACTCCACAATTGTTTTTTTTCTTCAAGTGAATGATGTGATGGAGAAAGCTGCTGAGCTTGCAGCTGCGAAGATTGAAGTCCTTTATTTACCCACTGAACAGATAAAACAAGGGTGACAGCGGAGCAAACTTCCCCGCGTTGCCCCATGCGGACTAGCGCAAACCCCTTCCAGCGACAATTCAATCTCCCAGCTCCGTCTTTGGTATTGTGCCAGCTGCGACAGCGGCTTTTTGTGACAGCAGCTTCTTATCACCAAAACTGGCCACGAAAGAGTCTCTCTCCCAAAGGTCAACAAACAGATGTGCATAAAAAGGAAACCTACAAATGTTTGAGTAGTTCCTGATGTTTAATTGTACCCAAGGGTTGCACCGTTGGTGTCAAGCACATGTTCCTTTTCCTATAGCAGCACAAGGGGACCAACTATGCTAGGGCCACGTGCAGCACCCTGACTGACTGAAAGAGGGCAACACGATTTATGTCAGACTGTGCTTATTGAACACATTGACCTGGATGCAACCACCAGCTCAGTAGGCCCTGCCATCACTGTGGCTGTAGCCCGGAGACATCACCTACGTGGACTGCTTGCATCCTCCATGTCTTCCCGAGGAGCCTGCGCCCAGCCAGGTCACGGGAAGGACACGGGGCTTGGCTGTCCCTCTGGCCTGGCCCAGGGCGTCTCTGCCCCGCGGGGTGCAAGCTGGTATGTCAAGCCGTTTTCATAATCTGCAAAGCAGCCATTACTCTCTACACTTAGTTCAGTTAGGAGACGCCTCCTTTGCCCATAATGCTGTTGGTGAAGTAACCTTGCTAAATCCAACAGATACCTGATCCACCTCTCCAGCTTGGCACAGGGTGTCCTTGTCAAGCTCGGGCAGCGTTACGCCTTAATAGCTGGAAGTAAAATGCATGTTTGAGTGTTTCACTGCACAGGGAGGGACTGCCCAGGGAGTTCAGACCTTGTTGCCAGCCAGCGGAGCAATAAAATCAAGGCTAGCAAACAGAAAGGGGGCTGAAAGGGGACAAACTTCTATTGAATAAAAGCATTTTGCAGAGAAAAACGGAATGATTTCAGTGAACTAGATGAAAGGACACGCACATATAACAAAAAAAGAAAATTGTTGGAGAACATTTCTTTCCAGAGGGATGAAATTCTCCTTTTTGCCCTCTGGTGATCAATGGCAAAGCCACAGTGTATTTCGGTGGGAACAGCGAAGCATGCCTGAAGACCTTCCCGGGAGAAAACAATAATCTTTAACAATTTGCAGTGCAGCAGCAGAGAAGGTCACTCACTCTCTGTGTGAGCTGCGGGTAATGTGAGGGTAGGTCAGGTACAGGTCACGGATTTCTGTTCGAACACTTCCAGGAGCCCCTGTACCCTGCGAAACTGGTGGTCAATAACAGCCAAAATATTGTACCTGTTATTCCAGCTCATAGATTCCAGTGAGTAAGTGTGTGTATTGTCTTGCTTCCCTGTCAGCTCTACAGTCTGTTCACCCCAAAGCCTGATTTTGTGGGTTCAGGAAATTTCCCACATTTGAGGTGTATTCCAAACTCACTAGCATCAATAGGATTTTGGGGCTGAATTCAGCTTTGAATTAATGAGCTTTCTGTCACACGTTGCTTCTGGTTCTTCTCTTCCCTTCGTTTTAAAATGCCAGAGAAATCAATAACCAAAGCCAAGTTAACAAAAGATTAAAATTTACCATTCTTGCTGGATTTGCAGCCCTTCTGAGAAGGCTCATTGCAATTGTACTATATCTCCACTGCATAATAACACATCTCACAGCTGCGTATCGTGCTATCTGACTTCGGGACCATATAATGGACTCCATCTTCTCAGGCTTAACAAATTTATTCACAGAAAAAGATAAATCATGTGCAGAATTGCCCCTTTCTGAAATAAAACCCCATAGAAAGAGGATTATGCGTTTCTCTAAAGCTTCTTTTTGGAATGTTGCTCCATATTCGGTTTTGCTAGCAAGCAAGGTAAATTTCACCAATTTGACTGCTGATGACAAATCTTATCTTGCAGCTTTCTACATCTTTAAAAGTGACAGCTTCTCTGTTAACCTAACTCAATTTTCTGCAGTGATTGAACCTTTTTTCATGTAATTCAGTCGCTGGGCTTTTTTAAACATTGGAGCCAGCCATGCCCTTTCTTTGTTTCGAATCCTGTAGGATAAATTGTGCTGCCTCTATGTCCTCATGCTCTTTGGACTCATATTCTTATCCCATATAGAGGCTGGGGTTGTATTCTTCCTTCCCCACATTTTTAATGCACACCTTTTATTGCAGAGTTTTTGTTGTGAAAATCAGACTTCTTCCTTTAAGTAAGAGTGGATGAAGAGGGTGGGGCACATTCATACGAGTGCTCTTGTGCACTTTGGCAGCCCAGCGAGGCTAAGCCCTGCCAGACCCTCAGGGCTCTGACCCCCTGCCCGGGGCTGATCTAGCTGAGCCATCGCGATCAGCCTGGTGCTCCTCCCTGCTGGCACCCGGGCCCACGCTGTCCTTATGGGGCAGCTCCCGACCTTCACACATTGAGGTTATTTGGGGAATTATCTCCATCTATTTTTTTTTTTTTTTTTTAAATAAAAAAGCTGAAATTAAAACCAAATCCTTTAAGACATGCAGAACCATCAACCTTTAACTTAAGAACGTTTATTCTCAAGCAGTAATTCAGTCCCAGTGACCTAAAATGCTATGGCTTACAGCCTTGAAGCCATGGAAATTTCTGTTTGGTTAGTAGCCTAGATCAAATGTGTTTCTGGTGAACCCCTCCCCACCTCCCAGCTGAAGATAGTTTTGTTTCTCGTGAAATAATTCAAGGCTTTTTGATTTTGTTTTATAACCAAAGGCATGGTAACAAAGGGCTGTGCCTGTGCTGGACACTTGTGAAGGACAGTGCTGCAAGGATGTGCAAGCTCCCCTGTGAAATTTCTGGCTCTCAGTGTGAAGAAACAAGGTGTATTTTTAAGTGCAGCCGCCAGTACTTGGCATTTTTGCAGCTCTTTTTACAAGAAGTCGGTCAGCATTGAGCAGGATTGCCTAGGAGACAGAGAGCAGCAGCATTGCTGGGCTGGCTCCGTGTTCCTGGACGGAACTGAACACGCTCAACAAAGAGTGCCTGGCAAGTTTGTTTTCAAGTCTAATGATGAGTAAACATCTCCAACTGCAAATCCTACGAGCTTCTGAACACGGGAACCGAAGCACGGAAGGATATAGCACTTTTTGCACGTCAGGGACTAGCAGAAAAATAAGAAATTTAAGGACTGGTAAAGTCACTGTGCATGTGTCTAGTATGCTTTTCTTTTCTCTGTCAATCTACATGAAGGGATGTTTCAGGCCCCAAACTCTCTTTGGGGCCAATTAGGCAGCAGTAATTTACTTGCTGCCACTGCTGTCACTTTCATTTTGATGCTCTTGTAAATAAATTCCTTAAAAAAAGGGCAGTGATTATTTACCCAAGTCTGAAATTTTTAGAGCTCTTGCTTTATGGCAAAATAATCAAACGTCAAGCTCTGACCTGACTTGGCACTCCACATAGTTATGTACTAAAATATATGTGCTCATATGTAGAATTAAAAACACTTATTAGAGAAGGGGTCCAGGAACCATGCTGGACCCTGGCAAGGTCAGGAAGCTGTGACAAGGGGGGGTGTCTTCTTCTGGAGCTGACAAGTCATTGTCCCTGCTCAATGCTGCAGGAGGACACTGGCCAGAAGGTGCAGTAGATACTGCCAGAAGAAGCCCTTCCTGCCCCTACACTTGCCGAACATGTTTGTTATGGACAACTCCTGCAGATACTGAACACGATAGCAGCCTGTGACTTTGGTATTTGCTTTTCAGGTGGTGAATTTAAAATGAATCCTCTTTCCGTTCTTTTATTGGTGCCAGTTTTCAGAACTGAGGACTCGTGTGAGACAGCTAGGACCATGTTTTCAGTACAGCCTGGGCCAACCATTTGTCATCTCAGATTGCTCTTATTTACTGACATGTCCCCCCCCATCACAGTGGATCCGGGCACTTCACAGCTGTGTCAGTGTGTTCTTCCTGAAAGCACCCAGCGAAATGAAATCTTTTCCATTTTCCAGGGAGGTACTGGGACGAAGCAGTTCTGGATACACAACAGTTGACAGCTATGGGATGCTCACAACCCACTTCCCCATCCCTGTGGCTGCCTGCACCACTGTGCATGCTCTCTGATGTGAGATGCTCCCGCTGGCATCTCCCAGCCACCCCAGCACTCACTTGCGTGCTCCTGCTGTGTTCACATACCTGTGTGGCAAAGTTACCTGTGCTGCAGGGGGAACGAGAAGCGTCAAACGCCAACTCCTAAGCAAGATGCCTAACTACAGTGTCGTCTTTGCACTCCCGAGTCCTGCCTTTGAACACTAATGTTCTCTGAAACCCGGGTCCTTAAGTCCTACGTACAAAACGATGCGCTATCTATGCACCATGAACAGACAGGATGATTAAACAGTGGATAAACTGCATTCATGGTAACACATCATATATAAAGAGCAAAAAGAGAAACCTGTCAGACATAAAAGGAAATACTTCCCAAGTGACTTTTATTAACTGAAAGTGCCAACAAGCTTTTAAACAGAGCGACCTCACTCTGATGCCTTTGCCACAGCCTTTCATGCCAGCCGACATTGTCCTGGAGACATCCTTTAGGTGTCTAGTCATACCATAGGGACACTGGAATTGGGTTATTCAGGATGTTCCCAATTATCTCCATTACTCTTTTTCTCTACCATTAGGGCAGCTCTGGGAGCTCTACAAAAATAGAACCAGAAAAAAAAAAATTGGGAGCAAATTAACCACAGAAGATGCAGCTTTGTCCTTCAAGATGACCAGTTAGAGGTTTCTGTTTTATCATTGCATTTTGATTTGCTTGCATATCTGCTTTGGCTACTTTTCTCATTTGACACACGTCTCATGTTATTGGAGAAGACCTTCTACTCCCTGTGCTGCAGGGGCATTAAAATCTAGGCCTGAAAGTGGGCTCCCTCTCTATTATGAATGTTCCTGGATATGCCACCATGACAATTTTGTAAAGTTTAGGAGTTTATGTAAGGTTTGTCTTTGCCTTTCTGGGATTGGGTAGTGCATATGGTTTATGTCAGCATTTGTAAGGTTATCGCAGAGGTTATCTTGGCTAAATTATAGCCCTTTGTTTATCCACGTGGTTGGGTATGGTGCAAACAGCTGCACTGTCAGTAAAATCTTTCTGCTGCCCTCAACCCTGACCTGGAGGTACCAGACTCTGAGAGGTTACGTGGCTCCATATGAAAGTAGCTTTGAAGGGGCTGTGAATTAAAGCTGACACTTTACCTGAAATACCTGCCCCCAAATTAGCTGTGAAAAATCAGGTAGCCAACAGAAGATGCCAGTACGTCTTTGTCTAGCAGCTCACTGTGGTCAGCGAAGCTTCTCCTTGCCCTAGGAACTCATGTATAACCTGTCCTAAAGATAAGAAAAACTGCAGTTAAAAGGGGATAACTGGAAGCACTCCAAGAGGATTAGGGGGAAAAAGCCATTCTGCAGTGTATGAACATGATCTGGGCCTCTTGACAGCTAGGGACTGCGCTCCACTCCAGCAGTCCTGAAATCATGCTGCCAGGGTCTTTTATTCTCTCGCCACAAAATACCTGCTATCCCTCCCCTTTGTTCTTCTTCTCTGTCCACTCATGAGTGTGAAACAGGAAAGTCCATGCTTGCAAATAACCACATTTAACACCCTCTTCCTTTACATGCATTCTGTCAAGGATGGGGGATTCAATTCTACCTGAGGGAGAATTTCTTTTTGTTCCTGCTTTTTCTCAAATTGTCCTACAATCACCTGCTAGCTGAATTATCAGCTCCTCTTTTCCCAACCCACTGCATATCACCCTGCATTTCATGGGGAGAATTCAGGTTCAGATCCAAAATTTCTGACTCGCTCCTTCACTCTGTTTATGAGGCTTTGTTCTGATCCTGTCTGTGCCAGTGTGCCTCAAGCATAAAATCACTGAAGTAAAGTGGTGCTAATCTGCTGCGCATCCTGAATCTGCATACGTGCGCATGTGCTCGTGTGTACGTATGCCTGAGCACGTGCACGTATGCGTGTAATCTAGCCGAAAAAAGGTTCTAATTAGAGCTAACCAAATACTGGAAGCAATTTTCCTTTGAATAAATTATTCAATACATTTTCTCTTTGTTTATCTCATAAATTATTCAATGAATAGTATTTGAATGGTACTAGAGCTGGTAGGCTACTGCAGAAATGATTAGTCAAATAGCATATTCAGTAAAGAAGATCAACATTTGCTAAATAATGTATTTGGCAAATAATATTCATCCAGCCCTAGTTCTAATTGATCTGAGAAATGCAGACAGCACATGGCACTCATGGATGGCTTGGCAAGTGCTCGGGGAGCTGATCCTTTCTGCTTTTCCTCCTTCTCCCCAATACAAATAAACGTAGAGTTTCCTGTTGGCCTCAATGTGCGAGGCCCAGCTGGGCACCCACCTCACGCATCTGGGTTGCTGGTACACCCCACGCAGGCGTGCACTTTCCCTTCCAAGTCACGGGCAAGGTGACAGCCTCTGGGCGAGTGTCCCACAACTAGAGGTGGATATCCAGACCTCAGTGTGCTGCGGTGGGCTGCCGAAACGAGCCCGGCAGCTTGCAAGCTTGCAGACTCCTTGCTTACTTTCCTGCCTGTAGTTAGTGTCAGGCATGTGGGCAAAAGCTCTACCAACACAGAAGGCTGGCACTTTTCCTGCTACTTTGTCCTCAAATTGTGTGGTGGCAAGACCCATTGTCTTGAACTAGCATAAAAGGAAGAAAAAACAAAAAAAAAACCCTCATTTACTGGACTGGAAAGTTGCAGGCATACAAATAATGTATTGGAAAAGGAGGAGACTCTTCTTTGCTGCAGGAGCTGATTTCAGGGACACGAATTAATACAGTTTTTGTGGTAATTTTATGCCAGACATTATGGAGACATGCTACATCTTTGTTGAATTTTAAGTTTGATTTTTTTGTTTCCTTTCACCATCCTTACTTCTTCCTTTTTATGAAAATAAACCCCAAACAAATCCAAACTCCTCCTTTCCACATGACATTTCTTTCTGTGCAGCCTTTCATCAGAAAAGAACTGTTTTTCTTGGAAATGTCGAGCTAAGCCTTTGAAAAAATTAGATGTCATTGGCTGTGTGAAACGTCTTCCTTCTTTTTCAGAGCCAAACCTCAAGGATATCTTGTTTAGAAACTTCACATCTGCTTTATTTAACAATATCCAGGGCCATACAATTCAAATTAGATTTTTATTGTATTTTGATGGTACTGTTATTAATAGAAAAATACAAGTCATCTAAAAGATCAATGCAGAGTGCCAGACGCTTTGCATAGTCTCTTGTTTCTGAAGTAGGTCCATTGGCTGGGAACTCATTGTGGCTTCCCTTGTCAGGATCTGTCCCATTCTTTCTAACCATTGCACACATATATATGTGCATTTTGAATACACTTACATACACATGGCAGCTCAGCAGCCTGCCAATATGTTTGAAATTCTTTTGACTTTATTTATAAGGAAAGTTAAGAGTGGGAATTTTCAAGGCTAGGCCTTTTCTGTGTTTAGTGTTGCAGAAAAAGGGACATGAGCAGTAGGCAGATGCTTAAGTAGAGAAGTCAACCGAATAAAAACCGCACAGTGATTTCTCAGTCGATAAAGAGGATTTGCCGGATTTTTCTATCTCCATCTGCAGGCAAAGCATTGCCCCCTCACAGTAACCCCAGTCTGGCTCAAGGCTCCTCGGCAGTGTGAGCCAGGCTGGGTTTTGCCATACCTGATGGCGAGGGCTGTGGGCCACCAGTGCCATCGCTGCTGTTCAACCATAAGCCAAACTGCTTTTGGTCTGAAGTCACTGCAGTTACTCATGACGAGAGCAAGCAGAAATGTGGTTTTGCAGCTAAAATTAGGTTGTAATCAATTTTATGCAGCATTAATCACTCTTGTAAATAAGCCCCTCCAGCCACGTTTAAATCAAGCTGTAAGACCTGAACCAGCACAACATAGGCTCCATAAAATCAGTCCGAGATATCCCCCCCATAGTGACTAATTACGTTAATTAATTCAAAGCCTGATTAAACAAAATTATGCTGAAAGAGAATCATCTCTGTGAGTCTTCAGAAATGCTGCTTTTATAAATAAGGAACAAATTGTTTACCGCTGTGGAAATCTGGGGTTTGTACATGCCTTGTTTTTTTTTTTTCATTTCATCTAAAATTTGACTGCCTCATTTCTGATTTCATTACAAAACCTGTGGCCTCCAGGCTTGCCCATCACATGTTGTGGTAATGGTTGGTTTATTCCTGAAATAGCATATAGCTGCCCTGGCCTTTCTTCACAGGAGGGACCAAAGAGAAATTGCTGAAAACCGGGAGCACCAGAGATGACTCTGAGAAAAACCCTCAAGCCTGAAATTCCCCGTGGTTTTGGAAAGCTTGGCTAAGGCATCTTGACTGTTGAGGCTTGGTCATCCAAGCTAAAAATAAACACCCGCATCTATCAGGGATCTACAGAACCATTTTTAACTCGCTCCAGTGGAAATTAAGAAACTTGTTGTTTGGCTGTTGCCAAGGAGGCATCTGCAACGCTCTCCCAGCCCAGGCTAATGCAGCTCTACATTGCTTCCACTTGAAAGTTAGAGAGGCCTCACCGAGACGGCCCGCATGGGAAGCCAGGGGCCAGGCGCACCCCTCAGCGGGGGCTGATTTCTGCAGCCGAAACCGGAGAGAGCGGGGCAGCCTCACAACAGGGGCACGGCTCTCAGGCCTGGCCCCTGCTGCCACCGACGGTTACAGGCCAGAAGGATAAAACTCATGCAGCCGTGGGCCGAAGAGCAAGCAGGCTCGCTGTCAGGGCACTGCGGGCCTGCAGGGGAGCTGCGGGTGAGCCCTGGCCCAGCCCGCCAGCGGCACCGCCATTGCAGC